>NW_006160212.1:900939-953288 GCF_000334495.1 Tupaia belangeri chinensis
ATATACATATATATATATATATATATGGTGCCTGTATCCACCTTAACCTTTGCTTCTTGGTCACCACCTCACATTTTACCTCTTTACCATTAAGATATACATTGTTCAACTTTTCCTTTCCCAAATATTACAGGTGTCACTGTTTCAGGAAAGGGTTTTTTTGTTGTTATCATTGGTTTTTGTTGTGTTTTTATAATAAAGCTGACCTGGGGCCAGCAGGTGGTGTGGTGGTTGAGGCACTAGACTCCCATGTGACTGACCAAGGTTTGAGTCCCAGACCGGGCAGCTTTCTTTCTCACTTTCTCTCTCTTTTCTCTTTCTTTCTCTCTCTCCACATCTCTCTCTGGTCAGATTAAATAATAATAATAATAATAATAATAAATAGACTTTTTAAAAAAAGAATAAAGCTAAGCCTTTGTTTCAGAAATGAAACAATTTTTTCATATTACAATTTAGTGCCTTTGGGACTTATGACAATATCAATAATATTATATCAAAAAGTAGAATAACTATAAATTAAATAAAGTAGACAAATGTATACTTGCAAGGTTAGAGGATAACCTAAACATAAGTTTGTTACTGCATAAAATATTAAAGTCAAAGGCATTACTAAGATGAAGGTTTGAATGGAGAGTCAACAGTTAAACATGATAATATGATAAAATGTAATCAAAAAGATTTTCTCAAATACGTATTATATTCCTGGAACTGTACTAAATATATCAAGGGATAAAGTATTGGGTTGATGGAAAAGTCATGACATATTTTTCTGTGTTTTTCTATGGAAGAAATGAGTTGTGACTTTTCTGATGACTAAAGATAAAAAAAAAAAAAAACATTTACTATTCTTTGTTCTCAAAGAGCTGATGATCTAGCTGGAGAACTAGGATTTAAACACATGAATCAAGAAAAGAATCAGGGCCAGCCTGTGGCCTGGTGGTCAAGGGAGCACGATCCTACACAGCCAAACTTGTGGTTCCAGTTCCAGACACAGTGGTTTGAAAAACATGTTGGGAACTTGTACGTGTGTGTCAGAACTCTCAACAGGGTGGAGAAATGGTGAAGAAGGGATTATAACATGACCATGGTCAATGGGAAGTGCAGGTACTTTCTCTCGGTTCCTCTCTCTCTGTTCTTCTGTCTCTTTCTCTCTCTCTCTGGCAAGTTCAGGTGCCCTCTGGCCAGAACAAAAAGAATAGAGTTAATCCATGAGGAATATAGTTAAATGAGGAAATGTTCAGTGTGAATTATGTTATGTAAGTCAGGTAGATTATTCCTTTTTTTTGCTTTCTTTTTTTTTGGAGAGGTTTTTGCTATAGGGTGCATGCACTCACCAGAAAAACAGAGAGAGAGAAAGTGAGAAATCACCCCCCAGGGGGAATGGCCATGCTGCAATCCCTTCTAATCCATTATCCTCTCAGGATCTTGGGCCACACATGCACACAAGCCCGGCATGAGTTTAAGCCACTGGGTCTGGGACTTGAACCATGGTCGATTACATGAGAGTCCAGCGACATAGCCGTTACGCCAACTGCTGGTCCCTCGAGTAGATTATTCTTTATGGTAGCAGTGTTAAAGAACACATTGATGAAAGAAAAGGATGCATATAGAACATGATCAGATAATAAGAATTCTTTATTCATATTTATAGCCCTTGCATTCCTCATAATGAGGTTAGAGACAAAACAATTACAAATAAGACATAACACTCAATATAAATCCTCGAGTCTCAGATCTGGAGGCTTAAAACTCATGCCAGGCATGTGTGCCTGTGTGTCCAAAATCTCAAAGGGACAATAAAGAAGAAGAGTCTGTGGCATAGCCATCCCCCTGGGGGGGAGGTGTGTGATTTCTTGCTTTCTGTCTATCTCTGTCTGTCTCTCAGGTAAGTGTACATGATCTATAGCAAAAATCTTTCCATTAAAAAAAAAAAAGGATATTAAGAAGTAAGTTTTGTACATAATTCTAGATTAAGTATCTTATATATTTGTGTGCATGCATTTAGATTGTATGCATTTTTTTTTTAACTTAAACTAGAAAGCGTGGCCTCACCTTAAAGATAAGCATTTCTTTATCAGAGATGATGAAAGTATGTAATAGTGTGGAAACATCTTTGGACTAAAGTTAGTTGTGAGTTCATCCACTCTGAGTGAACATAGTTCACTCTGTTCCTGGTGTTCCTTCATTATGTTGATGGCTGGTGGTACTCTTCAAATGTTCAAGTGACACAAGACTTGCAGAGATAGTGATCATCACAATAGCCTGGAATAATAATTAAAATCAAGAAGATGAAATTTGGCATGAATGAGCATTAAAAATTTGTTTAATGGGATTGTAACAGACATGTAACAGATCACTCAAAATAGACACATTTCAAAATATCCACAATGTCAAAAATTAAAATGAACTGTACTATTATTGATGATCAACTCATCTCTGAAAATATTCCAAAATATGGAATGATACTGAATAAAATCTGTGCAAAAGACTCTATTTAGTTTTTGAGAATTTATTGGGAATTCAACTGTGACTACAGCTGCCACTCAAGTTGCTAACATACTTCTTTGACATTCGTATACATTGTGTCACTTTCAGGCCACTAGAGTACCCAATTCAGGGGCTCAAAGATTTACAACACTTTGTTATACAAACTGGGATTACCAAAAACGATGAAATTAAACCCAATGTAACAATAGAAAACTTAATAGGCACTCGGTTGTGAATTTTTAATGCCCTTCTCCTTGCATTTCATAGGACAGCAGCTACAGTTGCATTATTCCCATGGGCACACTTTTCATTTCAGTTGTGGTTGGAAACTTGAGTGGCAAATTTCTTATTTATCACCAGGTTTGTACAAAAGTAACCACATCCAAACCATCTACCCAACCAATATTAGTAATGTCCTTTCACTTCCTGATTAAAGTGCAAAGTGCTTTAAACATTCAGTGTAAACACATTTGTTTATTTCTTTCTTAATTTGTGAGGCCACTTTGCTGGCAGAGACTAGAGTAGAGGAATCCAAGATGTATTGATTTCTTTCTTCATGACTATTTAATCGGTTAAAGTGTGCACCACTTGCAAGTGCCAAGATGCTGGTTACATTTTAATAAATGTCCTCTCTGGTCGATCAATACTCCTCAGCCCAAAAATAAATAAATAAATAAAAGTGCTGTTCTCTCATAAGTTAATGGGGAGAAAATCTTTTTACTATCGTCAGTCATCATGACAAACAAGAATATGAAAAGTGTTAATGAAATGACCAACTGTCTATAAAATAAAAGACTTGCAAGACAGTCTCCTTTCTTCCTTTAATTTGATGAAACAAAATGGAAAATTACACTAGTGCCCATCCAGCGTGAAATGATGTTAACAAGCAGAAAACAAATGCTGTAATGAAGGACTTCTAGGATGTACTATGTATAGTCTTCCTTGTAAAGAGGGAATTACTGGGCAGAGCTCTAGCCCTGAGCAACATCCCACCTCCTACTGAGGAGAATCACAGCTATCATCATGTCCCTGGGGAAGTAGTGCCATTCGGCACAATACGACAAATTGATGTTCACAGCATAATAATTATCCATGTGCTGCAAACAATAGGCCACACAATTACCAACCAGGGCAGTGCCCTACACAGGCAAAGTGAAGTGGCACAATGAAGCAATTGTACAGATAATTGAGGCAATAGCCCCACCAAAAAAGGATGTGCACAACTTGTCATTTATTGAGCATTGTTTGGAAAGGAAGAGTTACAAATAACTGAATTTGCTAGAACACCAAAACTTACCATTTAAATATGAAATGTTTCATTTTCAAAATTCACTCATTGTGGATGAATATCTTACCTATAATATAGTATTAATTTCCCTTCTGTGTTAGAGTATATAAATATGATTATATTTGATATCCCTCTCAACTAAACAAACAAAACTTTGGATAAGGAAAGGTAGCCCAGAAATTACTATCTCGGTTAAGAATTTAACCACATGCATGTAACACTTTACGATATTCTAGGACAGGACATAACCTCTAAGTATTCTTGCAGAGTCATGACTCTAAAAGAGTTAACAGGTTCCTATATCAATACTGCAGGTACCAGAGCAGCATAAACAAAACAGATATCATTCCTAGAATTAAATAGGATATAATTATAAATGTTTTAAATGGTTTGATGCTATTTTTGTTGAACTTATGTTTTCTTACTGGGGAATAACATACAGTGGGAAGATTGTAAGATTGAAAAAGCAATGTATTGTCCATGTTATGCACTTGGTGTGAGGTTCAGACTGTCCGGGCATGAACTTCATCCAGCATGTATTCACTGTGTGTTGCTGGAAATATTATTTGAATCTTTTTAGAAGTCTGTATTCTCATCTACAAATTAGGAATAATTATGATCCCTTTATTGTTGTAAGTTTTAAATAAGATCAACTAGAAGAATATTTAGCCCTTTCAATGGCATTTATTAAGAGTTTTCAAGATGTTGGCAATTTAAGTAAAAAAATAGAGAGGGAAATTGGTTACAGAGGTATCCAGAGACATAGATAATAATGATAGCAGGAGAAAGACTATGAAAGGAAAAGTAAAAAGTGCAAAAACTAAAAGAATAAAGAAAGATATAAAGGAAGAGAATTCAGAGAGTACTAAGTCAATTCGAGATCACCATGCCCTTGAATGTAAACAATCACTATTTCAGTATTAATAAACATTTACTGAGCAACATCACTGACTAGACACAGTGCCAGACACCATCAAATTACATGATAGAGTCTATTCCACACCAACCTCTTTGAAGTGGAATTTGTCAATGCCATTTGTAGATAAGGAAATCAAAATGCAGAAAAAATACTGTAGATGATATGGTAAGATTCAAACATATCACTTGAATGTATTATATTTCAGCTCTAAAGCCAACGTGCTTTTCACCCTATCACAGAGCCTACATATATGTTATCCTTCCTCCTCGTGTATCCTCTTTTGATCTACTTTCTCTCTCTCCTTCTGTATTTTCTGAGCACTATGTGTGAAGCACTGAAATGAAAGGGAACTTTAAATTTAATCTCCGCCCTGGAGACTTTATAGTCTATAGGAGGACAAAAGCATGTAAAGAGATGTATGTAATATAACAAAGCATTCTTATTTTTCACATCAGGCTCTCTGCCTAGAATGTTTTCTCTTCCTTTCCAGGTCCCTAGACTCTGTTATCCATCCATCTTTCAACCCTTTGTTCAAATTTCCCTTCATCTGCCTTACTCTACACAGTGACCCCTCTCTTAATAAAACCTTTCATGGCTCTCATAAACTATAATTGATCATTTGTTTGTTTGCTTGTTTTGTTTTGTTTTGACCATAGAGTGCATGTGCTCACTGGAGAGAGAAACAGAAAGACACAGAGAAGGAAACTGAGAAATCACCCTCCTCGGGATGACCAGGCCACAATCCCATCTCTTCCATTTTTCTTCTGGGATTTTGGGCACCCACACACACATGCCCAGCTTGATTTTCAAGTCACTGGATCCGGGACTGGAACTGTAGTTGACTGTGTGAGAGTCCAGCACAGCACCTTAACCTCCACACTATCTGTTGGTCCCCTAAAGAACCTATTAAGAGGGACCAGCAGTCAGCGTAATGGCTATGTCGCTGGATTCCCACGTGATCCACTGCCGTTCGAGTCCTGGACCCGGTATCTTAAACTCACGCTGAGCGAGTGTGCGTGCATGCCCAAGATCCCGAGAGGAGAATGGAGGAGAAGGGATTGCGTCATGGCCATCTCCCCTGGTGTGTGGGGACTGATTTCTTCCTTTCTATCTCTCTGTCTCTCTTTCTGGCGAGCGCACATGCCCTATAGCAAAAACCTCTCCAAAAAAAAGAAAAAAAGAACCTATTAAAATGCACAGTATTTGGCCTTACCTCCAAAGTTCAAGGTTTAATATCTGGGGTGGACCTTGAGAATTTGCACTTTAATAAGTTCCTAGATAATCTTGCTGTTGTTGCTGCTGCTGCTTCAAAGAACATACACTGAGCACAGTTCACTACTCTTCCCACCCCCTAAGCATTTGGCAAGCATTCCCTCAGGCCTTAGCTACTACTGCTCCTTTAACGAATAACCAGTTCCTGTTTTAGCCATTAGTTTCTTGAATCCAAGGGATATTTCTTTTTATTCTTTGTGCATTCCCCCAGGTAGTGGCAAAGTATGCCAGCCAATAGGAGTTCAGGAAATATGTTTAATTTGACTGGTGATTAGTAGCTTGATTTACTGAGAGCTTGGTGGCTGTCTCCCTCTTCCTACTTCCTCCTCTTGGGAAAACTGCACCAAGAGCAGCTATTGTATGTGAACTTGAATTACCATGTGGAAATGGAGGTAAGCATATGTAGATATTTGTATTATCATATCTTTCAAATAAGATCTCTCAAATGATGATACTTACAAACTTTTCCTCTTGCTTATTTGCAGGGTAATACATAGACAGTTGCCTTGGAAACGCTCACTCTGAATATTCTAAATTTTCCATAATGGAAAATCTTGCCTTTACCTTATAATTTACACAGACTTCCTCAATTTTGTGTTTTGCTGAGAATACATAATGAGATCTGAATGCTGATAAATGTCACTTTTGAGGACATAATTATTATATTCATGTATTACCCTTTTCATAAACCCATTTTTGTCAGTCAAGCTTCCGAAGGGCAATTATCTAATAAAAAATAAAATTTTAACTAATGCTATTTAAAGTTGTGTTTTAACTGCCCTCTCTAGAATGTCCATTTCTTTTTTACTAGTACATTTTAAAATATTAGTTTTTTATTATTCCTTCCCTCTATAAGTCAGAATTAAAGTCATCATTTCCATGTTTGGCTTTATGACTTAGGAGTAGCACTATTAGGCAACTTTTTGGGGATATCATTAAATACATACCAGTCTAAACAATTCAGAACATCTGGTTCTAAAAGCTCTGGCTTCATCATTGAAATGATATAACATGGCATAGCACTTAGCATAGTGCCTGGGTTTCAAAAAACAATTTCATTTTTTATTTAAAAAATGAACTTTTCTAAAACTTAATTTTCTAGTTTTTTTTTTTTTCTCCTTCCCTTCACTTCTTTTCTCTTTTCTGCCCTTCTATTCTGAAACAATTCAGTCCCAAAAGCTTTAGGAAAGTCAGAAAAAAAAAATGTTTTCATGCAGAGATGATTCAGAGAAAGTGTCAGAACTTGGGCCAGCCTATGACTTGCTGGTTATATCGGCTGGATCCCAAAAGGCAGACTGTGGTTTATGTCCCAAACCCAGCAGCTTGAGAAACATGCTGGGCGAGTGTTTGTGTGTGCCCAAAATGCCAAAAGGTGCCAAAAGGGAAAGTAACTGTGGCATGACCACTTCCCGTGGGAAGGGTTTTCTCACTTTCTCTCTCTCAATCTCTCTCTCTGCTTCTCCCTAGTGAGCACACATGTCCTCTTGTTAAGTGGAAAAAAAAAAAAAAAGGAGAAAGTGTTGAAACTCAAATAGAATGAGTAGTGTCTCTGTAAAAAAGGGAAGCCCAACATAGGAAGTCACTCCTCAATGTTAAGAAAAGGATGTCCACACGCAGTGGATCAGAGGCTGACTTGGGGTCAGAGCCTAACCAGAGAGGAAGAGCATCCCCATAGCTGGGTGTTGAATTTAAAATGTGGTGATGAGAGAATTCATGGTGTCAGAATCCAAACAGGACAAGCCAGGTAGGGAGTGATGGTAACTCTACTCAAGGTACCAGAGCTTGAGTGGGAGGCTTTGGCTTCTGCATGGGAATGGGGAACATGGCAGGGGTGAGAAAAATATACTAGTGACAATGCAAACCAGATTTCTCATAGTCAATGAAGTACATTTATTTATACAGAAAGAGAAGAGGTTATGATATACTGGATAGAAAAGAATGTTTACAAAGCACTTATTAGAATTTGATGAATATTTAGAATACATCAAGTATGCAATGCTCCCCTTCTAGAAGCAAGTATCAACATATCAAGAGTAGTTATCTTGGGACCAGCAGTTAGCGTAATGGCTATGTCACTGGACTCCCATGTAATCAACTGTGGTTCGCGTCCCGGACCCGGTGGCTTGAGACTCACGCCGGGTGCGTATGCGTGCGTGCCCAAGATCCCGAGAGGAGAATGGAGGAGAAGGGATTGCAGTATGGCCATCCCCCCTGGGGGGTGATTTCTCGCTTTCTGTCTCTCTGTCTCTCTCTGTCTGTCTAGCAAGCACACGCGCCCTATAGCGAAAACCTCTAAAAAAAAAAAAAAAAAAAAAAAAAAGAGAATTTTTTTAGGGGGGACAAAAAAAAAAAAAAAAAAAAGAGTAGTTATCTTCATGTGATGATTTAGTGATCTTATTATTATTTTCTTCTTCATTGTTGGTTATTTTATTTCCTACAATATTCATGTTTAATTCCTGTAATACTCATATTTGTTCCATGCTTTGTGGTGTTTATTAGGCTTCTGAAAGGTTCTTGCAGTACACACATGATCAGCATCTTCTCTACTTTTGAGGAGAGCAGAAGCCAGGTCTTCTGAATTCTAAAATAAGGGATGTCAGAAGTAATATTTTTAAGTGTTGCTTGGACAAATTTAACGTGCTTGTCATTACATTCTCATAGCTAAGACATGGTCCAGTGTAATACTTTTTTCATTGACAAGTGGAGGCATCTGTATGAAAATGGTTCAATGGGCCCTGATTGATTATATATATTTAAAGTGATTAAATTTTATACCATACAAGTGAGATAATGGCAATGGAAACAAAAATGTATATTCTTATTGATCTAAGGAGAATAAACATAATAATAGCCCACTAGTAACTATGTTTGATACCTCTAGACTTCAAGAACTTTTCTGAGAATCTATGATAACTTTGAAAGTTGATTCTGCATTTTTACAAATGGATAGTTTGGCATCATAGGCCAGAACAGGCAGAATCACCTTTGGTTATATCTATAGGACATAAAGTAAAGTGGAGAATTGGGAGTTTTTAGGATCTAATTTGATCTATATAGATAACCAATCCAGATAATAAGTCCTTTGGGTGAGTTATTTGTATTGAATTATCTGGTTTGGCCATCTACATGTAAACATAGATCAAATTAATAGGATAATTGTCAAACTTGTTCTTCACCTTGTGATGTGTGGACTTGCTCTCAGGACGTAATTGGTACTCTGGGAGAGTCTAGCTCAAAACTGAGTAAACAGTAACAATAACGGATGGAGATTTTGCTGAGTCTAGTAGAAAATGCAATTCGTTATGGCTATACCCCCAAACCAGGCTTCTCCACCTAAAGTTCTTCATCTTTGGTTTCTATATTGCTACTATAAAAGGAAAATAATGTAGATTGTTCAATATTAATTGTGTGGTTTGGTCAAGTTAATACAATTAACAATTTTCAGGACCTGCAGATGGTGTAACAGTTACATCACTGAACTCCTATGTAATGGACCACGGTTTGAGTCCTGGACCCAGAAGCCTAAAACTCATGCCAGGGGTGTGCGTATGTGTGCTCAAGATCCTGACAGGAGAATGAAGGAGAAGGGATTACCCTGTGGCCATTCCCCTTAGAAAGGGAATTCTCACTTTCTCTCTCTGTCTCTCTTTCTGTCTCTTGGATGAACACACATACCCTATAGCAAAAACTCTCTCAAAATAAATAAAATTAACAATTTTATCAGTTTATTTTTGTTGTACCATAAAAATATTACTTAATTATTTTCCTTTTGATATTGTTTTATCTTGTCCCTTAATGTGTCTTATTTATTTTTAATTTTTTGCTTTTCCACTTAATCTTCTTTATTTTATATCACTTTCTCTATTCTGCTATTTTACTTTTGAGTGTGTTTTCTCAAGCTCTGTTACCTCTTTGTTCTCAATACATTTTTACCATTGTTCTATAACAAAAACAAAAAGCATCTAGAAAGATGACTAAGAGGGTCCATTAGGAACTAAGCAAAAAGGCATGCATGTTATATCTTGGTCAACTTTTTCTTCTTTCTATCATAGCAATCCCCTATTTTCCATACAGTAGATTATAAATCCAATTTTAAAAGAAAACCGATCCTGGGACCAGCAGTTAGCGTAATGGCTATGTCGCTGGAGTCCTATGTAGTTGACTGCGGTTAGAGTCCCGGTGGCTTAAACTCACGCTGGGCACATGTGCGTGTGTGCCCAAGATCCTGAGAGGAGAATGGATGAGACGGGATTGCAACATGGCCATCCCCCCTGGGGGGTGATTTCTTGCTTTCTGTCTCTCTGTCTCTCTCTGTCTGTCTGGTGAGCGCACGCGCCCTATAGCAAAAACCTCTCCAAAAAAAGAAAAAAGAAAAAAGAGAAAACCGATCCTGTATTCATTGAATTTATCTGCAAAATTGGAAGGGTAAACATTTTTTTTATTTTCATTTTTTTCTCTTTTTTAGCATAGAATTTTGGTTTCATAGCAAATCCTATGTAAAGATGAAGTATATAGCATTAGCAATCACCTGAACTTACTGAATCAAGCTGTAGGTGCTGATGGCAGAGTGTGTGGAAGGTCTAGACACCTACCTACGGTAGGTCTCTGCCTTGAGTTACTACCCCTGTGACTAGTTTGTTTGCTTACTTGATTTTTCTAATCCTAAAATCTATATCAGAATCTATTGATGTGCAGGACCAGTAGTTGGCTATGTCCTTGGACTCCCATGCAGTTGACTATGGTTTGAGTCTCAGATCCAGTGTCTTAAACTCACTCTGGGCGCGTGTATGTGCGTGCCCAAGATCCCAAGAAGAGAATGGAGGAGAAGGGATTGTGGTGTGGCCATCCCTCTTGACAGGTAATTTCTCGCTTTCTGTCTCTCTGTCTCTCTCAGTCTTTCTGGTGAGGGCACATGCCCTATAGAAAAAAACTCTTAAAAGAGAGAGAGAGAGAGAGAGAGAGAGAGATAATTTAGTGGTGATCAAATTTGAATGTACCTCAGAATCAACTAGAACCCTTACTAACAGACACATTCTGGCCCAGCCATAGTGGACCCATTGTAGTGTGCCTCTTTACAATTCTGAGGGCCATATGGTAGATTAGGGTTTGAGTCCTGGCTTGACCTGTGTCTATGTTTCTGGCTAGTTTAGAAGGATGGGAGAGAATTATGATGTGAGATCCTGTTGAGAGTCTTTTTTTCTCTTTCTCTGTCTCTGTCATGATTAAAATAAAATGAAAAGAAATAATAAAAATCCTTATATCTCACCCTCAGAGAATATGACTGAGTATGTCTAGGGAGGGGAACAAGAACTTCTGCTTTTGAGCAAGCTCCCAGATGCTTCTGATACTGTGGTCCAAGGACCAGACTTCGAATAAGCTTGGATTAGACTATTTGCCATACTCAGTGACAAAATACTATGGTATGTCTCCAGCCCTTTCCTACTCTTCTTACTAAATTCAAAAACAAAAATGTTTAATTTTAACTTACCTGTTCTACCTTGGTATTTAAAATGTTTCTATCTGGACCTTATATTATGTAACTTGGAGAATATTTAACTTTCTAACATCCCATATTGAGAATCTAAAGAGAAACTAGTGCCCCGATTTAAAATTTGATTTACCAGCTGTCATTACACAAATTTATTCTAGATTTTGTGTAACTAAGAAAAGAGTCTTTAAAATGTATATGAACCAATAATGGGCCAATTTCTTACTCCCAGTGGAGGCCAAGAAGGCAAAGTTTTAAAGCATGACAAGCTGATGCTATTTTTCTTAGTAATGGATTATATATATTCTACTTCAGCTTTTCCACTTATAGTTCAATTAGAAATTTTTCTTCCTCTTTATGACTTAGGAAAATTTAGTTTCCTTAATTACTGTCTATGACGGCTAACCTTTCTCTTTAAGGGGAAGGCTTTTATGTGTATGTAGGTGTGAATGTACTTATTTGTATACAGGCACCGGCATGCATTCCAGTAGCTATTCAGTATATTTTCTAAAAATTTAAAAGTTTGATCAGTGGAAAATCTTTAAAAGGATTTTGTTTAAAATCTTAGCATTCAAATTAGACAATTCAGTAATATAGAAACACTGCTAAGAGGTTGTGGACAGATTTCTTACAAGGTAAATATTTGTACTCTAGAAGAAATTCTTCCAAAAGCCAAACAGACTAAAATTGAGGGGATTATATTATAATAAGAATCAGAGAACATCATGAGAAAAACCTATAAAATGATTTTAGTTTCTTCCAGCTTTTCTCTTAGATATGAAGAAAAGTCACAATTAGTTATACTACATTATAATTTTCAAACAGTTAAAATAGTCTACTAAGACAAATACAAAATGAACATGTTTCAGCTATTATCTATCTCATTAATGAGTAAACCAACAAGAGATTAAACTGTTAAAAATCTGTATTTGAAAAACATATATGTCTATATATAATCACCAATACTAAATAAATTTGCTAATATATGGAGAATATATTAACTTTCCATAGGGCAATGAGGCTCATGTTTTTTAAAGTTATTTTGAGGCTCATGTTTTTTAAAATACAGAATTATTTTTTTTTCTGGAAAAAAACTTATTTGTACTTCTATGGACAATATAATTATTTTTTTTTCTGGAAAAAAACTTATTTTTTCTTCTATGGACAAGAATAAGTTCCATTGCTATCAGTTTTATACAACTAAACTTCCACTACAGAATTGTAAATAGTTTCTTCAATGAAAGACAATTCAATGTGTACAACCCTATAGGTTCAAAACCCTGAAGGGGTCTGCTAAACAACATCCAGTACTATAGTGAAAGGAAATACAGCAAGAATTTTTTGCCCATTTCCAAATCTTGAGTATTTTTTCCCTATTAGTAGAAATCAACTTTTTTTCACTTATTTTAAATTCTTTTAGAAGCAGTAACCTAAATCTTTCATTAAGATTGCTGTATCATTTATGAAAAAAAAAATGTTTTCCACTGGATTGTCTTGTGCCTTTTGTCACAAAAATCTGTTGGCTATGTGTTCTTGGTTGTATTTCTGGATTCTGGGTTCTGTCTTACTGCTTCATGTATCTATTTTTGTGCCAGTACCATGCTGTTTTTTTATACTATGTCTTTACAGCATATTTTAATGTCAGGTAGTAAGATGCCTCCAACTTCGTTCTTTTTTTTTTTTTTTTTTTTTTTTTTGCTGTGTTGCACTGTATTCTTTATCTAGAATCACCAAAGAGCCTTGGTTAAGAAGTAGGTAAAAGGTGGGACCAGCAGTTAGTGTAATGGCTATGTCACTGAACTCTCATGTAGCCTACCATTGTTTGTGTCCTGGACCCGGTGTCTTAAACTCACACTTGGTGCCTGTGCATGCATGCCCAAGATCCCGAAAGGAGAATGGAGAAGAAGGGATTGCGGAGTGGCCATTCCTCCCACCCCGGGGGGTGATTTCTCACTTCCTATCTCTCTTTCTGGGGAGTGCATGCGCCCTATAGCAAAAACCTCTTCAAAAAAAAAAAGAAGCTAAAAAACTTCTGCATATCAAAGTAAACAATAAACAGAGTAAAAAAATATAAACAAACAAAAAATACACAACACTATGGAGTGGAAGAAACTATTTACTTACTATACAGCCATTCCTCATTTAAACTGCTTGTTTAATGACCACTTAAGCTTAAGACCAGACCAGTTCTCTAACATGGGAATCCCCTTTCTCAGTCTGTATGTCTCGGGAATCCTCTTTCTCAGTATTGTCTCATTCCTGTAATTAGTTAGTATTTGCTACATGAAGCTTTCACTTGTGTAGTGGTTTCAGTTCATTGCCACACATTTAAGTCGTATGTAAGAAATGTAAATAAAAACAAAATTCAAAAAAAAGTTCAAGTTAGAGTTTCCCTCAGATTTTTCCATTATTCAGAATAAATGAAAGCAATTATGTCAGATTTATATTATTATGTTGTGGTGTGTCTTGTCACTTTCTGGTGCTTATCTAACATATGCTTTTTGTATGGATAGAGTTACATTATTCTGGTTCAGTGTCATGTGATATTTGTTGACAAATATATTCCTTGGGACCAGCAGTTTGCATAATGGCTATGTCACTGGACTCCCACCTGGTTGACTGCGGTTCGCATCCTGGACCAGGTGGCTTAAAACTCACGCCGGGCACGTGTGCGTGCGTGCCCAAGATCCCAAGAGGAGAATGGAGGAGAAGGGATTGCGGTGTGGCCATCCCCCCTGGGGGGTGATTTCTCACTTTCTGTCTCTCTGTCTGGCGAGCGTATATGCCTTATAGCAAAAACCTCTAAAAAGAAAAAGGCAAAAAAATATATATATATTCCTTATGGCACCATGACACACCATAAAACATCTCCCTTTAAGTTCCTTACTTACCAACCAATTCACTTAAGACCTATCCCTTAAGTAGCGGGCCGGTACTTCAGAAAAGGGATTGATGTATAATATCAATATTATATTACATAAGAGAATCAAACAGCTCATCCACAAAAATACTAATAATTTTTCATCAAAATGGGTAACTAATCTGAAGAGATCGCTCCCAAAGGAAGACATGCAGATGACTAAAATGTGTATGATAAGTTCAACATTTCATGTGATAAGAGAAATGTTAATCAAAACCACAAAACCACAAGGAGGTATTGCCTAATTTCAATCAGAATGGCTATGACTAAAACAAAATCAAAGGTTCACACACGCCCCATAGCAAAAACCTCTCAAAAAAAAGAAAAACAAAACAAAACAAAACAAAAGGTTAACAAGTGCTAGTGAAGATGCGTAGAAAAGGGAACCCGTTTGTACTGTTGGCGGAAATGCAAATTAGTGCATACATCATGGAAAACACTATAGAAATTCCTCAAAAACTTAAAGATAACTTTTGTATTTCCACTCTTGGGAATTTATTCAAAAGGCATTATGTCATACATTTGCATATGAATGCTTATTACAGTATTATTCACAATAGCTAAAATAGGAAATCAACCTAGGTTCCCAACAACCAATTATTAGATTAAGAAAATGTGGCACATATACATAATAGAATACTACTGTGCCATAAAGAACAACAATATCCTATCATTTGACACAAAGACAACAGACTTGTGAGATATAATGTTGAGTAAAATGGGCCAAGCTATGAAAGATAAATACCATTTGTCCCTACTTTATACACTGAATGTCCACAGTGTGGTAGAAACTGAAGGACTTGGTGGTATACAAGAAGAGAGAGTAATGGTAAATACCAGAAGCTGTATAAGGAAGGGTTGCAGATGAATTCATGATAAAATGATTGCATACACAAGAATTTATGTAAACAAGGGAAATGGGTTATGGAATGATATACCACAGAAAAGTAAAAAATGTCATTGGCAGGTCAATATATACTTTGCAAAAAGGAAAACTAGTAGAACTATTACTGAATGTGCACAAAATAATGTAATGCTTAGTGTTGAAAAAGATGAATATATCTATCTATGGTCAAATAATTACACTGTAGGCATGCTGTGAAAAACTATACTGTACTCCACAATCAAGTGAATAAATTAAAAAGAAAAGTACAATGAAGTCGTTATAAGACACCCTTCCCCTCCCATCAACACACACAAAGGTAGATTGCTGCTACTTGGGGACTATGCGGCAGTGTAGTAGCAATGTAACTCTCTGCCAAGCTGATCCACATTAGAAGATGATTCCTGGTTTGTATCCAGAGCCCTTCCTTGAGTATGATGGGTATGAATATACCCATGATCCAGGGCTGGCTAAGGTTGTGGGCAGATCACAACATTAGGACCCTGTTAGGGGTATTGTCTCTTTCTCTCTGTCTCTCTCATTCACAGAAAAAAATAAATGAATAAACTTAGGAAAGAAAAAAAAAATAAAGATTGCTGCAACAACACAACTGTATGTGGAGGCTATAAAGAAAAATGGAGGTGAAGGTAGTTACTATATGGGGAGATGTGGCCTGCCCCACCCTCTGTGCCACTCACAGAAGACCTTTCTTACAACATGAGTAGCAGAGAGAAGAACTGAAATCTGACTTTGAGAGCTCCAGACTATAGTCAACAACTAGAAGGTCATTGGAAAGGGTAGCTCAGTGGGTGCTTCCTGACACGGAACATCTTGTCAGGAAGATGTTCTGACAATGTTTTGACAATCTTTTGTCAGAACATCTGACATCTTTTTGAGAGGAGAACTCAGTTTACTTAAAGGTACAAATAATGAGTAGTTGGATTTTTAGTGAAGATTTACACTGAAGCTGTAGAGTTTTTGAAACAGAGAGCATAACATAGAAGTAAAATTAATGAGGACATTAAGGTAAAGCTACCTGCTGAGATATTTAATCCTGTTTTGCTCACATGTCACCAGGCCTAACTGAAAAACCTGAGGGATTATGAGTGTCCAGTGCCACTCCAGTGAATTCCAATCCAGATTGAATTGGAGTTGTTATGAAAACCTGACTTGATTTCACACCTACCTGCTAAAAGATGTTATCACCCTGCCAGCTCTCTGAAGGAGATAGGCCGTTCTGGGAGAAGGAGAGCATTCTGACAGCCCTGAAATGTGCCCTGGGTTTTTGCAGCTGGAAAAGACATAGATCAGAGTGGTGATTCAAGAAAATCCTGTCCCACATGGATTCTGATAAATATGCAAGCACTAAAACATGAAGCTACCTTTGTCAGCAATCTTAGATCCTATTATTTTTTTTCCTCTACTGCTAAGTTCTTTTATTAGTCACAATGATAATGATGCTAATAATAATCTACTTATTCCAGCCCCTGGAATGATTCTTAATAATTTATGATCTCCATTTTTGTCTAAAATTCAGCACAATTCAGTCTAAAAAAGAGAAAAAAAAATGAAGTTACACACAGAAAATGAATTATGCACCAAATTGTAAATATTCCATTTCTTTTGCTGATCTGAAACTCCCCAAAGAAATATGAACACTTGATTTAAAATTCAGCTGCAGTGACATTTCCTAGCTGGAAAGAATACTTGCACAAATTCACAAGTATTTGCAAAAAGATAACTTTTTTTGGTGGATACTAGTACATTTTAATGTGTTTTTAAAAACTATCTTATGCTTATATTCTCCAAAATGAATAAAATATTTCTTAGTGGAAGCTTGTTTTGTGAATAGACTTTTGCAATATTTCAGCAAGAAAAGAGTTTGCCTTGCTAGGGATAACTTCATGCTAGTAAAGAAGCATATGAACAGTAACTTCCTACCTAGGGTAGCAAAAGTCACATAAATGCCTAGGATTATACTACAGGCTCAACTGTTAGACATTTTGGTCAGCTGATGTCACAGCAGGAAACTATGAGCCCACTAAAGTGTGAAAAAGATGGGAAAGCCCACCTGTTGTGTTTTCACTAAGGTTTCCAAATATAGAGTCAAATAAATTAATCTCAGAGACATACAACTAGTATTTTTATCAGTGACTGTTTCAATATTTGTGTTTGTTTTTATGAATCATTGGTTAGTTATGAAAAGATTAGCTTTCATTCTTGACCTGCTATGTTACATGATTTATGATGAACTAAATATGTCAATTGTCCAAATGCATTGGGTATGTAGGTAAATTGGCAGCAAATGGAATTGAGACAATATTCTGCCTTATCTTGATAGTTTTACAACACATAGACATATAAAGCACATTAGTGCACCCCAAATAACTTAGCACTGCATTGAATTGTTGGTATAAATAATTTAATTTTTCCACATTAGCTATAATAAATGCTTTAATAGTAATAGCTTACATCAATATTCATTTATTTTCCATTCATTCAACACCTATATAGTGACGCTACATTATAAAACTTTTTCATTTAGTTGATTGTGTAACTCTGAAATGACATAGTAGTTGTAGTCTATGGATAAACTGAGGATTGTAAAGTTTATACATTAGAATTCTAGATTCCTGCCTCCTATCATCAATTATAATTAGTTGTTACTCTGGACAAAGTCTACAGATTCTTGGGTCAGAATCACAAGGGGCCAGTTAACAGTGTATAGTATATAGCTCTAACAAAACACTATGAATTGAGACCTAAGAGTAATAGCATTAAATAAACACCCCCAAAGGTTTTGCCTAACACAAAGATTGATTGATTGATTGATCAAATTATTGGGTTGTCAGAAAAGTCATGACATATTTTTCTACGCAAAAATGTGGCCCAATACAATATTATCTGGTATAAGTGTTCTTTTAACCTGGAACAGTGGAGGCAGAAGTGTAGATCTGGACTGGCAGCCCAGATTAGAAGAAGGCATGATGGCAGCAGTGGGAGGCATCTCCCAGAAAGACCTCTGTGTCTGAAAGAAATAGAAAGCCAGAAATAAACAGCACATAGGAGTGTCCATAGAAGCAAAATGCAGACTGAGATGTGTGTCACGCTGGGTAAAGTTTCTTTACAATCTAAATGATGTATAGCAATTAAATGTATAAATAATAATTAAAATTTATAAATAAAAATTATTAAAAATAAATAAAATGAAATATATAAATAATTTTTTTAAAAAAGAAGCAAAGTTCAGATGTGCAAACCCAAGATTGCATTCTTCTCTGATTTATATAAAACACTGTCACATGGCCAACAATTTCAAATTAGGCAAATCTAATAGAAAGAAAATGAGTAAATTATTATTATTATTTTTATTTTGTACCTGGTTCCCCAGAGCAAATCTGCATCAAAATGTGAATGATAAGGTTTGTTTTTAATATTCTCTACTTCCCTTTCTAAAACCCTTCTTTTTCCTATATCCACATACATTTGTCTCAGACTCATGACTTGCTCTCCGACAGCTTCTAGGGATGCAAATGATAACATCTCTAATAGTAGTATATGAACCCAGCCTTTGCCCTTGAAAGATAATATTCCACCTTTCCAAGGAAGTATCATTATTTTCTCTCAAGCTATTCAGAACAGGCTGTTGCCTCCTTGTCTACTGGTAAGACACAGACCTTTGAATTTGTAGACAAACCTATCCTGCTTATAGGCCAACTTTCTTCAGCTCAGATTTCGTTGAGATTCACTTATGATTTATCTAGAAGGCTAGGCGGGGATAGGTTGAAAAATCTCATCCCTAGTCCCTTTTCTCCGTACATTGGTACTGCAGAATTGCCAACTCTGGTTTTTTGGTACATTCCATTCACCCATAGTAGGGCAATAAATCGCACGGACTCTAAAGAACCAATCTATTCTGGCAGGAAAAAAGTCAATCCCATAATTTTTTCACCACTGTTTATAAAAAATTACTGGTAATTGCACTTTTTCCATTTTCGCTATAGTTTTGTGCTGGAAAAAAAATAACATAGTTAATAAGAAAAAAATTATCAATCAAGATAAAGTTTGCTTCCCATGTTGTCCTCTTCCTAATATCTTACATATTTCTTTGCTGGATAATACAATGTTTATCACATGGTAAAATGATATGAAATATGCATGTACAAAGTCATTTTTGAATAAAATGTTGGCAGTATTATAATTGACAATGTAACCAAATACCATATTACAGCATTGCTAAAAGCACAAAGATTTAGTTTTGTTCTTTTTTTTTCATTAAGTATATCTAAGAACAATTTAACTATCTGTCTGGACTGTGTCTCTCTCTCCCTTCTTCTGTATTTCTGTATATCTCTTTCTCCATCTCTCTCTCTCTCTCTTTCTCTCTCTCACCCCTTTCTCCAGTCACCCTCCCTTTTAGTTCTTCAGTTTATCAATATATCATAAAGCAAATGTGATGACTCCTCTATATATCTGCTTTTCAGATTTTATTCACCTCTGACCTGTAATGGTCCAATTTAGCTCAAGTACTTTTATTTATGCTATTCCCTAGACCTATACATTTTGATCAAAGAAACGACACTCGCTGTTCAGTGCCTTCAGAGAGCACTTTGCAGGTACCATCCGTTCAGAAAAAGCAGTCACCCAATACATGAGATTGTGACAAGGTATAATGTAATGGTAGTTATGCGAACCTCCAATAAACCAGTGCTACTTCACAGATTACTTGGAGAGAAAGTCTCTTAGCGTGCTTGAAGAAGTATGAAATGAATTTCATTTCCTTCTCATTTGCCTTGCTTCTGAAAGGTTTCATGCAAGATATGTGACCAACTATTATAGTACTAATCCATCCATGACAGAGCTCAATTTTCTCTGAGAATTTACTTCTGAATGGGCTTCCGAAATACTTGAAAGCTCAAAATTAAAGTACACTGAACAGAGCAGCCACTGAGCTGTGGACAACTGTCAGTCAAGAAAACCAGTCAGAACAAAATGTAAATTAGATTTTATTTTATTTTATTTTATTTTTTAAAGTGATCTATAATTTTATATAAAACACTGTCACATGGCCAACAATTTCAAATTAGGCAAATCTAATAGAAAGAAAATGAGTAAATTATTATTATTATTTTTATTTTGTACCTGGTTCCCCAGAGCAAATCTGCATCAAAATGTGAATGATAAGGTTTGTTTTTAATATTCTCTACTTCCCTTTCTAAAACCCTTCTTTTTCCTATATCCACATACATTTGTCTCAGACTCATGACTTGCTCTCCGACAGCTTCTAGGGATGCAAATGATAACATCTCTAATAGTAGTATATGAACCCAGCCTTTGCCCTTGAAAGATAATATTCCACCTTTCCAAGGAAGTATCATTATTTTCTCTCAAGCTATTCAGAACAGGCTGTTGCCTCCTTGTCTACTGGTAAGACACAGACCTTTGAATTTGTAGACAAACCTATCCTGCTTATAGGCCAACTTTCTTCAGCTCAGATTTCGTTGAGATTCACTTATGATTTATCTAGAAGGCTAGGCGGGGATAGGTTGAAAAATCTCATCCCTAGTCCCTTTTCTCCGTACATTGGTACTGCAGAATTGCCAACTCTGGTTTTTTGGTACATTCCATTCACCCATAGTAGGGCAATAAATCGCACGGACTCTAAAGAACCAATCTATTCTGGCAGGAAAAAAGTCAATCCCATAATTTTTTCACCACTGTTTATAAAAAATTACTGGTAATTGCACTTTTTCCATTTTCGCTATAGTTTTGTGCTGGAAAAAAAATAACATAGTTAATAAGAAAAAAATTATCAATCAAGATAAAGTTTGCTTCCCATGTTGTCCTCTTCCTAATATCTTACATATTTCTTTGCTGGATAATACAATGTTTATCACATGGTAAAATGATATGAAATATGCATGTACAAAGTCATTTTTGAATAAAATGTTGGCAGTATTATAATTGACAATGTAACCAAATACCATATTACAGCATTGCTAAAAGCACAAAGATTTAGTTTTGTTCTTTTTTTTTCATTAAGTATATCTAAGAACAATTTAACTATCTGTCTGGACTGTGTCTCTCTCTCCCTTCTTCTGTATTTCTGTATATCTCTTTCTCCATCTCTCTCTCTCTCTCTTTCTCTCTCTCACCCCTTTCTCCAGTCACCCTCCCTTTTAGTTCTTCAGTTTATCAATATATCATAAAGCAAATGTGATGACTCCTCTATATATCTGCTTTTCAGATTTTATTCACCTCTGACCTGTAATGGTCCAATTTAGCTCAAGTACTTTTATTTATGCTATTCCCTAGACCTATACATTTTGATCAAAGAAACGACACTCGCTGTTCAGTGCCTTCAGAGAGCACTTTGCAGGTACCATCCGTTCAGAAAAAGCAGTCACCCAATACATGAGATTGTGACAAGGTATAATGTAATGGTAGTTATGCGAACCTCCAATAAACCAGTGCTACTTCACAGATTACTTGGAGAGAAAGTCTCTTAGCGTGCTTGAAGAAGTATGAAATGAATTTCATTTCCTTCTCATTTGCCTTGCTTCTGAAAGGTTTCATGCAAGATATGTGACCAACTATTATAGTACTAATCCATCCATGACAGAGCTCAATTTTCTCTGAGAATTTACTTCTGAATGGGCTTCCGAAATACTTGAAAGCTCAAAATTAAAGTACACTGAACAGAGCAGCCACTGAGCTGTGGACAACTGTCAGTCAAGAAAACCAGTCAGAACAAAATGTAAATTAGATTTTATTTTATTTTATTTTATTTTTTAAAGTGATCTATAATGATGAGGTGGTAAAGTTTTATAGCCCATTTCCAAACAAGAACAATAAGGAGGGAAGTGGCGAGAACTGTTGTTGTGAGCTTTTCTCATTACTGCAAATGAAAATGGGAGCCTGTGTGATGGAAACTTTAGAAGTGATGTGCAAACACTGTGGCTTGTTGTATGCAGTCTTGGTTCTGGTGGGTGAGAAAGTGGAATGAGTGGAACTGTCTGCATTCACTGGAGATAACATGTGGAAAACAGCTGACGCTGTCAGTGGCGTTCTGGTCCTCTGACCACAGTGGTCAAAGCATCACTGATCAAGAACTGTTTTAATCTATTGAAATGGCAATATTTTAAAATTTCAACAGTTTGACTCAGGAAATCTAGAAGATTAGAGATTTGCTAAAAAAAAAAAAAACCATGAAAACATGGGTGGTAGAATTTCTAATCATTCTAATTTGTGTAGGTAAAAGTTCTCTAGCATACTGGGACCAACAGCTTCCATTTAGGGTCTAGCATATACTCAGGTCTGCTTCATGGATGGTAGAGATAGACGCACATCTAAAGCCTGTTTGTTGACCTGAAAATCTACCATTCTAGTTCTAGAATGGAAAGGAGAAGAAGAGGCTAAAGAGGCAGTGCTTCCAGAAAGTTCCTCATTTATACGATAAGCAACAAATTCAGTGTCAGGCAGTTGCTAAAAAACAGAAAGCATTAATTCACTGGAAAAACAGAAATTCAGCAAACAGAGCTATGTAAACAAGGAATCCTGGCTATGTTAGTTGAGTTAAAGGTTTTTGGGAAAGTCATGATATATATTTGTTTTTCTTTGCAAAAATGTGTCATGACTTATAGACAACCCAAGAGATGCTTCTTTCTTGCGTATATTTTTCTAAGAGGCTTGGTTACAATATTTTAAGGAGGCCCTAATAACTAGGTTGAAAACAGACATGTGAACACAAAATAATGACTTTATATGGGAGATCACATCCAATCTTCAAAGAGAAGATGTTTCAAGAATGAGCTACACTAGTAAAATAGGAATGGAATATACCTGGACATGAGGATCCCAAACATGGAAGGTAATGAAACACAAGTAAGTATCAGGCAAGGAGCTACCAACACACTTCATTCTGCCACTTCTTCAGATTTCTTGTCCTTTATTTTCTTAATGAATAGAAAAATTTAATTTCCCCTGGATGGGAACTCAAAAAAATCTACCAGATAAAAGGTGGAAAGTGAGTGTACGGGGTTTCACAAAATTGTAACTAACTCTGACTTCCAAGGTTTGGGTAACACGTATTTACAACAGGTAAATGCATTTCCGAACTTTCCTTTCCCTTCTCATCTGAGAGATAGAGGAACAGTCCAGGATAAGAATACTACACAACTCAATATACTGATCTCTCTCCAATTTTGTGACACTTGATTTTTTTTCTTTAAGAGAGTTTTTTTCTTTGTTTTTGTTTTGTTTTGTTTTGCTCTAGAGCACGGAAAGACAGAGGGAGACCGACAGAGACAGAGAAAGACATTAAGTAAGGAATCACTTCCCATGGAGAGTGGCCACACCGTGATCACTTCTCCTCCATTTTCCTCTTGGGATTTTGGGCACACATGCACATGCACCTGGTGGCATGAGTTTTAAGTTGCCAGTGGTGGGATTTGAACTGCAGCCAACTACATGGGAGTCCATTATGCCATCTGCTGGTCTCAATGATACTTGATTTAAATCTCTAATCTGAGACTTAGAATAATGGAAAATTTACTAATCATCGTTTGTTTATTCTTTCTTTCTTTAAAGGCCAAATTCAATAAATTTAGAACATCTTTGCATATTTATATGCTTAAAAATAAGCTTTGATTTAAATATCATATTTAAATATAATAATTAAAAGAATATTTAAACTCATTTAATAACCTATAACCTTAGAAAGGTCATTGTGGTAAAATAATCACTTAGACATTCATATTGAGATAGTGTTCAAATATCGCCTACCATGGAGGGTTTTATTTTCAATGTTAAACTTTAAAATTAAATATGTTTGGGGCCAGCCTGTGGCCTGGTAGTTGAGGTGACTGGATTCCACATGGCTGACCATGTGGTTCAAGTCCTTCCAGATTTATTTACATTCCCTTTACCACCTTTATTCTTTTGTGGTGGTATGAACCACAAAACTGTATGGACAGACATGGAGGGTCGGCTGAGTGTCTTTCAGCCATACAAAGAAGTAGCTAAGTTCTTGTCTTCCGAGATCTCTTTATTCACATCTCATACTAATATTTTTCCCCAAAAAATTATCTGCATATTTTCCTGTTCAAAATTAACCACAAGACTGAGAAAATGTGGATCATAAAGAAAGGTACGGGATATTGGACCATGAATTCAAGTAAGCAGGACCTTCTACTTATACTGAAACTTATAGGAGTAAGAAATGAACTTTCTATTTTGTTAAGCCCTTGAGACATGTGCTTAACAGAGGCTTGCATTGTCTACTCTGACTAATAGAATAGAGCATTAAATATTACTACCATTTTGGTCATGCATGACGATACTAAGATTTAGAGAATACCAGACTCCTTTACTCCAGTCCCATTCTCTTCTTGTTGTAATAGATATCTTCAAAAGCTATAACCAAATATGGGTGTTTTTTTTTAAAGTTAATGGAAAAATTGATTATGAAAAAAAATTGCATGAATTTAAAAAAATAAAACAACTTTTCATCAAACTAAATGAATAATTTAACCCCATTTTTCCATGAATCTTTTAAAGTTTCTTGGTAGTAACAGCAGATAGTAAGTTAAGCCTACAATTAACAAAGCTCTGTTCTTTTCTGTGTATGCATCACATCCTTTGTATTTTCAAACACAAATAGAAGGTGAATTTTCTAATTGTTTCCATTTAACAAATAATAAAATTGATACAAGGAAATGTATAATAACTTTCTAAAAGCCTCCATTTAGGTGGTGGAGCCAGTATTAAAACTCAGGCAAACTGTTTCTAACTCTGAATATATAACCAACATGTACTCCAGCCTCCAGAAGATAGAGGATTTCACTTCATCAAAGGATTCAGTCTTTCTACATAGAAATTGAGATCATTCAGAAACTTTGCAAAAGATCTGTCTACTTCTTGCACTAAGCTGAGAACCATTTCAGTCACGCATTCAGGGGCTTGAATGATTAACATACAATGTCAGTTGACTTCCCTGTTCCTAGTTTGTGGTCCTGGCTAAAAGAGCTACGTTACCATTTTGTTAGTCACATTACAGGTATGATCCCTCAACTGCAATGACCAAGAGCTCCTTATTTATTCTCTTTTAAGATAATGAAAGAGAATGGACAAAAGTCAGGCTTTCATCACATCTAGTCAAGAGAGTAGATGTCACTGTACAACGCTTTGAAATAAGAAACAAAAACAACAAGAAGAAAATAATAAATGAATACATTCAGTATGGTTCCTTTTTTCTGTATTCTCTAGAACTTAACTGTAGTTAATGGTCTTTGATATTACTTTCTGTCTCTAGAGGGTGGCAGCAGTAGCCATTCCTTCTTCCTCTTTCTTTACCTCCTCTTTTGCCTCTTGTTATGATCATACTCCATCTTCAGTCTAGGACAGTATATTATTAGGTACTTAATATTTAGAAATCAGAAGTTCTGTGTTCTGTAGCAAATATTGCCACTACCTAGTGGCAATAAGTGAGGAGTCCCTTAAATAATTTAAACATGCTTCCTCAGGAAAATTAAGTCAGTCCAGTTTACATCCTATGGATATCATGAATAATAATAATATTAATAGATATTGAGTTTCGAGAAGAAGACTGAGTCCCCCATGGTAACTGAGAACTAGTGCTTTCAGGAAATAAGAGGAATGAAGATTTTCTGCTGATAATTTACCCTGGAGAGGCAAAAAGGGGAGGCCTTCAGAAGAATACTAAGTCCTCCATGGCAGCTGAGAACCAGTGATTTTGGGAAATGAGATAAATGAAGATTTTTCTCCTGAGAATTTTCCCTGGTAGAGCCCTGGAAGAAAAATGGAACAGCAAAGAGTTTTCAGATCACCTCCTTCTACATACCTCTGAATGCTCAGATTGAACTTCTAGAAATTAAGAAGAGACGATAACCCATCAGATGACTAGAAATAACTTCAGAGGCACAAGAAATACAAAAAATGAAGAAAATATCTCTCTCTCAAGGGAGAAGAATAACTCCTCTTTTTCCACAGACAGTACAATGGAACTCATGGAAATATCTGATAAAGAATTCAGGATGTTCATGGTGATAAAGCTAACAGAGATGGAAGAGAAGAGAGACAATGAACTCCAGAAGAGGCAGGAAAAAAGAGCTAACGAGTTCCAAGAGTTGAGGAAATTCTTACACGATTTGAAAGAGGAGATACACATCACAAAAAAGACTCAAATGGAACTGTTAGAGGTGAAGGCTATAACACAGGAAGTCAAAACCTTCCTTGAAAGTATTAAAAGCAGACTAGAGCATATAGAAAATCGAATCTCAAATATAGAAGACAGACTCTCTGGATTAGAAAAACGCACCACAAAGACTGAGAAAATAACCCCCAAAAATGAGAATAACATGCAAGAAATACTAGATATCATTAAATGTCCAAATATCTTTTTTTTTTTTTTTGGAGAGGTTTTCACTATAGGGCGCATGCGCCCTACCAGACAGACAGAGAGAGACATAGAGACAGAAAGCGAGAAATCACCCCTTCTCCTCCATTCTCCTCTCGGGATCTTGGGATCTTGGGCACACACGCACACGTGCCCAGCGTGAGTTTTAAGCCACCCGGTCCAGGACGTGAACCGCGGTTGACTACGTGGGAGTCCAGCAACATAGCCATTACGCTAACTGCTGGTTCCCAGATGTCCAAATATCTTGATAACTGGTGTCCCAAAAGATGAAGAGATCACTAAGGACATTGATCATCTATTCCATGAAATCCTGGAAGAAAACTCTCCAAGCCTAGAGAGGCATTCAAAGATCCAGACCCAAGAAATACAAAGAACCCCAAATTTAATCAACCCAAGAAGATCTTCTCCAAGACACATCATAACCAGATTGACCAAAACCACAGAAAAAGACTGGATACTAAGTTTGGCAAGAGAGAAATGTCAACTTACTTATAAAGATATCCCATCAGGCTAACAGCAGACCTCTCATTATAAACAATGTGAGCAAGGAAAGAATGAGAAAATATACTCAAAGTATTGAGTGAAAAAGAATTTCAACCAAGAATACTATATCAGGCAAGATTACCCTTCATATGAGAGAAGACAAAAACATTCTCAGATAAACAAACCTTAAAGAATTTACCAACACCAGACCAATTCAAGACGTTCTGAAGAGAGTGCTATATCTGGAAAACTAAAGTCAGACACACAGAAATAAGAGTTCAAAAACAACTGAGAAAATTGCCACCTTAATATGGTAGTGACAGTCCAGTGTTGAACGTTATCCTCCAAAATTTAAACAGAAAGATCAGACGACAACAGAAAATGGATTAAGTATGAGTCTAAAATTGTGAAATAGAATTTTATGACTTTTGACCAAAACATTACTGATCTTCTTCTATGCTTTGTTTTCCAGAATTAGATTTTTGTCTTCTCTTGATTTTTCGACAAGTCTATATACATACTATTTGAACATAATCCTAACCTATCCCCTGGCTTTAAGTCTTAAGCAAAGATCTCTTAACATTTTAAAATTTTGATTTATTAAAACTAAAACTACCTTTCTTGAAATTAAAAATATATTAAAAATACCTATTTCATGACCACAGTAACCTATATAGCCTAAGTTAGATGCTATTTCATAGTATATTCATTCCACTCATAGTTTCATGTCTAAAGTCAACATGTGTTCACAGATATGTATATATTAGCTGAACTTGATATTGAAAGTAGTTAGATTCATTAAGGTATTTTGTGAATCAATAGAATACGGGAAAAAAAAATTTAAAAATGGAAAGCAACTACAAATATCAGACACAGTGTGGGAGGAGGGTGCAAAATGGCAGAGGGTGAGAAATAGGGGAAAAATATATATACAAGGAACAAGAAATGGAAAAATTATTTGTTGATAATAATGTGTATGATTAAGCCACTGTACATTGTATTCTGGATGGGAAATTGCATTTTGTATGCTGTGATGATGTTAAGCGAAAGACTACAAAATAAATAAAGATACTGAATTTTAGTTTTAGTGAAAAAACAATATGAGCTATTACTACTGTTATTGTAAACTGGTCATTGTACTAAACCATGCCACCATTTTTCCCGTGTCTTGAGAGTGCCTAGTGGCCCGTCTGGAATGTACACCTCTGACCTATTTATCTATCATCTACCTATTATCAAATCTATCAAATTCTCATAATTTTAAACTTAATTTTTTTCTCTTATTATCATACCTTTACAGATTAATTAAAGGACAAGCCGTCTTATTTCTAAACTCATATTACACACTTAGAACATGTCTTGGTAATGGAAGACATATACACTATTCCATTGTGATTTTGAATAGTTATAAAATTTGGTAAAATACTTATATTTGGGGAGTATTAACACTTTCAAAATTTTAGTTGATAAAAGCTTGTCTAGAGCAAGAATACTTTACATCCAAAAAAAGTAACTTGCACAAGATTTTGAACATAATAGCCATTCAAAAAATGTGTAGTTATTAATAGTGGCCAAATTACTCAGTATTGATAATTCCATACTCTAACAAATGCTGCATTTGGTTGATGTGCATGGCCTTAATCAGTCGTCTTCTGTGTTTTTGCAAGAAGGATATTCTGACAGTCTAAGAAATGAGCTAAGTCATAATTCTACTCATGGTCTCTATAATTTCCATCATTTACTCAACTTCCTGGAACTGCTACTACTTCCAGGAGTACGCAGTTATTTTATACTCTTTGGTGGAAATGACTGAGGACTGAGGAGTTGAGGCATACTAAAGGCTTCTGGCACTGAGGTTTACCATCAGTCGGTTTGCACTCATGTAATTATGGTTTGGCCATGTCTTACCTTCTTGTTTATTGCCTGTGATTATGGCAGGGTACAACAACAAAGAATTCTGTACTGTCAGCCACAGGAAGTAAAAATGGGACATAAATATTTTTCATCTGCCAAGTAAGTATTTTTATTCCATGGGCATAGTGTTTTTTGTATTTAAAATGACAGATCCTGTCACAAAGGGTCTTAATATTATATTGAAAAGATATCTGTATTACAGCAGAGGTTAAAAAACTCATTTATTTATAAGACTCTCAGGTCCTAGAGAGGTCTTCTGCCTCTTTCTCCCTGCAGACAGTTAATATCATTGAAAATAAAAAGCTGTTATATTATATGACAAGGCACAGTGGTATTAAAAACAAACACAGGCTGGCTGGTGCCAGAAATATGCTCCAATGCTGGTAAACTGTTGGCTCTAATTGGGGAAAAAAGTAGGTGCTGTGTTTCTTTTTGTTTGTTTTGTTTATTTCTGTTTTTTTTTCTTCCAGCTATTTCTGTGTTTTTGCATGCAGATCCAATTCATTAAAAAGTTACACAAATAAATTGCACAAAATAAACTATGCTTTGTTTTATGGGTTTTCCAGGTTGAGAAAGAATAAAACCACCTAAGGACTAGATGAGTGAGAACTGACCATGAAGCTAGCTGGAGGGATGATGTGTCTTACCCAGGCTCCAGAGATATTCGTTGATTTATAAAGGCAAGAAAAAATAAACCATAAGAGTTGGCTAAAATGAAAAGGGAGGGCCATTTGTTCTCCCGTAATCAGTGTGCCCTTTCAATGTTTTCATCCCTGATGCTCTGGAGCTTAGTTTAAAGGATGAGAGGCCCTGGAGGCAGAGGCTGCCATTCTGCACCTGCTGAATACATACTGTGTTGCGATATAGAAACATGCTCACCTCACGTTGGACACCACTAGGAGTTACACCAAAGGATTGCACAGAGCTTATGTCTGCGCTATCACCTCACCAAGTGAGTGTCATGGCAGCTGATCCTTCTGAAGTAGAGATCATGGAGTAAACAGTCCGCAAAAGCTGAGTAGGCCTGGGGACCAGCAGTTGGCCTAATGGCTATGTCGCTGGACTCCCATGTAGTCGACCGCAATTCAAGTCCCTGACCCGGTGGCTTAAACTCACACCAGGCACGTGTGCGTGCGTGCCCAAGATCCTGAGAGGAGAATGGAGGAGAAGGGGTTGTGGCGTGGCCATCCCCCCTAAGAGGGGGGGTGATTTTTGACTTTCTGTCTCTCTGTCTCTCTCTGTCTTTCTAGCGAGCACACGCCCCCTATAGCAAAAACCTCTCCACAAAAAAAAGTCAAGTAGGTCTGGAACCAATTGCCACATACTAGTGGGTAATCTAAGAATCACATCTCAGTAAGCCCACCCAGAAGGAAAGAATATAAAGCCAAAGTGCAATTCCATGAGAAACTCTCCATTCTACCAGAGCATATACACTAGGAATAGAAAACTGTGTGTTGCAGCCCTTATAGGGAGTCCAAAATTCCATTTAACTTTTCTACTCTAGGCCAAAGTTCATAACAGGAGAAAAAGAACCAGCTGGAGGGGTGGTGATAATTTCATTTTTTAATTTGTTTTCTCTGCTCTAGGCATTCAACTCAATACATACTTTCAGTTTCACTCCTTCTACTTGTTTGTGTTTGAAAGAAAATCATATTAGATAAAAGATTTTGATCAGTCAAGACCATGAACTTGGGTCAGCTCATTCAGCAGAGATTTACCTAGCACTGCTGTAGAAAACACTGTCATACAACGTGCCATGGAGAAACTATGGTCTCTACTCCATAAGCACCTGTCATACAGGGAAGATCAGACATGTGTATAAGGGGCTCAAAAGCAGTACCATGGAAAGAGACACAGAGTACTGAAAAATTGTGGAACAGCAGAAATACATCATTTTATTCAAAATGTAATTTTATTTGCTTTTGTTCCCAATTATCTAAAAAAAAAATTCTATATGTACCTATTCTATTTTAATGCAGACCTAGTTATAAGTTTATATTAGTATAATGCATAATCATTTCCCCCAATTCTAGAGAAATGTCAAGTTAAACAAGTTTTGTTCATTTAGAACATTTGGGAATGAGGGAACGATACTTATTAATTCAATTATTCTAAAACTTATTCTGTAAACTATGCTACGCTTTCTTAAGAATGCAGTGTTTAAAAAGTTGCTGTAGAAAATGAATAAAATATATATTTTCATAGATCTGAGTGATAGTCATAGAAGGTCAGACCTTATACCATGCACAGTTCACTAGGTCATATCACAGTGGAGGGAGAACTGATATGAGATTTGGATTTAGACTCTGATAGAACTATTTGTAAAAGTTTTCTTTCATTAATCTTCTTGGTCACAAATATGGATTTCTTTCTTAAATTTATATAATATGTTTACATATCATTTTGCACAATATAACACAAATTGACCTAATCATAATGGCACAAGTGGTAGGGCACAGCTGCATGATACTCCCACATGGGATGCCTAGAGGTCCAGATTCCAGGTCAACCTGGACCCTCTGAGCAAGCCAATGGATTGTGTCCATGATCCTGGCAGGCTCAAAACTTATAGACGGTGCAGTCAAGGTATAATGAAAATCAGTTGAAGTTACCTGTCTTTCTCTCTCATATAGACAAAAAATTAAAAAAAAAAATAAGTAGCACATGAAATTTTCTGTTTTTTTTTTCTGTCAACTGCTAATGATACAATGTCAAAAAAAAAAAAAAAAAAACCTTAGTTTTTTTTCTAGCTTCATAATTGATTTCTATGTCAGTGTTATTTTTGACATATTTGGTATGGCTAGACATCACCAGTTGACCCTAAGTATGGGCTGAGATCAGAGTTTCTAATTGGGAGGATTAACTGGCAAGAATTCTAATTCTCTTTCAATTTCTTAACTAAATCTCCACAATGTCTCTGACATATAAAACATATATCTTGCTGTTTTTAAAATTCTATCTCCAGTAGTTTACAACTTTCTAATGTGGAAATCTTAATCTTATGTATTCAACCTATAGAGCAGGAGAAAATATTACTTTATATCTCTGTGGGCTCTATTTTGGGCAAGGGCCCCAAACAGGTGCACCCAAAGGGAATAAAATTTTAGCCAGGCAGTCAAAAAATGCTAGGCAAATCTACTTTCTACAAAGTGAAAGTCAATAAATGGTTAAAAGGGGAGAAGGAGAGAATTGAATGCAACAATTGAGATGATTAGCCTTACTGACGCCAGAAATCTGTTCTGAAATAACTTAAAGTTTCATTAATTTTTATTCCACTATTTGGTGACCCATAAGCAACGTCATCCATGACTGAATTGGTTATAGGAATATTCTGTGTGTTTAGATTAATTGCTTTGTCAGGTTTGTTTCCTGGGGACACACACTTCTGTTTTTAATAGTTTATACCTAAGCTATCCCAGGGATGCTCTATTGTGTCAAAACAACATAATTGATTGGCTCACTGCTCTGTGAGAGACACTCCCCCCCTCAGTTTTAGATATTCTCTCTGACCAAATCTACATATATTAAAAACATCTTTAACATTTAAAATATGCTAAGGGTGAGCAACAGTTCAGTCAAGCAAATGGTCAGAGATCAATCTGACACAGAGTTCAGATGCTTGGATAACAGAACTGGCAATTTCATGGTCTTTCTCTCTCTTTCTCTTTTAAGTTCCTTTAGAGACCAAATGAGATAAATTGCTATCTGACCCATTGCTTGGGGATAAACATTAAATGGTTTATCTGGGCAACCCAATCACCTCCAGCCAGAGTGGAGAATTGGCCTAAATAATGAAGGTGTGTGTCATTCATCTCTTTGTCTGGCTCCTGGTAACCTTGACAGGAATGAGTGGAGACATGCTGATTTGTATACACTCAATAATTCAAGGTGTTTGCTTATCTTCCCTTGTCAGATGCTGCTCATCCCAAGTCTATGTTACCATCTAATTAGACAGGTTTTTTTTTTTTTCTTTTTTTGCCTTTTCACATAAAGCTTTTCTTTTTTTTTTTTTTCATGAATTTAACTTGGAATCAGTCTTGCTTTTATCAGATGTCACACTTATTTCATTTGTTAGCATGCTTATTGGCTTTTCTTTATATCCTTGATTTTTTGCCTCCCCCATTTTTGATTCACCCACAATGTAATAATCAGTTTGATTTTGCTTTCCAAAATATAGTGTTCATACTAAAAACATTATTCTTCAACTGTACTTACTGAAATCAGATGATATATATTTTTGCCTCTGAATTCTTTTCTCTGGTATCAGTTTTCTGGCTTTTAGAGTGCTTTTCAGAATCCTGTGTTTTTTGTATCGTTTGAGGTCTGGCGCTAGTTCTTATAATCATAAATACTAGAACTGCTTAACAATGTTTCTGGTTCTCTGCTTTCTGAGTCATCATGAGATGGTTTCTTCCTAAAGATGTGAACTTGTCATCACCCTGTGACTCTCTTTGACCAGTAAAATATAAGAAGATATGGTAGAAATATTTAATTACTTGGGTCAAACTTGTGCATGATTCTCTTCCCTGCTACTATGGAGGTAGTACACAACTGAGCCTTTCCATGGAGGATAACTGCCTTGAGGACATCACAATGAGCAGAAAACCTTGGGTAAATGAAAAATAAATCTCTGCTGTTTTAAGTCATTGAAATTTAGGAGTTGTTTATTCATTCAGCACAGCATAACGTGACCTAATTGACATCACATATTTGTAATTATTCTGTAAAACTATTTACTCAGAGACACTCTATCAGTCATAAACATTGTGAGTCCAGCATCATGCAAAACCATAAGGGAGGTATAAAAGAAATTTTACCATAAATGAGGTTTTTACCTCACTAGGGAGACAGGGCTAACAGACACAGAGGAACTGAAAGAGCAACCGGGTGAGTGTATAGCTAAACAATGAATTACGGGCTATCATTTCTAACTACTACAGGAGTATGAAGAAGGTAATACAAGTGGGATGAATTCAACAAGCAAAGAATAGGAAAGAACTATTTCCATGGAATATAAAAGACAAGGCTAACAGAAAATAAGGCAATAGGTAAGATATGTGGTGAGACAGACAATGGGAGATTGATCTCTGGGTGATTAGCAAGGCCAGGTAAAGTAAAAAGGCAAGACTTTCTAGTGCAATCTCCACCATTCTCTCTTTCATGTGTATATCTCATCTTCAAATGAGTTGTGAATAATTACAAATCAAATGTAAGTTTTCTTCCCTTCATCACTAATGCAGTAATATTTGTGTTTATCATTTTTTTAAATTTGCCAGAGGGCATGTGGTCTCTCCCTTTCTCTCTCTACTTTCTCCAGAGAGAGAGAGAAAGTGAGAGAGCATCTCCTGTGGGATATAATAGTGCTACAATCTCTTCTTCTCCATTTTTTCTCACTTTCAGGATTTGAGGTACACACACACATGTGCCTGATGTGTTGCTCAAGCTGCCAGTTCCAGATTCAAACTGCAACACACTACTGACTGGCCCTAAATAGCTGTGTTTTTATAGAGCAAGACACGCTGCACCCTGATCTGGGAAGGTCTTATAGTTCCTGCAAGTATCAAAAGGATTGACTCAAGTCCAATACACGAAGTTACTAAAAATGCCTCTTACCTCATAGGAGCTAGTAGTCTAAAGGAAAAAAAATGCAAATAGCAAGCTAGTATGGGAGTTCATGATTCCAAGGGTAAATTGTAGCTTTTCCAATGCTCAGTGGTAACACCAAGGTAACACTCAGTGGTAAGGACCAGCTCTCCAGTAAGGGCACCAAACTGTTGCATTCCCAGTCATCCCTCCTGAATGCTGAGGAGGAAATATAATGCCTACTTTGCTTGAATACTTTCCTTTGAAAACTAAGACTGTTTTCTGTGTAATCCAGTGACCTTTTATGGTAGCAGTTAGCACCATTTAGAGTACAGAAGTGAATTAATGTAAAATATACCATAGTTATAACTTTGGGATTCTTACATGACTTTGAGAATGTCTATTTCCCTTTGAAACTGTAGAAAATACATCCAAAACTGTGCTTTCTTTCCTAGATTGTATCTCATGACAAAAATTATAGTCTCATATATAATGGCTTGGACTGGTTAATTGAAACTAAAAAAGAATTAAAAATCACAAAATCTTTAGCATGTAGATAAACCTCACAATTGGGTAGTGAGAGTGGTAGATATTATTTCATCTCATCCCTGTCATCTATATTCTTCAAGATAGTAGCCAGATTCAATCCATTTGATCCCTTTCTATCCTTCCTGCTCATATCTTAAAATGTTTCCCATCTACTCTAGGACATTAAGATTTTGGGTTTTTTTTGGAGAGGTCTTTGCTATAGGGCATGTACGCTCGCCAGACAGACAGAGAGAAACAGAGAGACAGAAAGCGAGAAATCACCCCCCCAGGGGGGATGGCCACACTGCAATTCCTTCTCCTCCATTCTCCTTTCTCAGGATCTTGGGCATGCACACATACGTGCCGGGCTTGAATTTTAAGTCACCGGGTCCGGGACTTGAACCGCGGTCCACTATGTGGGAGTCCAACAACATAGCCATAATGCTAACTGCTGGTCCCAGGACATTAAGATTTTTGAAGTAAATTCATTGTCTTTTTCAAAAACAATCTCATATGGTTTTTAAAATAAATTCTGGAAATTTGGTTGCAGGCTGTGAGTGGCCCCTAAACTCCCATTGTTCTTTGTAAATTTCTCTTACAGGTCAATATGACTTAATCCTATGGTCCAACTGAGTGGAAACGATTGGCTTTTCACTGTCTTTCTGATTTTTCACTTTAATTACTCTCACCTCTACATACACACCTCCTGTGAATGTGTTTAAATTCACAGATACTAAAAGGAAAATAAGCCATTCTTGGCCTCTGTTAAAACTATCTTTAATTGGGGTGATGTTTTTGCCTGTCCTGCATTCAAGACCTTAAAATTCACTCAGAGGCCTGACTTCATTTTGTAAGATGCTTTTGATCAGTTGGACGCAGGCTCACCATTTGATCCAAACCAATGACCCAAGTCTCAAGTGCTCCATCTATTAGACCTGCATAATCATCCAGCTTAGCTGTGCATTGTCCATTTTAATTAAGGGTGTGCTACACCCATTAGAGAAAGTTTATGAGCCAGAGACTGAACTTATTTGTGCATGTACCAATCCCACAAATGGAGCTTTAGCACCTCCAAAAGAGTAAGAATAATAATAAAAATAACAATAATAATAATGAGGGCTGTGTCTCATTGAATACCAACCTCCTGCTAAGTGCCCTTTCTCTGTTTGAATTTCTTGCTAATTCAATGCCATTAAAATAGATTCTCTTAAAGACTCTGTTCTGTCAAACACAAAGAAGAGAGATATATAGAGTGTGGGATTTAATTATCACTGTTCTATATCTCCAAATGTGAGTTTTTCTGAGTAATAATTGCCCAAGTTTGTCTTCAAAAGGCATTTTAATAGTGCTAATACTAGTAAATATTGCTCATTTTGATACTGATGTGCTGTTTTAATGGTTCCCATGGTTTCTAAAAGTCATTTCTTATCGTTTTACTGTAGAAAGAATCTTACTTTAATTATGTCATAATTGTTTGGAAGCCATAGAATCTTAATTAATGCCAATGGCTTCAAGGCAGAAACCAAATGGAGAGTTTATATTCATGTTTGTTTCTTCATCTCTTCCTGCCTGAGAAGAGGCCCCCCATGAGCTTTTTCAAACTACATTCATAGATGTTTTTAAAAGATTCTGGTGATGTCATTCCTTTATTTTTCTCAGTCAGATTTTCTCAGCTTCACCTCAGATTTTAAAGGTTAATGTGGAATCAGCCTTCAATCTTCACAGGGAAATCTTTGTCCTCGTCGAGAATACAGTTTGTTCACTCTCTTGGTAAAAGCAGTAACATCCAATTGCTCCTTGGGGTGAACGGGATGAACTCCAAATGCTTTTCCTTGGAATTCCATGACTGCCGCCAGCCGGCTGCACTTTCTCTGAAAAGCCACCTGCAGCTAACACACTACTACTAGTTATTCTATTGATTCTTTCCTATAAATACATTTGCTCACTCCTTTCCCTCTACCAGAATCCTACCAATTCCCATTTCAAGGTCCTGAACCTCTCCTTTGACATGACACCAACACTGCTTCCTCACTTGGTTTCAAGGAGATATAGATAGACTTTATTTACATTCAAAGCTCTTTTATCTCTTAAATTGCTTTATAGAAAAGATCATGTCTTAGCCTTTGGATTTTTCATGGTGCTTTGCATAAGGCCTTGCTTGAAGCGGACCTAGAATATTGATTCAATGACTGGATATTCTCCTCAGAACCTAGCAAAATTTCAAAGATATGCCTGGAAAATATATTCCCATTTAGAACTAAAAAGCCAGTATAAAAATTAATTCTTCGAGAAGCAGAGAGCTGGCAGAGACTTACAAATTACATATTCCCGCATTAAAAGAAAGAGGGAATTTGTGCCCAGAAAACTTTGTTCATTTCCTAGGATCCCACAACTATTTAATAGTAGAGGTGTAACTACATCATAGATTTCTGTGATTCAGAGTGCTCAAATTTTCCTCTGTAATTTACACAAGTGTCACATCATTCTCTCATTTACCTTTTCCAAGAATCCTTCTTATTGTCTTGGTCAGATTTCCATTATGCATGTTAACTGGGACACGGCAAACAGCTATATGGAAACCTTTGCTAATCTAACATCTCATTTTCTCTTTAGATTCAATCTTCTATACAAACTCCGATTCAAAAAAAAAAACAATTCACTTATCTAAATTGATTTGCAAAAGACTTTAGGTTTTGACAGAAATGAAGAAGGAATTCGTGCATCGACCCTTGGAGAGTCAGAGGAGTAGAGGTAATTGTTCACTGCCTTGTTTAACAGGGGAGAAGATAAAACGGAGGATAACATGACCTCTGTCCTTGGTTCAGTTCCTTGACCTAACACTGGAGTGTAGCCAGTCAAGTTACTGCTTTCACATGAGGAACTAGCAGTCTCAAGGGAAGTGAAGATGAGAAATGCTGATGAAATGTGGCAAAAAAGGGGTGATATCCTCATTCTCTTGGAAAACAGCCCAGATGGAGAGCTGTACAATTTAGTGGCTTTGGAAGTGGCAGAAGACATCCCAGACATAGTGCTGTCGTGGCGGAATACAGTTGTCATGGCAGAGCTAATGCCCTTGAAATGTTCAGTCAGACAAAATGAGTTGGGTGAAGTAGAATAAGAACACAGGAAGAATATGGCATATGCCACACAGTTAAGCAGCAGACTGAGAAGACAAGTGAAATACCCTTGGTATAACTGCAGCTGTAACTCAAGAGTCACTTCAGGGAGTTGGAGTTGGGGAAATTTCTGGTATATCTCTTCTGATATCCTCCTTATATCCAAAGTTTCTAGAGACTTGAGATATTTGCATTATACTTTATAATCAATGCCCCCAAGGGACTGAAGAGTTGTGTTAGACACCTAGACCAAAGCTTCAAAAATGGTCAGGATTTTCTCTTTAGTGTGTCCTTTACCTCCATTGTAGCAGTTAATTGCTACCTCCATACCTTCCTGAGGGTATATCTGCCCAGCCAATCTACAGGTGGGCAGTGGTGCTAGAAAAAAGAAGTCCTGAAATTCTAGGGAGTTCTTTTATTACTATGCCCCAGGCTTCAAACATTATATTTGCAATCCTGGAACAAACATTTCACTTAAGATGAATTAAAGATTTGAATATAGAAAGACTACAATCATAATTGCTATCATCAGAGTAAGTCACTGGCTATGACCACTATTGAAAACCATAGGATAGCTTTTGAAAGAAAGTAGTAACTGAATCAACTTCTCCTCACAGGTATATGAGGATTATTATGAGCACATTTCTGGACTGTTATCTTTCCTCATGTTTACTATCCATTATCTGCCTTTGTTCTGGTTCATGCTAGTCTTTTTATAATCCTTTTTTAAAAATACAAAATCAATACAACTTTAATTACAAAAAGCCCATGGTGCCTTTTGAAAAACAGGGCAAACAAAAAAGGACATTTTAAAAAGGGGCTAGTGATCTGGGAAGCGTGACCTCAGGCCATCCTATTTCTAAGGGGTGATGTTGTTGATCTGTTGGTCCCATTATAATGATTTACACATCCATATCTGGCACCTTTTGTTCTCCAGCAGGCTTTGTGTATGGTAAATGGAGAATTGCATACCAACCAGGGGTTTGACATTTACAATGCTTTGTAGCATAAGATAGAGTCACATCTGGGCAAACATTGTCCCTGGTGGTTAGCGGCTCATATCATCTGTGCGTAGTCTGGCTGCCAAAATGATGAGCACTCATTAGAAATGTCCCATTTACTCCGAGAGCCAAATAAAAGCACAAACTAATCTAAAATGAACATTCACAGGGTGTGTATATGTGTGTGTTCAATTTGTGTGCTGGCTTCTTTCAGAGGCATACGGCAGCTTGTTTTCCTTTGAATATTGTTTATATCAATGTCCTGAATCAATGTGAGCATAACAATGCAAAGAACATAATTTTTGATCTTGCTCCTTAGCCCGAGGGGAGGGACATTATAGAAAATAGCCAGATAAAAACTCCACTGATATTTCGTGTGGAGGTGTAGTTTGAAACTTTGTTTACTATTTGACACAATATTAGGTTTATGAAGGCCACTGGAGACATTTTACCTGAAAATGAGAAATGAGTAGCCTTTCCCTAAGCAACTGGACTTTTTGTTTATATGTTCATCCATCTGTGTTACACTTACTGTAAATCAAGTACTTGATCATGAATTCATCTTTGGGTTGGCTGTTAAAAAGATAAGGCACATAACAACGTATCAAAAGCATTGTAGAGAACTTGATAGCAAACACTTGTGTGTGCTAATCTCACCTTTGAATTTATCTTATTTTCTGCCATGATTTTCTGTCCCCCTAATTTTTCATTCTTTATTAGTTCTTGCAGAATTGTAATTTTTAGTCACTTTAAGCCTTTTTTGGAACAATGTGGGTATAAATACCTAAAACAAATAAAGTAAAACAAAACAAAATGAGATGAAATTGGTTTCTGACCTCAAGAAGCCGATAAATTACTTGTGGAGACTGTATAAATTTAGAGAAAGATAAAGATATAAGGAGAGCTATACTAAGTGCCAATACATTTTAGACATTTAAAGCAATAGTACCTAAGAGGATGGGAGATTAATCTGGGTTGTAGGACTCAGGGGAAATTAATAGTTGGGATGGAATTTCCTCCTAAATACTGGATCTCGTCATTTTTATGATACTGAGTGGGACATGAACACCCAAGCATGAAACTATGGCATGAATAAGTAAAGAAGTATGCTCCTACTTAGGCAGACTAGGGACGTTAAATGTCATAAACATTCAAACACTCTTATGTCATTCTTATTGTGTTATGGCTTACATGTTTTGTCCCCTCCAAAATTAATGTTGAGAATCTTCAATACTATAATATGACCTTAGGTGGTGATTGAGTTGTGAGGGCTCCATTTGCAAAAATGGAATTAGGAACCCATGTAAAAGGGCTGGCAAGAGAGAGTTCATTCTTTTTGCTCTTTTGCCTTCTGTCATTTGAGGACCTAGTGTTCCTTTTCTCTGGAGGAAACAGCATGCAGGGTGCCAACTTAATAACAGAGATTGGTCTGTTATTAACCCATTGGCACTTTGATTTTGGATTTCCTACTCTCCAGGACTGTAAGCAATAAATTGTGTGTATGTTTCTTTTTTCATAGGCCATCTGTGTTCACCAGAGAGACAGAGAGAGAGAGAGAGAGATAGTGAGAAGGAAAGTGAGAAATCACCCTACAGGGAGGATGGTCGTGCCATAATCCCTTTTCTTTCATCCTTCGCCTGTGATTTTGGGCACACATGCACACACCCTGGCATAATTTTACAGATGCAAGGTCTGGGACTCACACTTCAGCCATGTGTGAGCTCAGTGCCTTAACCACCATGCCACTTGATGTCCCCTATTTTTCTTTTTTATTAAATTACTGAGCATTTTATAAAAATGACACAAATGGACTAGGATATGTATTCTTCACTCAGGCTCCCTTTGGTCTTATTTTATAGACAACTTCAGCATCCTTGTCCTTGTTTTTCTCTGTTCATAACAGAATAGAAGCAATAGGAACTCTTACAGTAGAAATAGACAGCCACATAGAGTAGATAAGAGAAATGAGGACAGTCAGGACAAACTCCTGAGTTTAGTAGACTATAGTTATCCCTGTGGGGCAAATATACCTCACAACTCAGCATCCCAGAAAGCAGCAACATTCTCTAAGTGTCAATGCCTGATCCTGTGAGAAATGAATTTATATACTATTAAGTCAATTTTGATTAAAAAGAAAGGTCATAAGCACTATATTAAAAAACATAAATAAAATAATTTTAAAATTGCTATAGACAGATAACCAATATCTCCTAATTCCCAAGTCCACTAGTATCCTGTAATTATATTCAACCACCACCAATAAAGTAATAGTATTCTTAATGTCATCACTATTATTATAAAAGCTTTTCCAACTCCACAGTTTCACAATTGTATCCCAGAACTACATGGTGACTTCATAAAAATGGTAATTGGGGCTAACCAGTAGCATGGTGGTTAAGGCATCTGGATTCCCACATAACCAACTACACAGTTGAAGGTCCAGATCTAGAGGCTTGAAACACATGTCAGGCATGTGTGTGTGTGTGTGTGTGTATGTGTGCCCAAAATCCTGACAGGGGAATTAAGGAGAAAGGGTTGCAGCATGACCATCCCCTCGTGGAGGAGTGCTTTTTCACTATTGCTTTCTCTTGAATGTGCTCTCTCTCTGGCAAGCACATATACTCTATAGAAAAATATTTTCTGGAAAAATGACTCTGTTAACTTCTGCCCTTTCCAATTTTATAATCCTTCAGTTATGGTCTCACCTCTCAGTTGATGGGGGTGGACCAGGATTAGGATTTAGATTATCAACTCACCTCATTTCTTTACTACTGATTTATTATTGTGGAATCAAGCCTCATTTCCCAAGAAATGTTTCTGCTTCTTAAACTATTTATTTCCAGTTGTCTCCTATGAATCACATTTCTACATATTAACAAAGGCGTAAGAATTGGTCATTGGATTTAACAACTTTGTGACAACACAACAAGAACAGTTTTTAGTGTGTTGGAGATGACTATCTGCTTAGAGTATAGACTAAAAGTTCTTGTCCATAAAAGACACAAAGCAGGATATATAGACAATGTTTTGAAAAGTTTTGCTCCAAAGGAAGCAGAGAAATGGAATGCTAACAGGAGATGTAGGTTTATAAGAGGTTTACTTTTTGTTGTTGTTTGCTTTATTTTAAGATCATAACGAGTCTGGAGACTGAGAAAATTATTCAGTAGCAAGGAAAAATGATGTTACAGAATGGAGCATTTGAATAAGTGAAAGGACCAAAGGACAAGGGAGAAAGCAGAATATAAAACTACAGAAACATGGAGGCAGAGGCCAGCTGGGTTAAAGGTCTACCTGGAAGAGTACTGTAATGTGCAAAGTTCTCCTCTCATACTCACAGAGGTTCTTACCTGCACGGGAGATGCCAGAGTGGTTAAATAACAGGAGTAGGGATAATAATTGGACTCTGTACATCTTAGGATTCCAGTTGACATTACTTGATCAGGTTAATTTTATTGGTACCAAAGTCTATTTTCAAAGTCTATTTCCAAGAAAGAAAGAAAAAAAAGTTTGAAGAAACAGAGCAAGGTAGAATGAGAAAGCAAAGGAGATTAATGGGCTCATTTTCTCCTGTTGTAAATATAGTTTGAAATCCTACCAAACAACCCAGAATGAAAATAAACTAGAGCACTGGAAACTCACACTGGCAATTCAGTTGTCAGTTCAAGAATAGTCCTCTTAACATTACCAAGAGGGTCACAGCCCTAGCATACAGAAAGGAGTGAAGGAGTGAGAAGAGAAGAAAGAAAAACAAGGAGGCAGGAAAGGAGGGAAGAAATAGTGTAGGAAGAAAAATTCAGGAAGACAAAACTTGAAAGAAATGGAGAAGATAACGTGTAAACAGTCAAAAGAGAAAAAAAGAAGTTTTCAGTCATAAAGGGTACTTATTCCTTTGTCCGCAAAAATGTCAATGCTTCTAGGATTAAAATGCAGAGGCATCCCAGACTCACAGAGTAGTGCAATGCTTTCATCTGGTGTCTCATTCCCCAGATAAAATCACTACATAAAATAAGGACAAATGAATAATGTTGGTATTTTTTAATGGAGGTTGCCTTTGAGTTTGGCTCAGAGACAATGGCCTGTGGTTGCATCTGATTATAACTCATCTCCGTGGGGGCAGAGAGAGCTGTTGTAAATGTCTGAGAAATTATGAGCTTCTTTAGAAAGACGAACTCTGTGATTATAATGACACTTGGCATTTGCACATTTTATAGCCTTTCTCATCTGAAAGTCATGGAGCTATGTTTATATTATAGCCCGAATCTTGTGTGTCGCTTTGGGCCATATACCAGTAAGTGTTCTTTTTCTTTTATCCTATTTTTTTTTTTTTTTGATGAGGGAACAGTGGGCAGTGATTTGGAATTTTGTCATAAGAATAACTAAAATCCCTATTGAGAAAAGCAGCCTCAGAATTTGATGAAATGTGTGAGACCAAAGTTCATGTGGCAGCTCAAAAGAACAGGGTAGGTTGTGGCTCTGTGATAGCTCCTGCAGAGAGCATAGGCTATAGTGTGAATATTAGCCTATGAGAAATACCTGAGTCCAAAGATTTTTCTACTCCCTGAAGGTGGAGCCATCCTTATTTTTAAGAAGTGTCCAAAATGGTAAAACTTTAAATTTGTTTTTAATAAAATTAAAAATATAGTGACTTTCTATTCTGAAAATATCCTCTCATTAATTACTAGAGATTTACATTATATCCATTACATCAAGATAAGCCCACAAAGGGCCTTATTTATGCATCTCATCTATTCAAACTGTTACCACCATTAAGATAGCATGATTTCATCTACAAGATTTGCTTCAGCCACTTTTTAGGAAATTGGACAGATGGAGACACTAAATAATTTTCAAATTTTTGGGTACATAGTTAAGGAGAAAGGAATGCCCAAACTTGTAACTCCAAGGGCTCTGGACACCAGAGGAAGAGATGAAACAAACAGGAAATCAAAGTGTGCTATAAACCAGCTCTGTCCACTGTGTCTAAGCCACTCTGTTAAGTGACTCCCATGTGATAATAATTTGGCTGGATTTATCAGTGCACTTTTCATTGAAAAAAAAAAAAAAAAAAGAAGACTAAGAGAAAAAGAAAATACTGTGTGATATAAAGCAGAGTTGGAAATTTCAGAGTTTTCATTTCTCCAGATCTTTGGCTCCCTCTACTCTCCACTGCTGACTGAATTTTGGCTACTTCTACCAGAGAGTGTCAGAAACCTCCTAGAACTACTTCTGTACCTACCCAGTATGAGTCTATCAGCCTAGAACCCAGGGATGCTAAAACATAGGACATCAAGGTAAATTTGATTTAAGATAGAATGTGTAAATACACACACACACACACACATATATACATGCACACACACCCATACTCACAAGCACATTCACACACATGCCCTACGCAATATTTGGAACATGCTTATACATAAAATACTTCTTTTTTTTAATCTGAAATTAAGACTTCAAAGTAATAATTACTACTTAACTGGTGGCCTGAATTTTTGTTTGTTAAATCTGACAATCCTACTAGAGCTAAAAGAGAATAATGGGACTATGAAACTGGTGTCTACCCTAGGTAAAAATTTCACCTTTGGGTTGCATCTTGCCTTGTGCTCTGTTGATGGTCTTTCATCTTCTCCATGCTGGACTTTTATCCTCAGAGCTGCCATCTGATACTCCTGACCTCCCAAACTGACTGCCCTGCTGATACTAACCCTTGGCTTCTCCATGAGGGAATCATCCAACTCCTAATCCTGGTTTACCAGATTAGCTCTGTGCTGTTGCCAACCAAATGGACTAAAGAAGAAAAAGAGGGAGGAAGACAAGACTTACAGGCTTTTAAAAGTCTCGGTTTGCATTATTAGATATTTGAAGAGAATCTTCTTAACCCACAAGGTGATAAGAATGGCAAACTTTACAAATTCTAACCAGACACAAAATAAGATTTCATGACTTATCCTGACATAAAATAAATATTGCCAATTTATTTATTGGGGGGAGGAATTTGAAAAACAAAACAAAACAAAACAAAAAACTTTGATAGGTGGTTACTCACTAACTGTACAGTTTAGCCCCTAAACCCTAAGACTCTGAAAGCTATTTTTTCCTTCCTAGTCATACAGCCTTCATCTCCCCTTGAGAATGACCTGATTTACCTTGTCACAGGGTAAAGCTGGGTTTTGGCAATCAGTAAATGTCTTTGCTATTCAAAATTGCTGTAGCAGCTGCATTTCAGGCACCTGCTCAGCAAGCAGGTTCCTGGTCAAGTTCAAAAAAGGAGCCATACCTTCATTTGCGGGATGCTGTGTTGAAGTCAGACTTCAGAGACATGGCTTTGTGCAGCCTCCTGGGATTTAGCTGGGCTTGAATCGCCTGTGACCTCTGCGCCCTTACAACATCACAGAAAACACCATCACGGTGCCCACTAATTGGTCACCTTGATGTCAGTCACAGCACAGAGATCAAGGACAGAGCTGGTCCTAGAAAGTGAACTACACACACTCTCGGAGGTGGTCTCTACAGGTCAGGCTAGCGTCCTGCTGGGAGCACAGTGCGAGGGAACCTTACCCCAGGACTACTTGAAACATGGCTGTGCTACACACGAACAAAGGACAGGTGGCCCCATGAGTGACCCTTTCCTGGCCACCCACAAAGTCCAAATTGTCAGCCTTTCACACCTATTATGCTTCCATTATCTGAGGAAAACACTAAGTGCTCTGAATCTAACGCACACAAAGCAGACTGGAAATTAGTTTCCGCTTATTGGTTTTAAAAATTATTAGGATTATTTTATTTTTAAGGCAGCAAGTCAATCATCGATTGCTGAAGTGTTACAGGCAGGGTACATTTGAGAAGCTCACTGTAATAATAATCACACTCTTTTTAGAATCCAAATGCAATGCGATGTGGTTTTGTGAATAACTTATATCGTAGTAGGAAGAATGGGAAGAAACATACTAAATAATCCTAAATGCATCATGCCATGAGTTCCCTTGGAATGGAAACATTTGTGGGTTACCATTCACATCTTTTGAAACCAGGCATTTTAGATGGTAGGAATGACTGGGATCAAATAGAAATTCTAAAATTCAAATCAAAAAGGAGAGAAAAATAGGCCAGGTGGAAACATAGTGGTAATACAGCTGGGTCCACATGGGAGAGGACCTGAGCTCATGTCCCCAACATCTCCCTGAGGTTTTGGGGTGCATGTGGATGCACACGATCTAGACTAGTTAAGATTGGGATAGATCAAAGCATGACTATGCTATTGGGGTGCTTCTCTTTCTCTCTTTGTCTCGGGGGAGTTAAATAAATAAACTTAGAGAAAACTGAGGAAAGAGAGAAGGAAGAAAGGAAGACATAGAGTAATAATCACTACGTGGGATGATTTTTGAAAAGTACTTCATTCAGGGGTCAGGAGGTAGCATGATGGTTGGCAGTAGTTCCAGTCCCAGACCTGGTGGTTTGCCTTCTCACTTTTTCTCTGTCTCTTGCTCCCTCTGTCTCTCTCTGATGAGTACATGTGCCCTATAGCAAATTAAATAATAATAATAAATAAAATAAGATAAACAAGTATTTTTAAAAAGTACTTCATTGTGTGTTTCAATTTTTCAAATGAAATTATTTTCATTTGAATAATGTGAGATATTTCCTTAAGTAGACGAATTATTCTCTACTTCCAATGCCAGTCAGGGGATTCTAAAACAATTTCTTTGTCTGTTCTGAACACGGTACTAGTGCTACTTCAAGAGTCAGAGATAAATATTAAACAGAAAAGAAGCCTTGGCCAATTAGTGATCTATTGACATCCACAATAATAATGAGAATCTACTTGGACCTCCTGAGGATAGAATCAACTAAAAACAGAGAGGACCAGGACCAGCAGATAGCATAATGGTTACATCAACTGCTCTCCCACATAGTTGACCATGGTGCGAATTCCAGACACGGCAGCTTAAGACTCACCCCGGGAGCACGTGCATGCATGCCCAAAATCCTGAGAGAATGGAAGTGAAGGAACTGCAGTGTGGACTTCTCCTTTAGAATGTGATTTCTAGCTTTCTGTCTCTCTGTCTCTTTCCATCTCTCCAGCAAGTGCAAGCACCCTAAAACAAAAATGTCTCTCGAAAAAAAATAGAGAGGACTGTAGTCTTGGATGCTCTGTCAAATAAACAAAGAAATGTGAGTTTAATATATAGATATAAGAAGGGTACATGGGCCCTTTATTTTTCTTTAATTCTTTAATTTTATTTATTATTATTATTTTTTAAATTTGATCAGAGTGAGACACACACACACACACACACACAGAAGGAGAATCAAAATGAGTAAGTAGGCAGCCAGGTCAGCCATGTGGAAGTGCAGAGTATTAACCACCATATCACCTTCCTGCCCCCTACTTTTCTTTCAAGGCAAGAGCAATTAATTATTTTTTCAATAACTTAATGAAGGAAAAACCTGTAGGAATTTGCCTAGGTTTGGTATGATTCCCCTTCAGGGAGTTCTGTGTGCTAGGAGTAGAAAAGGACCCCACATCAGGAAGTAGAAAAACCACTCAGGACAGATCTAGCCTGAGTGGGTGGAAAATCCAGCCTATGAGATAGCACTGAGAGATTGGAACAATCCATCTCTAAGAAGAATCAAGGCACAATGTATTTGTATCACTGATAAAAGAGGAAATGGTGACCTAAAAACAAACAAGCGTTCTGTTCTGAACCAGTCTGGGAAGCCACAACGCTTACAGCAGGTTCAGACGACATGAAACATGCCAGGTGTGCATGCCCAAGGTGCTGATGAGCTGGAAGGCTAGAGAAAGGCAAGACCAAACCCTGACAAGGGTTCAGCTCTCTCCATCTTCTTCTCAGGCATGAGCACATTCTCTCCATCATGAATTAAAAAAAAAAAAAAAAAAAAAAACACAAAGGGGCCAGCAGGTGGTGTTAGGGTTCAAAGATCGATCTAACTAGTAGTGGTGCAGAGAAGACAACAACAATGCAACTGCATAAGAAGCATTTATTTTTCCTGCCAGCTGGGGTCTGAGTTTCTGCCTGACATAGCAGATTGCAGCAAGAACCCTGAACCTAGGATAGAGGGGCCTTTTATAGCTCAGTAGGGCAGTACAGGATATGTTGTCAGTAACTTTCCATAGTATGCAGCACACAAGGGAGGCGGTATGTGCAGTTAGGGTCCAGTTGTCACAGTCTGCTTGAGTCTAGATAAGGACTCTCAGTTAAAGTTAGGTTAACCTTGTCCTGGCGCCACCAGGCCCGCGCATCCTCTGCTTATTTATGAGTTCCTGTCCTTTGTTTATTTAGGAGTTCCAGGGCTCCTTGGGCTCCATGCTGGAAGCCCTGACATGGTGGTGATTTTGCTAAGTCGGCCTATGCTAACTCCTCCTAACAGTCCTAGCATGGGTGATTATGCGAAATCGGCCTATGCTAACTCCGCCTAACATATGCTAACTTGGCCTAACATTGGCATGGTGGTTAAGGCACTGGACTCACACATTTCTGACCATGGTTCGAGTCCTGGACCTGGTGGCTTGCTTTCTCACTTTCTCTTTTTCTCTCTGTCTCTCTCTGGTCAAATTAAAATTAATTAATTAATTAATTTTTAAAAGTTCAATAAAATAACTCTTAAGAAAAAAGAAAAATCTTTTTAAAAAGTGGCATTTTAAAGCTATTCTCTTCTATGGAAAATGGAAAGGAAACAGTATTAGGCTATAGACCAGGGAGCTCACTAATGCAAAATAAAGAGAAATAATATAGTAATATAAGACCTAGGGGGAAGGATTGAGTCACTTATTGGCATTCTGAGGAAGCACACTAAATGGAAGCATTAGCTTTTTCTGCTTTCTCCATCTTCTCCTTACTGTGGCCAATTATCAAAACTCAGGGAGTTGTCCAGGCAAAAATAACAAGACCAGGGGGCAGAAACAGCAGTTCAGAAGTCATTTGTGGCTGGCTGTCTTTGCCAGCTCAGGACTGCAACAGAGTCTAGGATAGTTCTCATTTTTGCATCCCAGCTAATAAAAACTGGGCTGGGAGCAAGAGGACACAGGGATAAACTAGAGGGCTACTTACCCAAATCTGGGACTTGGAATAGACTGCAAAAATACCTACTTAGCTAGGCTGACTTTCTTAACTAGTATAACTATGTGCCTTTCTACCTGCCATTCTGCAAAAGATTCAAGAAGAGGCCTGGGAAAAGGGAATAAAGAGACACTTGAGAAATTGTTCTGTAGTATAACTCCACTAGAATAGGGACCTGGCGTTCCAACCTTAATAAAAGCTTAGGTAACTTCCCAGTATTGTGGGAATGAAATTAAGGGGCCTGAGGGCTAAGTCCTTGTTTTTCATGCAAGAGGACTGTTGAGGGTTCATCTTCTCAAATGTGAACTCCACTGGGTAATCAGTCATCCCCATGGTAACCCAGCAACTTTTAATTGTCTTTAATTAAGGGGCCACAGAGGCAATCAGCTACATTTCTAGCACATTAATGAGGTAAGCATGAAGTGCACTATGGCTGGCAGAGGTAGATGGTGCTTAAATAAAATTGGCCTTCTAGCAAAATTTTAAGGGGAAATGTGGTAGATAGTACACCTTTTTGAATCTCCTCCCAGATTCAGGAGGAAAAAAAATAATTTAATAATGTCTGGGGGAATAAACAAAAAATAAGTAAAAGAACAAATAAAGTTTTCTTAGCTAACCTAACAAAAAAAATAGAGCATAGTGTGTAACTTGGATTTCTAAGGGATCTAAAAATCAAGAAAGGCCCAGTCTGGGTGGCACAGTTGGTAATGATCTGGACTGCAGTGCTGGGACCATGTGGCCAATTATGGGTCCTGGCCTGGTCAACCTGAAGGTGTATGTACATGTGTAAGGTGTATGCACATGTGCACAGGAACCTGACAGGAGGGATAGACGTAGGGAGTGCAGCATGACCAGCCCTTGCCCTGGTTGCTTTTCTCTCTCTAGCTGCTGGTGTGACCTTGTTATCATAAATAAAAACATAAAGTTTTAAAAAAATAAACAACAAAGATAAAATGACCAAGCTACATGACTCTAACATGAAAAAACTATGACTTCACCAAGATGCTGATATTGAATTGCAAAGTAAAACTTCAAAGGTGTGTGAGGCTAGTCCCAGAGGTAGTGGTTAAAGGAGCCAGAGTCCACATGGTCAACAGTGGTTTGCATGCTCAGCCCTGATGACTTGAAAAATATGCTAGGTGCATGTGCATGTATATATAAAAGAAAAAATCCCAACAGCATGGAGAAATGGAGAAGAAGGGAATTCAGCCTGACCAAGCCCTATTGGGAGATGATTTCTCCATCTCTCTCTGTGTCTCTCTGTCTTTCTCTGGTGAATACACACATCCTATGGCAATAAGAATAAAAAAAATTAATTTTTAAAAGATATGAAGTTTGACTTTTTTTTTCTTTTGGAGAGGTTTTCACTATAGGGTGCGTGCGCTCACCAGACAGACAGAGACAGAAAGACAGAAAGCAAGAAATCACCCCCCAGGGCGGATGGCCATGCCACAATCCCTTCTCCTCCATTCTCCTCTCGGGATCTTGGGCACGCACGCACACGCGCCTGGTGTGCGCTTTAAGCCACAGGGTCCGGGACGCGAACTGCAGTTGACTACGTGGGAGTCCAGCAACATAGCCATTATGCTAACTGCTGGTCCCCATGAAGTTTGACTCTTTAGTCCATATTTGTTCATTTATTTATGTCTTCCATGAAAGAGAGAAAAGGAAAGAGACGCCTTCAACAGGATCTTCATACCATGATTCACTTCCAACCTCATTTAAAAAATTACTGTAGTATTTCCTGACCTCACATTTGTTTACGTAATTAAGAATAATTACACATTCTATAATTAGGGTGGGTGCTGATTCATTGAGACAATTTAAGAAGTAGTTCTATATGTATTTCTATGTTTGTTTATCGCCCAATCCCTGTGATGCATTATGCAGCATATGTTTCATACCTGCTTCTGTAGTTGGAGAAACCAGGCACTAAAGCCTACCTGAAGTCCTGCTGTCCAGAAAAATCAGAGTTCAGCCTACAACTGGATTCAGTTGTCTTTCACTGTGACGTGTGAACAGCCAGATACCAGCTGCATTCCCTCAGCCTTTCTGAACATACTGTAACTACTCAACAAATATTTTGCTTGATTCAGAAAGGAAAACTTTAAAGCCCTTGGTTTTGAAGTGGGTGAATAGGAATTATTTTCACTAAATTTGTAAAACCATAAATATGTACTTCAGAATCATTTATTTTCACCCCTAGTCTCATTAAATAATCTTAAATCATATTATTGACAATTATATACAGCTCTTTGATAGGCATTATGTGGTGAATTTGAAATAGAAGACTTTCAGGAAGACTTTCAAGGTCTGAGTAATTGCTGGTGATGGACACCTCTAATTCTTCACAAAGAGCTTTTTTCGCCACTCTTACCTAAACATTCCGTTCCACCTATGATAAGGCTTGCTTGCATTGTGAGCAGATGCCTAATTCAGTTGGCTGCTTTAATTTACACTAAGCAAGGAATTCAGAAAAATCTTTTTTTTTTTTTTTGGAGAGATTTTCACTGTAGGGTGCGTGCGCTCGCCAGACAGACAGAGAAAGACATAGAGACAGAAAGCGAGAAATCACCCCCCAGGGGGGATGGTCACGCCGCAATCCCTTCTCCTCCATTCTCCTCTCGGGATCTTGGGCACGCACGCACACGTGCCCGGCGTGAGTTTTAAGCCACCGGGTCCGGGACACGGACCGCGGTCGACTACGTGGGAATCCAGCGACATAGCCATTATGCTAACTGCTGGTTCCCAAATTCAGAAAAATCTTAAGTCAGCCTGAATGGGTCACGTTAGGTTCTTTGAGAGAAAGAAAGTTATGAGACAGGTCTTGTTTTCAAGGAGTTTACAGGTTCGTTGAATCTCACAGCTCACATGAAAGAATGCTGACAAAGCTGGGACCAGCAGTTAGCGTAATGGCTATGTCACTGGACTCCCATGTAGTCGAC
>NW_006160212.1:953469-964225 GCF_000334495.1 Tupaia belangeri chinensis
CCCTGAAGAAAAAAAAAAAAAAAAAAAAAAAACTCTCAAAAAAAAAAAAAAATGCTGACAAAGCAGATAAGTCTGTGGAATAGGTTTATAATTTGTGTATTGAGCCTAAGGAGAGACACATCACACCTGTTGGCAATTTTCATATGCTTTTTTTTTTCAGGCATTCTCTCATTTTATCTTCCTAACAATCCAATGATATAGTTATTATTATCACTCACATTATATCAGATGTGAGTATGATTAAATCCATCTTCCCACAGTTTTTCCTCTCCTGCCCAGTGACAGCAGTTCCTACAGGGCATCTGAATCTCACTGGATGGGATCCCATCTCCCCCATCAGTACCCTCCCTTTCAGTCCTCACTTCCTACCATTCTGACTTTTCACAGTGCTGGGAATACATTTTTCTTCTCCATTCACCCAGAAAGATAACAAGATTGTTCCTACCATGAGTTTTGGTGCTTCCAGAACTCACCCACATTCGGATTACTTCAAATTCTTGAATCTTCTACTCAGACCAAATTTTATCAGGAAACCTCTGTTAGTTTTCCCTAAGCAAAATGACAGGTCATGCCCTGGCTGCCAGTCCTATCACCCAGTTTCTCTTTTCTCCACAAGCTTCTCAGGTTGACTTAAGTTTATGTGCTATTCCATTTGTTGTCTCTGTCCCTCGGCTAGCAGGTGCTTTGTTTTGCTCACTGATATAGTCTCTGTATAAAAATAAAAAAAATAGATCTCAATAAATGTTTAAGAAATCATATGGAAGGCTTTGAGAGTTTAGATAATTAGCCCAGTCCATGTAAGAAATATGACAAGATTTCCATCTTCTAATTCTTTCTGTATACATGGTCTTCAAGGAAGAAAGATTATTTTGGCCATAGGCAATGAAAACAAAAATCTCTTACAACAAAACTTAGAGGCTTTAAATTCAGTTTTTAAATGAAATAATGAGCCAGCCCCATGGTTAAGGGAACCAGATCCCACATAGTCAACTGCATGGTTTGAATCACAGCACTGGTAGCTTGAAAAATATGCTGTGTGTATGTTTGTGCATGCATGTCCCAAATCGTTACAGGGTAGAGACTTGGAGGAAGGATTGCATGCTGACTACTCCCCATTGAGGAGTGCTTTCTTCCGCTTCCTCTCCCTCCTTATACTCTTTCTGGCAGGTGCACACACACTCTGGAAATGAAAACTAAATAAATAAACTTCAATGGTGACAAATGTAAAAGAAGGTATGAAATTATTGAGAGTGGGCCCACATTTTTATTGTTATTAATCTAAATACATCTATTCATCCACCATTGTGCACGTGCTCCATGCCCAGCATTGCAGAGGTTTTTTCTTTTTGCTTTCTTTAGAGAAATGGGTAGATGATAGATAAATAGAATCTTTCAATATAAATTCAAGTACTTCTACTTCATGATCTTTTCTAGCAGTCTTAAAACAGCAATGCACCATCCAAATATTTGCCCAATTAAACCTCTGAACAGCAGAAAGCTGTTTATTCTTCAGATTCTTATAATATTCTAAATACCCAATAAAAAAATTTATATTACCTCATTACAATTTCACATTTCTGCTAAAGCTTTTGCATTTAGAGTTTCTTAAAACATAGTAGTAATAGTTGAATTTACAGTGTTGTTTTAGGTCAAAGAAGAGACCTATAACCTTCATATTATATTATTTGGTTGGTCTGAATTGTCTACCTAAACATAAACTGGCTTTGTCCTAGAAGGGAAACGAATGAGAAAAGAAAGAAAGAAAATGAGTTGTATGGCTTAAAGGAAAATAATTTTCTGCATTAGTTCCCTTCCCCTTTCTTGCTCTTCACTATTCTATCAAAAGAGGAATATTCTTTCCTCTACAAGGAATAACCTCTCTTTCATGCACTGAAAAATATAATTTTTTAGTTTCTTTCTGGGAAAGTTTGACAAATTTTTAAACTACTTGAGATGCACAAACCTCTGCTATTCCAGGTGACTTGAAACTGAACAAAAAAGAAAATAGAGTGTACCTTACTCTCACAGAAGCTGTTTGGGTTTGTGGCAAAATATGATACAAATTTATAATCGTGGCAATGGTGCTGATCCTAGGGAGTCAGTGCTATTTATTCTCCTATTGTTTTTCTTTTTCTTTTTTTTTTTTTATGTTCAGCTCCTGTTCATCTAGAAAATACATTTCTTTGAAAAAGTATTTATGTATAAGTACAAAATATAAAAATGCAAGTTTTTGTTTCTTTAACTCCTCTGCCAGGTAATTAAATTGGAATGGGGATTCTGCTGTTCACAGCTTTAAAAAATAGCCAACTGAAATTTAATTGGTATCTTTTTTTTCCCTTTGGTATTCGTGCCCTGAAGCTAAATTAATGATCAGTTGTAAGCACTTCAGCTAAGAGACTATTATGACTTTTGAATGAAATTAAAGCTAGGACCATATTATGGGTAAAATAACTACTAAGATTGAAGGACAACTATACTATAAATAACAAAGGGTTAACACATGTCTCTGTTCTCTCGCTTTTTTTAAAGAATTACAGAGAGACAGGAAGCTCAAGTGTATTCTAGGACCAGTAGCTGTTGTAAATCAAATTAATTGCTTTTGTCCAAAATTGTCCTCAGTGGAGGATTTTTGGCCACTGGACTGTTAATATGTCTTTACTTAATCACTGTCCTATAATGTCATCCCCCTGATAGAAGGGATGAACTGGAGCAATGGCAATCTTTTCACCTTTCTATAGTCCCCACAAGGCCTTGATTTACAGGGTGAAAGTGTTATGTATTGTTTCAAAGACCGGCTACCTTCCAGGAGCCCCTCTTGTCTTTGGGGGCAGAATAAAACCCAGAGAACTTGATATGGAAGGCAACCTTTATATCTATCTTTTTCTTGAAGCTGTGTCTCTGCTTTCAGTACCTTGTGAATTTCTTTCTTTGACTGGATTTTAAAACATCTTTGATAGACTTTATATCTATCAAGAACTTTTGACATTTCGATGTCTTTGATCAAGAATTCATCACCTCAGTGGTTTACACCAATCACCACTCCAGCTACATTCACCTCACAAAGACATATGTGCTCAAAGACAAGGCTACCTGGAAGGCGGTTCACTATTCAGGGTACAAGGCCTCTTATAACTTGTTGGTGTAGTAACTCAGTATTCACAGAGACACAGCCATCATTTCAAAGGCAAATGCACAATGATGTCACAGGGGTCCAGACAAAAAATGAAGCATGAGCTTATTTACTACTGATATTTGAGTTCAACTTTTATTTTTAGTGAGCATTATTTTTTTCATTGGACCAGCAGTTGTTGGTGGACTCCCACATGGCAAACTATGGTTTGAGTCCCAGGCCCAGCAACTTGAAAATCAGGCTGGGTACATATTAGTGTGCGCAAGATCCCAGGAGGAGTATGAAGGAGAAGGGATTGTGGTGTGGCCATCCCCAGTGGAGGGTTGTGATTTCCCAGTTTCTCCCACACATCTCTGGTGCATACACTACCCTATGGTAAAAGCCTTATTTTTCTCATTAAAGAATGCTGAAGCCAACATAATAAAAACACCTCTGATTAGATGCCAATAGATTATGGGTAGGGGTGACTAAGACATAGTTTGAATAAAAGCAGTACTCTGTATTTAATACGAAAGATTCCATACCTCCTGCATACAAATACACCTGAGATCTAGGTATACTCAAACAGCATATATTAAATTCAATACCAATGAGCCAGCACTGTCCTTGGATCTGTGTACTGTTCTAGATGGACTGAAAAATTGTCTAAGTCTTATGATGCCAGAAGAAATTTCCTCCCTGGCCTCTCTTTGAGCAGGTTTTATAGGACAGCTCAAAAAATATTTTAAGGAGTGGAATCTTAAAGATCTCTGACAGTGTCTGGGGAGAGGAATCAGCCTTTTTTATTTATTTATTTTAAAATTTTATTGTAGAGTGCATGCACTGGCCAGAGAGAGAAAGTTAAAAAGCACCCCACAGGGGGATGGCTACCCTACAATCCCATCTCCTTTATCCTCCAGAATGATTTTTCAGGCCTCTAGGTCTTCAGTCTGCCATGTGGGATCCAGCACCTTAACCACCACACCATCTGCTGGCCAGAGAGGACTTAACTTGAATGATTTCTTTGCTTTGCTGGAAAACATTATGATTGATTCTTAAAGCCTAGATTTAGACCCCATAAATATTGACATCATTCTATGGGTTCTAACTTCCCTTCTACTAAGAAGATTATAGTTAACATTCAGGAATTGTAGAGCCAGAGCATATTAAGAAATTACTTCATACCTTACCATTGTATATTAGATCTAAAGGTTTATGAAAATTGTTTCATAGGGATTCTGAAGATGGAGCTTGTTCTTAGGTCTTGTGTTCATTGTTTGTCTTTCTCTCTGTCCTTAAGGGTTAATGTCTAGAATCCAGAATATGAAGCAAAGGAAAACTCTTTTGTTTAACAATATACAATTTTAAACCCTAGTGATTGTTTTTGGTCAGTTTCTTGCAATCTGCAAGGTAATTTTTTTCAATTTATTTGGAATTAGTCAAGTGCACTGTTGAAAAGGCAGAGTGAATTGATGCTAAATAGTTTTTGGAAGATGTAATTGTCTGATGATTTGTAAATAGCCAAGCTTATCAAAAAAGTAATTTAAATGTTATGCTGACAATTTTGTTCAGTTTGGTGTACTCTGTAAACTGAGGAATCCAATTTTTTGCCCTCATTAGCATGAGAATTTTCTTTGCTTGGCTAAATAATTTGAGGGCCTAAGGACGTCCAGAGTTTTGAAATCTGAACTTTTAATGATCTATTTCCCAGCATAAACATCACTTAAATGATGGTAATGCCAAGTGCTTTTTGCTAACTAAGTTTTATGTGTTGTTTAATGTGTTCCCTATATGTTCTATAATGCCTAGCTTGGGAGAAAGTGGGGTGCTGTTGAGTCTGCCTCCAGGTAGTTATCTATTTAGTGAGATATTTGCTAAGTATTGTTAAGAGCTTCTCATAGATCCTTTTGTTTATAACTCTTCAGCAATTCTCAAGTAGGCATTTTATTTCTAAATAATCCTGCAGTTTCTAAGGATTTGGTAGATGAAGCAACTAAGTCTTAGAGTTAATTTGCCATGGTCATACCTCTAATAAGTCAACAAGCTGAGACTTTAAAATTACATACTGTCTGACCTCAGGTGTTAACTACCATGTAAAATCACTTTTATAGCACAGTAGGATGACTGTAGTTAATAACAACATATTGTACAGTTCAGAGTAACTAAAAGGGAGGATTTTTGAATGGTCCCAACACAAAGTAATGACAAATGTTAAAAATAATAAACATGATAATCACTTTTATTTATTTGATTACTACATTATATTCATATATCAAAAAAATCACAATGTACCTCATAAAGGTATACAATTACTGTGTATCAATTTATATATTTGTGTGTATTTATGTATAAGCTAAAACAAACAAATAAATAAATGGAAAAATTAGGCAAATAATGATGCATTTTTAGGCTCTGTAAAGAAAACATCTTGGACAAATCACCTTGAAAAGTGTGAATGTGGGTCTTTTACTTGGCAAACCTAGTTTTGTATCCAGGATTGGTTCCATTATTATTTCAAATCAAACCTCAGGACAACAATATGTTTGGAAAAAGTATTCAAAGTTGTGATGACTTATCATTTTACAAAGATATTGAAAGAAATACCAGATTAAAAAAAAATGGAAGTAGGGAGACTTACAGAGTTTATAAGTTGACTGAAGACCCCCAACCCCAATGGTTCCTTGTCAATAACACTTATGATTAACTGACAGAATGAGCTGCAATTCTTCTGCCAAACATCTTTGATTCAGAGCTATGAAAAGACTGCTTCTTCCTCCCCAAATGATCTTCTCTGAAGAGTTTTGGAGGAGGCACCATTTTAATCACTTGGCAGAGTCATGGATCATGCCAGAACAAGGACAGTAAAAGGAAAGAATGGGATGACTCCAGACCAGGACTTCTTGCAAAGAGCAGGTTAGCGTGGAGTACTATGCCATGATAAAGTTTGGAGAAGCCTGGAAGGAGAGAATAAGAAGCACTACACACTGGATAAAGTAGGAGAAAAGAACTTTAAAGAGTAAAGGGAAGGTAACAAAAATGTATACCTGCTTTGCCTACTACTCCTTTATAATGGTCTTGTTTCTAAATTTTCCAGTTAGATCTGGGTGCGCAGACAGGACTGGAATGCAAGCACAACAGAAAGAAGGAACGGCATAAGCTGGAGGTGTAGCAGGCTCACTGCGCTGCTGTTTTGTTCTACTGCATTGAATAAAATGAATCTTTTCAAACAGGTGAATTTTCCAACAGAAATGGCCCAAACAGCCTCAGCTCATTGAATAGAAAGTGTAATGGTGATCTAAACCTATTACCTTCAATGGAGTCTGTGACATTTTCTTCCAGCATATTGATCGGCAAGAGAGAGGGAGAGGGAGAGAGAACTTTTTCCTCCACTCATTGTGTTGCGTCAGTCATTGTGATGCTAGTCACAATGCATTAAAAAGCATTGAGAATCAACAGGGCTGGCTCTTTTGTAGCAGGAGTAATAAACGCTTTTACTGAACAGAATTAAAATGCTGTTTAAAATCTACTTGACGCATTTTTCACGTTTCTTCCCAAAGCGATTTCTCTTCATTTTCTCAGAAATGAAAAATTCCTATTAATTAACAGTTTTCAGCAAGTATACATCTTTTCAATCAAAGATTCTGGAATATTTTTACAACAAAATACTGCTAATACTATCTATATCAAAAATGTTCTCCTTCATAACAATGCTTATCTCCAATGATCCGCAATTCAGGTTGAGAAATTTCAGTCATATTTAGACTAATGTGGACAGCAACAATTTCTAGAAGGTAGAAATGCTTCCTTATTTGGTTGTCATTGCCACTGTTTAGCATTTGTGATGCTGTAGTTGTCGTTCTTATTAAGTGACACAATCTCTAGAGAAAAATAAAGTAGAATCACAACCAGCCCCATTATATTTGAAGTGTGGATTGTGTGGTGGTTGTTAAATTGTCATCAATGTTTCCATTAGAATATGATTTAAATATCCCAATTCAACTGATTATAACAACTGGCTTATTCATACAACTGAAGGGAATATGAAACTTTCATGATATTCTAATTTCCAAGTAAAAAATATACATTATTTTCTATGAAACACTGATTTTCTGTATATGTTACATATACATTTATGTGTAGAATATACTACCATAAATTTCAAAGAAATATGAGGCCAAGCACCTTAAAAATGAGTAAGAAAGGCAGGGAAGTTTCCTGGCAGGAAGGTACATTTTGGACTATCTTTATTATTAACATTATTAACTTATATTGAACTCATTTGTTTTAGTTTTATCTTAATTCAGTCCACTTCACACCTTGTCTCTAATATTTATATGTAGTTCTTCTTTGTCTCAGTACAAACCTATTGCATTTCATGTTATCTGAATTTTATAATCTTGCCTATTACTTACAAGCAATCTGCTGCTACAGTTGTTCCTAGGTGTTTTTATAAACTAATTTAACATCTGTTAGTACTATATAACAGTATCAACCTACAAATGGCCAACAGAACTAGCATTGTTGTGAATTACCATGTAAATAAATGGAGTTACGTTAGTAATTGTAGGACCCACTCCATATTTCATGGTAACTTGATGAATAATCAGTGTTATCTGGGCTATTTTCTTTTCAGTATTGCATATAATCCACATTTGGATCTAATTGCATTAAAGGCAAAGGATCATACAAACTACCTTTTTAGTGAACTAATTGATAATTGTGCTGAAAAAAGGAATTCATATAGGCAATCTGGAAAATGAGTTTTTTATTGTAGGAATAGAGATTCAACCGGTAGAAAGAACACAAGATGAAAGGACTTTTGAGAAGTGCCTTTGTCATTTTTGCTCTACATAGACAATTACACTCTCCCAGAAAGTAGCTGTCTTCTCAGCAATAACATGGGCACAGGTCAGACAAGAGCCACAAGGATGTCTACCAATATAAACAAGATACCTTTTAAAAGAGACACCTAGTCACAAATAGAACACTTAGATATTAGGCTGTCCACTGGATTATGAAAACAACTAGGTATTAGATCTATCAGAATTTTATTGGTTATTCTTGTCTAAAACCTTCGTAGAAGTCACCTGACTTTATGAGTTCTCAACTTGTTAGTGGTGGTTGGTTGAAAGCAGACACTCACTCCTGATTGCTGAACTATTCTATTTCTTCAGACTAGATTGCCCCAGTTTGTGTTCTTGTATTTTAGAATTTTACATTCTGTAGCTATAGCATCCTGCAAGTACATCCTACAGCAATTCTGTCAGAGTTGTCAGTCATCTACAGTGATTCATTTTACTTGAAATGTTAAAAATTACTCTTCTCACTAACCAAGTTTGCAGAGTATCTCACCAACCTAGGACTACTTAAAGAATTATTCTTTAACATGAGAGTCATTAATTTACTTCCCATTATATTAGACTTCATACAGACAAAATGGGCAGATCAGATGTACTGGTGCTGTTCATAGCCATATTCCTTAAGTTAACAATTGGGAGTTGAAAGGCATCAGATTCAATGTTTGCTCTTATATTAGCATAGTCTGTCATTTGCTACATATTACTCAAGCTTTGGATTTCCCTGATACCATTTATGAAATAATGATTCTCAGAACCACCTCTTTTCTCAAATTGCTAATTGAACCCCTGGGGGGGAGTATAAAATATCTAATTAGAAGGTGACAAGATTGAGAGAGATTTTTATAAGTAATCTATGCCAAATTCTCTCTCTAACCTCTCATATCCACCATATAGGATGTTTATGTTCCTCTTTAATATCATGGACAAATTATATTCAGACTTCATAAAAATCAAAAGAGCTAAAAAATATTTTACTCTTTTAAGAAGCTGATTAAATATTAGACATTAATTATTGAATTTTTAAATTGTATTGAATGAGAAAATATTTGTTTTATGATTTCAGCTCATCAGTTTTCCATAAAACTACATCTGATGCCCATTTTAAAGGTTCAAAAAATTTGAGATCACCACCAAATACTCCTCATACTTGGATTCTCTGCTGTGGACATCTCCACCTCCCTTATTGCGTTATTATATAATATAATACAATATAGTATACCACCACTTTATCAGTATTTATACATGTATTTTCAGCAATGTGGTACTTAAAAACAAGTATAGTATCCTGATCTCATTTGAACAGTACCAAAAAGATTAAAGTATGGGTTAAGGGGCCAGCAGGTGGTATGGCAGTTAAGGCTCTAGATTCCTTCATGGCCCACTGTGGCTTGGGTCCCAGATCTAGCACCTTGCTTTCTCACTTTCCCTCTCTCTCTTTCTGTCTCTCTCTGGTTAGCACACATATCTTGTAGCAAATTAAAAATAATAACAATGATAACTAAAATTAAATAAACAATTCCTTATGAAAAAGTGTAAGTTAAGAAATCTTTTTTTTTAATCAAAACATAACAGTTTTGGGGGCCAGCAGTTAGAGTAATGGCTATGTCACTGGACTCCCACATAGTCAACCGCGGTTCACTTCCCGAACTGGGTGGCTTAAAACTCATGCCGGGCCCGTGTGTGTGCGTGCCCAAGATTCTGAGAGGAGAATGAAGGAGAAGGGATTGCGGCGTGGCCATCCCCCCTGGGGGTGATTTCTCACTTTCTGTCTCTCTGTCTCTCTCTGTCTGTCTAGTGAGTGCACGTGCCCGAAAACCTCTAAAAAAAAACCAGTTTTTAATCATGCTTTCAAACTGCATAGATGTCAGGATGGAAATAAGGATGATTGAGATATGAAACTTAACCATGTATTTTTGTTATCCGTATCCACTTAGGTTTCATCCACTGAAGTTGGGTAGGGTATATGCTCTACCTATCTTCAGCTTTCAGCTGTGAAACTGGTAAGAGAACTAATATTAGCTTTATTCAGTTTTTAATATAAATAAACAATAGGCAGAGATTAAAGATAGAGACATGAATACACCAAGAAAGATATTCTACCAGATTGAAATTAACCATTTAATCAGCATTGACTAACATTTTTTAGTCAATCCATAATTGAGTGTGAAAATAATCTAATCCACATCTTTATATTTTATTTAAAAAGATGTCATGTGGAGCTTGTAGTTAATCAATATCTTATTAAAGTGCATATACAAATCATCAAATATTTGTCATAAAATAATATATAAGGAAACAAAGTAAATCTGGAACCACTTCTGTTATTAAATTGAATGATTTCTACCAAGACAATGCACAATAATGAAAATTATGAAGTTGATAATAAATGTTAATTGAGATCAACATCAAACATACTTATTTGCAGTTTATAAAATTCAACATCTTCTCTTCATATACATAGGATTGGCTGAGGGAAAAACATTTAAGTAAGTGTGAGTCCTAATCTTTCCATGATCCTTCTTAAAATCTTGATAATCCCAACTCACACAGTCACATATGTAATGATAGTGAGCATCACACATTAAAACACATGAAATATACCTTGCTACTTTTGAAATTAAAAATTTTGATCAGAGTTTGGACAAAAACACAAATTATAAAATTATGAGATCCACCACAGCTTTGTGATATATTGCCCTACACATATACAACCTTATCTTCCTATTATTGTTTTCCTGAGTGAAAGTTACATTGATTTGACTACATTCACTTCTCGTCTCTCTTTCCC
>NW_006160212.1:964239-970850 GCF_000334495.1 Tupaia belangeri chinensis
CTTTCCCTGCCTCAAAACTTCTTTGTAGATGACCAATATTGATTTTATAACCTTATAGGGAAGTTCTCTCAATACTCTAAAGAATAATACTTAAAGAGAAAGACATTGGAGCTAAAACTCTAGCAAACATAAATTCTCTTATTTATGGAAAAGTTTTGGTTTTAAGATTTTATTTTTGCAAAGATGTATTATCTTTCCATGCCTTAAAATAATTATCCTTAATTGAAAAAAAAACGAAGCCCTATAGATTGGGAGCAGTTTTCTACACTGCTATTTTCTCTCAATGTGAAATTAAGCCTTCTGTCTTAAGCACGGCTTTAAAAGCATTTCAATTTCCCTAATACATCTTCATTGTAAGCATTGTTTTATTCCTTTTAATTATTTCATTATAGGATGAACTTCTGTCATTTCACAGGAATCATATGTTGGTATTTTCCTTCAAGTCTAAGTGGTTGTTTTAATTTTGGACACTTTTAAAAATATGTGTATTCTATCATCTATTAGAGTTGTTATGAAGGAAAAGGAATATGTGTGTATGCAAGTATTTTTTTAAATAATTTATTTTATAAAACATTTTTAAAAAACAGTAAAAATGAAAAAGAAACTATTTCCATTCTTCCTGTGTTGGGTTTCAATTTGGTCTACATTGTGGCATGCTAATGGTATTGATTCTATGTACAAGCAAAATTACTTGCTTTTCTTTTATTTTTGTTGTTCTTTATTTATTAAAAAAAGATAAAATAACAATAAAAAAGAACATGTAGTAGTCTATTCATTTTTCTTAACTGCAAATCATGAACAGCCCTCCATCCCCAGTAGTCATTAGCTCTAATCACTAAATATGTTTAGTTCTGCTTCCTGCTCCCTTGTAGTCTTTTGTGGTCATGTGACATGCTTTGGACTGAACTACCTTTGAGAGAAGAATGAACATGATTTTTGAAGCAGAAGTCCATCTGCTTCTTTTCACAGTAATCCACAGAGCTCCAGACAGAGAAAGCTCTGTAGTTCAGCATGAAGAGAGGCTAGAGTTGGATTATTAAGAATCAGAGTTAAAGAGACTCAGCATAAAATAGGAGGAAGGGGCCCTGGGGAATATTGGTTCATATTACAGTGTCTAGAGTGAAAGAAATGCTAAACTCAGAATATGTCAAATCGTGCCAAAAGGTGACAATTCCTAGAGGATTTCACAGGGATCTATAACATTAATCCTTCAAGTCATGTGAGGTTAATATCTACAATCTGGTCATCAAACCAGAATGGAACTAAATCTCACATGGTAGCTGGAATAGACAGAGAAGAGTACTCTTAGGTAAAAGGAACCCCAAGGCTTTCAGGACTTAGATGAACACCCTGTGATTCAGAAAAAGATCAGGATTGAGAAAAGGGAATAGAAACACATAGTGAAGACTGAGAAAAGCAGAATCCTAATCTTTTAGCCCGGATTCCAAGTGAATAGAAAAGATTAGTTAGTATCTAACTAGAACTGTCTCAGGGCCACCAAAGTTCTGCTTGATATCAACTGGACTCAATTATTTCAGCTTATGGAACTGACATGGGAGAAGTGGACATTTAGAAATATGTCTATTCAGTGCAGAAGTGCTCATTTAATTATTTAAAATCTCTCGCTTAGTTACATGGAAGTCTGAGACATGTTTTCCCAAGGGTCTTTTATTTATTTGATATTTATTGAACACTCGATGAGTTAAAAACCATGCTCCATATTGGAAGAATAACAGGAAATAAGACTTCCATTTTGGACCAGCCCTTGGTATGATGATCGAGATAGGTGGACCCAGGGCCAACAGCTGGCATGGTAGTTAAGGCACTGGACTCCCACATGGTCATCCACGATTTTAGTTCCAGGACCTGGTGGCTTGCTTTTTCACTATCTCTTTCACTCTCTCTCACTGTCTCTCTCTGGTGAGCACACTGGCCTAGAGAAAATCAAACTAGTTAAAAAAATGGCTTAATCCCACGTGGTCAACTACACAGAGTCCAGGACTCTGTAGCTCGAAAAGCAGACTTGGCATATGCATGCCCAACATTCCAAAAGGAAAAATGGAGAAAGGTTTGTTGTGTTACCATTTTCCCTAGGAAGGGGGTGCATTCTCAATTTCCTTTTCATTCTTTAGTTAGTGCATGCACCTTATAGCAAAATTTGAAAGAAAAAAAAAATTTCTATTTCATTAATAAAAAATCCAAAAACTATTTATTATGGTCATTTCCTCCTTTTTGAAAAAAGAAATCAGACAGGCTTCATCTTTTACCCATATATTAAATATTAGCATTGAACTGTCTGAGACTTTGAGTACTATATTTAACCTAATGAAATACAAGGTACATGAAAGCAGAGCTTTGCTCATCATTGTAATTGCAGAACCTAGAATAGTGCCTAGCATACAAGTACTTCAAAAAATCTATGGGAAATGGGATATAAGTTTATTTCATTTCAAAAATAATTCAAAGTCCATGAATAGTTTTCCCACAAATCGAGTTATCTATGATTTTTTTGAGCCTCTTTGCACAAGATATGTTTAACAAATAATAAAATTAGTGAATAACTAATCCTATTATTGCTTTATTTCTACTCCTAAATTTCTTAAATTCTCCTTCTTTGCTGTCTCCTGAACCTCTATACGGTTGTTTTACCTTCCAGGTTTTGTTTATTTGTTTGTTTGGTTTTTGGTTTTCAAGCCACTGAAAAGAAATTCCCTCTCCCGTCACATTTATATTGATAATTTAGTGGTCAGTGAGAGGTTTGGATGACTTTTTATATTATATTTTAGGACTCATTCTTTCAGTTTCCTGTCTTTAAGAATTTCACCCCAAGCATCCAGGCTGTTCTGTCAGCCTCAAACTCTGCTCTGTGTTATGTTTAGTCTTTCAGGCTTTAGTTTTATGTAACTTGAGGAGCCTGTCCACTGGGGAGTGCTTTCAGGCAAAATGCTGCAAATTCCAAATCATAACCAGTTGCAATTAATATTTCAAGAGTATATACCCTCAAGATTTTTCAAATAGATGTACTTAAGTATTATTTTAGATTTTATGATTGCTGTGTGTCATTTAATCAAGCTACTCCATCATTAACCGAAGCTAAAACATTCTCTAGCTTATGAAACTGCCAATGCCTAAAGACCAATACTCTGTAATTTCATTTTACTGTCCTTCTTGTGTTATGTCTTCCACTCATTGAGAATTCTGTTCTCTTGCTGGTTTCATGATGTAATGTAACGCACTGCTCAAGGGAATCCAAATCCCACATGGAGACTGGGGTTCAAATCACCAGCCTGATCAGCCTGAAACAAACCTATGGAGGGTCTCTCTATCACTCTCTTTCTTTCTTTCTCCCTTTCTCACGTTTTTCTCCTTTTCATAGCACATCAAAAACCAAACAAACAAACAAAAAAGGATTTCTATTCTCTATAAATCATCGTTTTACATAGCAGACTCTCTGTTTCGCTTTCTCAAGCAGGTAAAGCAAATTACATTCAAATACACATTGTTAGATTTGCTTCTTGTTGTTAAGACAGGTAGTTTAGTGTAAGTATTTGCTCAGTTTTCATACTTCCATTTGAGGTAAGATGAAAGTGTCCACTGAGGATGTCTATGATTCAAGTATTTAGAACTTCTAATCATTATTAATCATATCTAATCATTACCAAAAGCTTGCAAGATGATTATTGTCTTCATTTTACAATGAAAAAGCTAGAACTCAAGTAGTAACTTCGTGAATACACTAGAGTGAAAAATTCACTCGGCTGGTGTCTAATGGCTAGATTTTTCCCACTTCTACCATACTTCCCTTGCTCTTCTATAAAGAAAAGACTGTTTCTTAGGTAACTTTTAAAAAGAAACTGTATTTTTTCAATCATATTAAACTGGATTTTAATATCTATCTGAAGCATAAATGTCTCTGATGATCTGCAGTGAGTTAGCACCCGCTTTTCAGCAAGATGCCCAGTTCAGCTTCTCTTCCTAATCTATCTAATTTGAGCAAGATTTGTCTTCCTCATTGCCAAATTCAAATCATGGCCTGTACATTTCTGCATGGCCCAGATTACAAATACTCTCCAAAGAGAAAAAGATGGGAAAGAGAGAGAGCAGTTTACCGTGTGCATAGTTAAGAAATTGCTCCTTCCGGTTAGGTATTGAGCGTCTACCTTAATTGTTTACTAAATAAAGCACAAGGTACAGGGCTGTAGCAAGCATATGCAGAGGGAGAGAGAACACAGAGTTCTCACAGTTCTGTGTGGTCAGGGGAATAATAGACTACAGTGATACTATCTTTCCTATAGGCCCAAATGAGAGGCATTTTTTAAAAGCACATTCAGCAGGCCTCAGGCTATGTAGAGTCCCTGGATATGTTTGTGTAAAACAGTGTGTGGAAAAAAGAGGACTTTGGGGAAGTCTAAATGATCTAATGGCAACTATTTGCTGCATTCTTTTCTCTGATGGTTACAGGAACTAGTGCAATTCTGGCTGTGAGCACCTGGAAGGAAATGCCCAAGCAGGCACTTGCCACTGAAATATGGTTGGAGAGCCATTCCTGCATGTAAGTATCACCCTGTTATTTTCTTTAGGGTTTTCAGCCAGAAACCAATCAACCCGAAGCTGGATTCAAGAAGGCATCTTTACAATCACAAGCTGTGGGAAATTTGGTTGGTTCAGTGGGATCTAATTTGTCTTGGGTAGGAAAAGAGATAAAGGGAAAAAAAAGAAGGAAAAAAAAAAACAGAACTTGGAGCGATGGGGATTAACAGAAGCGGAGCTGACTGCATACAGCATGTTTGCAGTAATAAACAACAGTGTTATTAGCGAATATAAAGCCCGTGATAAACAATGCCATGATGTTCTATTCACCCTAATAGGCAAGAGCAGATAATTGGGACAAATAAAGTGCTAAAACAGTCTCTAACCACCTTTCTGAGCGTCTCTCTGAATGAGCCAATCGCCCTGCATGCTGCATGGCGCAGCGGTAGCCTGGGATACCAGCTTTTGTGTTTCACTAAAAGAATATGCTCCCGTTGCTAATGGAAAACAACAGAAGCTAAAGACGATTGCTGGGATTGTCAGATCTTTCTCTCTCTCTCTCTCTCTCTTTTTTTTTAAGTGGTAATGAGTAGACAAGGAGACAATTCCACACATTCATCAAAGCCAGCAGAGAGTTCTTTGGAATACATTGCCAGTTGAAGCCCAGAACACATCCAACCACCTGACTTTTAAATCTAAACTCAGAGCTCAGTTGTTTCATATGGCAATTTCTCTTCTTTCACTCTCCCTGGACAAACTGTCTTGTCTCAGCAATGGACTTTTTTTAACAGGTCTTTCTTTTTCTTTATCTAAAATCATCATTCTGACAGTTTCTGCTTTCTTTTGGGTGTTTTGGTTTACCCACTAGATGGAGTGCAGGATATCTGAGATGTGCTGATTTTGCCTATGTTGATAGGTAATCATCATCTGACTATTGCTTCTGTCGACCTCAGTTTCTCCACTTATCCCTTCTGAGATTACATTGGTTCACTTTTCAGCCACTGTTCAAAGTAGCAAAAGCCTCTGAAGTAGCACTGATGTTGAAAATTCCTCAAGTTACTTAGATCTAGAGAGCAAGCAAAACTAATTGAATTGGACTAGAGATGAATTTCATTCATTCATTCATTCTGCAAGTTAATGAATATTAGTGAGAGCTTAATTCTATGGGGACTGAAACTTCCTGTATCCCCACCCTTCTGCAACCCACACTGTATAGATTGTCTTCTGGATATTTTATCCATATCTTGTATAATCTCCTTTTGTGTTTTTTTAGAGATTTTTGCAATAAGATGTGTGTGCTCACTAGAGAGACAGAGAGAGGCAGAGAGACAGAAGGGAGAAATCACCTTCCAAGGGAAATAGCCATGCCACAACCCTTTCTCCTTCAGTCTCTTCTTGGGATTTTGGGCACACACACATATGCACCAGGTGTGAGTTTTAAGCCAATGAGTCTGGACTCAATGGCAGTAGACTATGTGCGAGTCCAGTGACATAACTATTATACCATCTGCTGGTCCCATATAATATCCTTTTAAATAAATCAGTAATAACCTGTAAAGGGTTTGGATTTTGTGAACTACTGTAAATTATCAATCAGGAGGTACGGGTTGTGAGAATTCCAAATTCTTATGCAAGTCAGACAGAAGTGTCAATACCCCGTGGGGGCCACCATTGTAACTGGCATGTAAAGTGGGGGCAGTCTTGTGGAACTAAGGCTTTTAGTGGGTTCTATACTAACTCCAGGTAGGTAGAGTGAGGACCAATTAAGTTTTGTCTGGACACCCAAGTGGTGTCTGGAGAATTGGAGGATAGACTGGAGTGAAAGAAAAAACACTCACTTCTGCTGTCAGAAGTCCTGTGAGTAGAAAAATATTTTTGTTTTTTTTTTCCTTTAAATTAAAAGCCATAAAAGAGCACATCTGGAAGTGATTGGCACAGAAAAAGACACATTCGAATGAGAAACTATCCAAGTTCAGGAAATTAGGGTTTAGGAAATGTCCAAACCATGTGGATCAAGTGTTAAGGCCAGAAGGAATTGTTAGGTACTTGACTCTTCCGGTGGGGAAGCATATTTCTTTCCC
>NW_006160212.1:970869-991448 GCF_000334495.1 Tupaia belangeri chinensis
CCTAGACTAATTTCATAGTATCAAGCTTTATCTTTAAAAACAAACACTCAAACATTCATTTAACACATGATGTTTGTTGCTGGCAATAAACTGTTAAAGAAGAGAAATGTGATCTTAATTTATTATTTGTTATGAAGACATATTAATTTCAACTGCATCACAACCACACTGAGGGTAGATGGGATTCAAGGAAAAACACCCAAAGATAAGACTTTTTGTCAAATTGGCATTGTTGAAGGTGGCATGGTAGTTAAGGCACTGGACTCTCACATGGCCAACTGTGTTTCAAGTGCTGGACCCAGCAGGTTGTGTGTGTGTGCCCACAACCCTGAGATAAGAAAGGAAAAGGGATTGTGGTGTAGCTGTCCCCACGGTGGGGGGTGATTTCTCGCTTTTACCTCTCTCTGTCTCTCTCTGTTACTCTCTGTGAGTACATGTACACTATGGTAAACAGCAAAAAAAAAAATAATAATCATAATTAAAAAATAAAAGTCAAGCATATTTTCAATTATTTTCATTTTTCAAAATTTTATACACTACATATATAAACTTTTCCCTAAATCCCAAATCTTTACAGTAAAAGCCATATTATTTTCTATATTGCTAATGATTCACATATATTTCTGCATACTTAGTATTCATGAATTTATTTTAAATTTATTTTTTTTTCTAGCTAATGAAATACTAAATGCCATTTTCCTTTAAGGTGTATGCTCTTGCGAAAGAGAGACTGAGAGGAGAGAACGAAAGTGAGAAAGTGAGAAGTCACCTCCTGGGGGTGTGGCCATGTTGTAATCCCTTCTCCTCCATTCTCCTCTGGATTTTGAGCTTGAAAGTACACGTGCCTCATGTAGTTTCAAGCTTCTGGTTTCGGGACTTGAACTGTATAGTCAGCCATGTGGGATCCAGTCTCCTTAACCACCATGCCACCAGCTGGCCTAAATGCCTTTTTAAATGTATATAAAATCAGGAGATTTAATGTTACATATTTAGTATTGATTAAATACTTTAGTCTTCAAATATTTTTGGAAGGAAAAGAAGACACCTCAGGCCAATATATCACCTGGTGTATAGAGTCAAATGAAATAAGTAATTAAGTAAAATTCAACACGATAGATCTCAAATACAGATAACTTGAGTGTTAAAAATATAATTTGCCTTGCAAAGGATGATTTGAGATACACATATCTATACATTTACAGCTTTACTGACTGTGGAAATATATGGAGAGGGGATAGTTGGGGACACTTTAATAAGGCAGGACTAGAGGATTGTGTCAGGTTAAATTGGTCACATGACTTCATTGCCATCTTTGTACTTGCTGTAGTTTTTGCTCTCACCTGTGCCACATTGTCAATGCAGGCATGCCTCTTGGTCTGTATCACAGATATCTAATTCTTATACATTATTCAAGACACCGAGACCTTCCTAACCATCTCGAGGCATATACTGGACTCTCCTCTGACCTGTAGCTTGTATTGTCAGCTCAATTAAGGCTGACAATATATGACTCTGTACTGTCTTTTCATAGGTAGGTCTCCAACTAAACTGTAAGCTTCCCCCACCCTGGTTCTTTACCAGGCACTGCAATTGGTATAATGACATAGTCACAGAAAGTTCTTAATAAATGCTTAATGTTACTTCTCATTATTACAGGGTAGACTCTGTACCAACTAACTGGACCAATTGCTCACTACCCTCTGGCCAAATCTGGTCCAAGCTTTTAGACAGTGGGAACAGGCTTTTCTCATTACATTCCCAGCTCAGTTGTTCGAATCAGATACAAATTGATAGTGAGTAGAAGTTATTCCAATCTGACAGCTGTCCAGTGTCTTGTTTGTGGAGAGAGGAAATGAGAACATGTTGACTATGTTCCTTTTTCTGATGGGCCACAAGATAAAATGTGAAGAAAACAGGAAGGACCTAACATCATGACAATCAAGAATGTTCCCACTCTCAGCTTGGTGTTGTGCTCAGCCTTGTCAAGGAAACAAGACGGCATGTCTACAGTCTCCTTAAACAAATGTAGAGACTAATTCTGACAGGATAGCAAAAAACCCAATGGTATTTCTGTGTCTTCTTTACATTAATAGATGATATTGGTCTCCATGGCTGCCATCGTATCAGCACTTTTCACTGACACTGAAATTCATCTTCCAGTACAAAATCAGAATCAAAACAATCCACGGATGGGATGTTACTAGCTGAGTTCATGAGTTTTTCTCAAGATGCAAATTTATTATTTTACTTATTTTCAGGAATGGAAAAACATGACCTTTCTTACTCTTGCTCCATCTTAGCATCATGGGTTGGTAAATACATTCTATTTTTCCCTAGATGTTTTATTATTATTACCGTATTTCCACAGCAGAAAATGTGAAGGGGGAGAAAGAGCAAAAAAGTAAAATATAAAATAGGGAAAAGAAAGAAAAATGCAGAATATCAGTCAGGCTTGACGAGGTTCCCCTAAGAATAGATTACCTAGTCTAATGTTGTGGAAAAATGACTGCTATACATCAGCAGAAGAGGTCAGAAAATTAAATTTTATGTGTCTTGCCTCGAAAAAAAAGTTTGGCTGAAAAATAGAATCCTTCATGCCTTGGTGGAAATTTTAAACATTTCAATTCTGTTTTACAAAAAAATTTAAAAGCCAAAAAAATGAAAACAATAACAGCAACAACAAAAAAACTTCAAAGTGAAAGTCACCATGAGTCAGGGAACAAGATAAGATTTTAAAGCCATAATGAGAGAATGCCTGTGAAGGGACATGTGCCATGCATTGAGTCCAGCCACAGGGGTGACAGGAAAGGTAGCAGGAATATTTTGGTAAATTCTTGAATTCTATAAGGTTTGGATTAGAAGAAAAGTTGTGGCATAATCTATAGTTATTCTTCTTGTCTAATAGACAACACCTTGGAGAATTGGATGACTTAGGAATTGAAGGAATCTTGTCTAACTTTCAGATTAAAGTTAAAAATTTTTGAGAGGCTTTTGGTATAGGGCACATGCACTTGCTGGAAAGAGAGAGACAGCGAGACAGAAAGCGAGAACCTCTCCTCCACGCAGCGGGATGGTCAACCCATAATCCCTTCTCCTCCATTCTCCACTCGGGATCTTGGGCACACATGCACATGTGACCAGTGTGAGTTTAAGCCACCGGGTCCAGGACTCACATCATGGTCGACTACATGGGAGTTCAGTGACACAGCTATTACACTAGCTGCTGGTCCCAAGTAACAATTATTTTAAAATGTTGTCCCTGTTGCAAGGCTGCTTCCTTTCCCTCTTCCTAGTGACTTTGCCTGCTTTTCAGATCATGTTCTGAGTGGCTTATTTTCTATTTTTTTTTCACCAATTTGTACTCTTTTCATATAATTCAGATGATTCCATGCCACTTCTCTTCTTGCTAAGGATAACTGACTCAGTTATACCCCTGACTTATAATAATTTGACTACTAGACAGTAGTCAATCAAAAATATTCTTACCAACCACCTTATGATATTCATTCATGCTTCCTATCAATACCATCTATTTTTTAAAAATGATTTTATTTGACTTTATTTATTTACTTATTTTAATTTGACCAGAGAGGAACAGAGTGAGAAAGAGAGTGAGAAAGAGAGAGGGAAAGTGAGAAAGCAAGTCACCAGGTCCGAGATTTGAACCCTGGTTAAACATGTGAGAGTCCAGTGCCCTTAACCACTACACCACCTGCTGGCCCCAACAATCAAATATATACTAATGTATTAATAATGGCAAAACATCCACAACATTATAAACCCTAATTCTTTTTCAATTTGCCTCCTTTAAGCTTCCCTGCTTTTTCTTCTGAAGTTTATTTCTTTAATGAATAGGAAAGACAGAGAGAAAGAGAAAGAGTAAGAGAGAGAGCATCCCCAGCATAGTCCTGTTGGCACGATCCTCTCCTAGCCTTATACAGCACCCATTCTTGGGCATTTATTGATTATATTCAGAGAGGTCTCTCAAGGTGAACTCAGTACCTTCCTATGTGTGTCAGCCTCTCAAAGACCTTAATCTCGCTTTGTATCTCCCTAGTCTTCTATACTTCCAATGACCTAACTTGGTGTATGAGAAGTAAAGTCTCCAGTATCACTTTCTCATTTCTGATAATCTCTTCTATCAGACTGTTTCAGTCTGCCTTCTTCCCCCACCTCTCTTAGAGACAGAAGTTTATCTTTTAAGAACAGCAAAAAATCTTTTAAAATCAACATTTGCATTATTTCTCTCATCCTCTTTCATGTCATAGCACTTTCTACTTCCTTCTCCAACCAATTTTTTTCTTAATACTTCCTTTTTCTCTCCTTTCTCTTAAGCATATGCATTTCTCATGTTCAGGAGCTAGACTGAGTTTGGTCTTTTAGTTCTTTTAGCTTGCATTTTTATGAGAGTAGATATAACAGGTTCTAATGCTTGAGAGGTGGTGAAGCAATGAAGTTGGAAGTATGGATATTGAAAACAATCTCGTTCAAGACAGTTCTGGTTTGACATTTTTCAGCTGTGGCACTCTGAGCAATCACTTAGCCTCTTTAACCTTACCTTCTAAACTTCTGAAAAACAGTGGGGAGGAATAAATAAGAAAATATATGGAAATCTCTTACTATTGAGTCTGACATATGGTAAACACATATTAGATTATTTTATCCTTCCTGTTCACACTATCACCCATTCTGGCTCATGCCCTTATTACATTTTTCTTAGCACATCACAGTGACCTCTTCCACATACAGCCTTTTCATTTTCTTGCTCATTATATCTATACCAATCCACTCCCAAACCCATTTCTCTATCCTGAACTTAGTAGCTTGGATTTTCTTCAATCATGTCCCACTTGATCCCACTTTCCTTTTTGCTTCAAAATGTGTATTAATTCTCTATTGCTTATAAAATAAAATTCAAATAGCTTAGCCTTAAAGGTCTTCCCAGTGTGGCACCAACTACCATTCCTTGTTTCCTATGTCCATCTTGATACGCCTAGTGTTTAGGTTGAACTAGATCATCAATGGTCCTCTGAACATGCCATGCAATTTTTGGTGCCCATAATTTTGCTCTAGTTTTGATTCCTGTAGACAATCCCCTCTTCAGAACACATTTACTCCTCCAGAAATCCCAGGATGCTTAGTGTCCATAACAAAGTCTACCTGTCCATCATAAAGTCATTTCACTATCCAGAAAGCATCTCTTCCTACTCTAACCCAGGATCTCCCCTGTGAAATTATAAATCTTTTTAAACTTGGATTGATATTTATTTCTTGGTGTGTATTTTAGTAATTAAAACGTTGCTGGGGCTTCCTCAAAATTTTCTAAATTAACAGAAAATGCTATTTTAACTTAATTTAAATAAAGATTGCTCTAGTTCTCTAATTTTTTTTACTAAAGCATTTTTCTGAACAGTGTTCAATTACAATAAAAAGTAGCAGCAATTTGCAAAACAGTAATAATAATAATAATAGTAAAAAGGACCCGAGCACAATGATCAATTTTTTTTCCCCCACTGGGATTTTGAAAAGGGTTATAAGGGTATAGAAAAAATGATTATTATAATCATTAACTATGTGAGCTAATGTTTATAACTGTGAGAACGTGGAAAAGTGAAGTGTAATAATTAGTGTTTTTATTCAACTGGTATAAATTATCTTTATTTTTGATGAAAAACTTTTATTAGATAAGTAGTCTCCAATATTTCCTCTCACAAGTAATGCCCTTGTTGAATACCTCTTACTTGGTTCCTTGCTTCCATATTCCCATCTATAGATTATTCTCAACTCAGCATCCAGAGTTGTCCTGTAAAAAAAAGGACAGACACTTCTTTGCTTAAAGCTCTGCAGTGGTTTTCTATTTATCTTAAAATCAAATCCAGAATTTATACAGGGATTTTTGCAAAGTCTTCCTGAACTTGTCCCAATATATTTTTTTCTAAAGAATTATTTTATTTAAGTTTATTTATTCACTTATTTAGTTAACCATAGAGGGACAGAGAGAGAGAGAGAGAGAGAATATGAGAAGGCAAGCCTCCAGGTCCGGGGCTACTCGATCCTCGGCCTGCCCAACTGGGAGTCCAACACCCTAACCACCACACCACCTTCCAAACCCATCCCCTTCCAACCCCATCCCTCGTATATTTCTGATTTCACCTTCTAACACTTTCTTTCTTGTTCACATACCCCAACCGTAACTGGCCTCCTCTGTTCCCTTAATGATCATTCCCATTTGTTTTTGATTCTGTGTTTTAATTATACCCTTCACCTGGAAAGTTCTCTCTCTTAGTGATTCTCTCCTTTGCCATCCAATCTTTGTTTCGCTGTCACCTTCTTCAGGCCTGCCCTGGTCATTCTGTTTAAAATACAGACTCTTCTTTGTCCGTCTCTCCTACAGAGGTCTCCCTGAACTCGCCCTAATTATATATACACTACTAATAATCTTCTGAAAACAATATAATTTACATAATTATTATGTAATTAACTTATTTCATGTATTATTTAATTATTTTGTTCAACTGATGAATTTCCAACACTAAGAAATATTTGTGCTCAATAAATATTTTCTAAATGAATGTATTAAAGAGGTGCCTTGATTTTTTTTTTTTTATTATGGTTTTCCTCCTTTTCATACTAGATAGTTCCTTAGATAGGAACTTCAGGTACTAAATATCAAAATGAAAACCAAGAATGACTATCAAATAGATAATGTTTGTAAGATATCAAGTATCTGAATATTTGTAGGCTTATGGATAACTGACCAGCTTTTAGTTACTTCCCTGTAAAAAACATTGTAAAGTCCCATCGCATTCATGCCTCAATCTGACATCCTTACATTAATGGTTGCTTTTAAAATGCTGACTCTTTCTATTGACAAGGAGGGAAATAGAGCCATATAGACATTTTAGAGATGCCTCTGTGGTAGTTATTTTCCCCCAAGCCATAGTAATGTGAAACAATTATGTTTACCATCTCATTCAACTTAACTATGCTGAAATAGATATGTCTACAAAGCAAAATCAAGGGCTGAGCAAACAATCTGCTTTTTTTTTTTTTCCAAACTTTGAATCTAATATTAGTTAGAAAAACTTAAACTGTTTAAAATAAATCAATAGAGTTGCATAGATTACAACTCAGCCAACTTCACTTGTGTTTTTCATAAACACAATAAATGTATTTGCAATGTCTATCATAAATTGATTACTACCCAAATTTATTATCCTACCTGCCTTTTCAAAATTGTTCTTTGTCCTTATTCCACTCATACCAAAAATGATTGCTACCTAGACCTACAAGCATTCACAATTTACCACATTATTAATCAGTACCTTATTGACAGAATCTTGAAGTCGTCTCTTTATTTATCCATTAATTTATTCACTCAACAAATACTTATGCCACACATTGTTTGTGACCCGGAGGCTACATTACTGAGAAGTCTTACAAATATGTTTGTCTTGATGAAGCCTAAGGTCAACATTAGTTCATATAAAAATCATGATAAAGTGACATGTTATCAGAATTGTTTTTGTATATTTCCCTGCCCTCCTTTCTCAGTAGCTGCTAAACTGCTGGGTCTGGGACTCAAACTGCACAGCTGGCCATATGGGATCCAGTGCCTTAACGTGCTCACCACATGCTGGCCCAGAATTTTTACTTTTTTTATAACAATTTTAAGCTCAAATTTTTTTAAGTCTCATATCTGACCCAAAAAATTTACTATACCCATACCATAAAAGAGATGTAAGAAAAGTTTGCCTAAAAATTAGTTTTTGAAAATTACAATAATGAAATCCAATTATTACAAACAAATAAAAAATCCAAAAATAATATCATCATCATTAAAAATATACTTTATAGTTAAGAGATATTGTTGCTCTCAGTATATCATTTAGAAACATTAAACCATTAGAAAAAAATAACCATCATGAAAATATATGTATATAATAGTATAACTCATATATATCTATAGCATAGATATATATGACAGAAATTTAAAATTTAAAAAAAATGGAAGTCATAGAGAATCGTATTACTTTTCAAAGAAATGTTTAAGACTAAGTGAGCAAAAAATTACTAAAATATACTTCTCCTTTTGACCAAATTGAAGTGACATGAACTAATTTATATTTACACCCAAAATTACCCAAAAAGGGGGCAAAATATAGTTTTTGAAGTGGTTTTTATAATACTAAACACCAAACATCAGGCAAATGAGTATAGTTATACTTGAAAGATAGTAAATAAATTATTTAAACCCTATATTGCCCTAACTTGTTGCCCTACAGTTTTTTTTTTTCTTTTTTTTGGAGAGGTTTTTGCTATAGGGCATGTGCGCTCGCCAGACAGACAGACAGAGACAGACCGCAATCCCTTCTCCTCCATTCTCCTCTCGGGATCTTGGGCACGCATGCGCATATGCCTGGCGTGAGTTTTAAGCCACCGGGTCCGGGACGTGAACCGCGGTCAACTATGTGGGAGTCCAGCGACGTAGCCATTACACTAACTGCTGGTCCTGCCCTACAGTTTTGAGATCACCGACACAGGGAGCGTTAGTCTTGGTGGAATTTCAGTTTCATGAATTGAGACTGAGTATCTAATAAGTAGCAGAGAGGACACAGCTATGCATACAAATATTCAGGTGGTTAGCAATAAGTGAAAGTGTATAAAAAATACATTCCGCATTGGGCACAGAGCCAATAGGAAACCTGAAGGTTAGATTCTCCAATTCTTATAGGGGACCAGAGTTATGCTTAAATCCTAACTCCCAAGTTAATTGGTATTAAGGGTCTTTGGAGAAGATGATTAGTTCAGGAGGGCAGCACCCTCACAAATGGGATTAGAGCCTTCATGATACAGACCCAAAGAGGCCCAGTCACCTTTTCTGCAAAGGCACAATGAAAGGGTGCCATGAGTGAGCCAGAGAATAGGCACTTACCAGGCACCTAATCCATCTGTGATTGATTTAGGAATTCCCAGATTCCAGAGCTATGAGAAATACATACTTGTTTCTTATAAACTATCCAAGTCTCTAGTGTTTTAATATAGCTGCTGGAACAGACTAAGCCAGGAATAGGAGTTGCTCCCACCTGCAAGTCTGTAATTCTTACGATTTACAAGAGAATTACCAGAGTACACAAAAAAGATAAAAATAAAAACAAACAAGCAAACAAACAATTATCTTAGCTAGCTCTATCTTTTTTTTTCAATTTATTTATTTGCGTTCATTCACTGTACATCATTACAGCATACAAAATGAGATTTTCCATCCAGAGTATACTGTATATTGTCTCAATCAAGCACATCAACAAACATGTTATTGTCAGCAAATGATCTTCCATTCTTGTTTTCTGTATGTTTTGCTTTTTTCCCCCATCTTTGCTTTATCTTACAAAACTAGAGAGAATGTCAAGGAACATCCAAAAGAAATGTATAAAAGGAATTACCAAACATCAGAAAAAAATGAAAAGAAACAAGAAAATTAACCTCAGTGTTATCCTTTAGACAACATCAATAATATTTTTAAAAATTTCTGTTAGACTGAGGCATGTATATAAAATTATATAGACAGAGAGTGAGGAAAGAAAACAATTACCAGTAAATATCAGGAATGAAAGATGTACATTGTAGAAGACTCATCCACTATTAGAAAGATAATGAGGGAAAACTATAAACAACTTTATGCCTATAAATTTGTAATTGTAAATAAAAAAGAACAAATTTCTTGAAAAACAAACACAAAACTCACTCAAGGAGAAACAGATAACATGATTTATTCTATGTATTCATATATTTAAAAAATTAAATGTATGATTAAATTCTTCCCACAAAGAAAACTCAATGCCCAGATGGTTTTGCCTTTGAGTTCTACCAAACATTTAAGTAAAAATTGAACCAATACTACAAATCTCTTCAAGAAAATCTAAAAAGTAGGAAAATTACTCAGCAAACTCTATGAAAGTAACATTTTCCTGATATCAAAACCAGAGAGACACATGACAAAAACAAAACAAAATAATGAACAAAAAAAAGTAGAGATTTATGTTCTTCATAAACGTAGTTACCAAATCTCTAACTAAATTTTAGCAAATTGAGTCAATGGCATAGAAGAAAGATCATTTATCTTAACAAGTGGCATATATCCAAAGAATGCAAGGTTAGCTTAATATCCAAGTCAAGGTAAAATTCATAGTACTAACAAACTAAAAAACAAGCAAAAATAAACATATATCATCATCATTTCAATGCAAAAAAGTATTTGGCAAAATACAATATCCATTCCTGGAAAAGAAATAAAAAATCTACATGCAAATTAGAAAGAGAAGGAAACTGCTTCAATCTTCTGAAAGGTCTGAAAAACCTATTACTAACATCATACTTAATGGTGAAAAACTGGATGCTTTCCCTTGAAGTTCAAGAAAAAAGCAAAAATATTGACTTTTACTACTTTCATTCAATATAGTTCTGATAATTCTAGCCAATGCAATGACATAAGTACAAGAAATAAGAGACATCAAGATTGAAAAGGAAAATGTAAAACTTCCTTTAATACATATTTATGTAAAAGAAATATTTTAAACCTATTAGAATTATAAATGAGATTAGCAAAATTTATTGCAGATCAATATATAAAAATCAATTTTATATCCATATTTTAACAAAAATTAAAAATTCAGACATTGTAATTAATTAAATACTCCATTTATGTCACATAAAAAGTATAAAAACTTGGTTTTGATCTTGCAAAATCAATTACATGACATATACTAAAAACCAAAAAATAAATCAAATCGCCTAGAAAAATCCACAATTTAAAAATTTGGAGAGGTGAACAATTTTCATAGATCAGTACACTCAACATTACTATCTCAACTTTTCCCAAACTAACATATGTATTTAATACAATTTCAATTAGAATCCCAGGTATTTGTTTTTAGAAACTGACATGGTAATTCTAAAGTTATACAGAAATCAAAAAATCTAGTAAAACCAAAACACATTTTATTTTTTTAGAGAAATTTTTACTGTGAGGCTTGTGCACTCACTGTAGAGACAGAGACAAAGAGACAGAAAGTGAGAAATCACCTGCTGGCGGGATTGCCATCCCACAATCCCTTCCTCCATTCTCCTCTTTGGATTTTGGGCCCGCCTGCGCATGCACCCATCCCGGGTCTGGGACTCGAATTGCAGTCAGTTATGTTGGAGTGCAGTGACATAAACATTACACCATTTGCTGGTTCCTCCGAAACACATTTTTAAGAAAGAACAAAATTAGAGGACAAATGCTATTTGATTTCTAGTCTTCTTAGATTACTATAATAATCAAGAGATTGTGAAATTTTACAATAATCAATAAAGTGTGGTAATGACATAAATGCAAACATTTCAATGAAACAGTGTAAAGAATTAGGAAATAAGTTCATGCATATATAGACCACTGATGTTTTGCCAAAAGACCAAAGATAATTAAATAGATAAAAGATAGCTTTTCAGAAATGTTATAAGAATAATTGGAAACTCTCTGTGCAAAAACATTGAACTTAAATTCATATGCCAATGTTAGGCAAAATTAATTTATATTAGATCTAATTTTCAAGAGCCATAAATATAAAACTTTAAGCTTTAAAACTTCTAGAAGAAAACAATTAAAATTGTGTGACATTGGATTAGGCAGCTTAGATATGACACCATAAGGCTATATATATATATATATATATACACACACATATATAAATATATTTGCCATATGTATATATATTGATGAACTGTACTGTAGCTAAATTAAATTTTTCTGTTCTTTAATATTCACTATTAAGAGAACACAAAAACTAGCTGAACTTGGAAAAATATTTGCATAGTACATATTTAATAGAATACTTGCTTAAGTAATAAATAAAGAATTCTCAAATATTGATGAAAAAACAAACAACCTCATGAAAACTGAGAAAGACTAAGATATACACATCAAGTAAGGACATGATAAAATACTTAATATCATTAGTTATTAGGAAAATATAAATTAAAATCACATTAAGCAGCCACTATTCACCAGTAAAATGGCTAAAATAAAAAAGATTGATGATACCAATGGTAAGCAAGTGTGTAAAGCAAATAGAATTGTTTTACATCATTGGAGGAGATACAAAATGATAAATCTCATTGGAAAACAATTTAGCAGTTTACTTTTTTTAAGTATATTCATTTACTTCTTCCATAAGAGTTTGACAGTCACCTCTAACAAAGTTTTCATGCCATGATCCACTCCTAGATCACAGGTACACCTGAGTGTGCCAATGCACTCAGGGAGTTTCTAGGACATTAACCCAGGGCTTTTCTTATAGGGATCTGTTGAGCTACTGATGCACCACCACTTGTCTGACTTGGACAGTTATTTTAAAAGTTACACATGCACATATCATATCATGATTCTGCTATTTCAAATTTATGTATTCACCAAAAAGAAATGAAAGTGGGACCAGCAGATGGTGTAATGGTTATATATCACTGGACTCCCATGTAGTTGACCTGGCTTGAGTCCCTTACCTAGTGACTTAAAACTCACACCGGGTACATGTGTGTGCATGCCCAAAATCCTGAAGGAAGTCTGAAGGAGAGGAATTGTTGTGTGGCCATCTACCCTAAGGGGTGATTTTGCACTTTGTTTCTCTCTTTCTCTCTCTCTCTATGTCTCTCTGGCAAGCGCATATGCCCTATGGCAAAACTCTCTCTTTAAAAAAAAAAAAGAAAGAAGAAATGAAAGCATATATCCCTATATGAAGACTTGCACACAAATGTTCATTGTAGCTTTAATTTAAATATCAGTATCTATAACCAACCAAATATTCATCAAAATGTATAAAAATTATCAAACTGTGGGATACTACTCAGCAAGAAACATGAATACATCTTTAATATACCCAGTTACATGGATATATCTCTATGGAGATACATTGATAAAAAGAAGCCAGATTCAAAAGGGAATATACTGTGTGATTTAATTTACATATAATTCTCAAAAATGTCAATTAATCTATTTTGACAAGAAAAAGATCAGTGGTTGCTTGAAAACAGAAAGGGAAGGCAGGAATGAATTACAAAGTGATACTGAAAACTTTTACAGGTGACAGATATACTCATTATCTCGATTGTAGTGAAGGTCTCATGGTGTATACATGTCAAAATATCAAATTTATCAAATTTTATACTTGATGTGAATTTTACTGTATGTCAGTTATGCTTCAATATGGCTTTAAAAAAGAAAGCAAGAATATAGATAAGTGATCAAGGCAGATTAAAATTCTGAATTAATTATCATGTGGGATGAAACTTGCATCAGATTAAAATATATATTTAATGTACAATTATTATTATTATTCCTTGCACAGGGGCCATGCTAATCTTCTCTGTATCGTTCCAATTTTAGTATATGTGCTGCTGAAGTGAGCATGCAATTATTATTATTATTAAATATTTTACCTTGAGCACATGAACTCAGCAGAAAAAGAGTGTGCAAAAGTATCCCCATGAGGTCTAATCACACTCCAATCTCTTCTGTATTTCTCCTTTTGGGATTTTGGGCACACAAATGCCTGACATGTTTTTCAAGCCCCTGGGCTTTGACTTGAATAGCCCCACCAGCCATGTGGGCTCCAACTGGTTGGATATAAAATTACTATATAATTATTTAATGTACAATTAAATAAAATGTTTAATGTACAATTACTTAAAACAATGAGATGTATCAAATTTGGGCATTGGCCCAGCCACCGTGGCATGTGCAAATGGGATGCTTTGCTCTCCAGGTAGTGACCATGTTGGAAGCCTGGCTGATTCTAGTTCCATTCCAGGTTTGATTCTTGGCAAGGTGGCCTACACCTGTAATCCCAGTGTCTCCAGAGGCTGCATTGGGAGGATCATAAAGGTAAGAACTGTCTTTAAAAAAATTTTTAAAAAAAGAACAGAAAAGAGAAAACTATTACAAAGACACACAGAAATCTCAAAGGTTATCTATGTTTAATATTGACCCAAATTTTCTCTGAGTACAAAGTAAAATTGAAAATGCTTAATGAAAAGACAAAAAACATTAAAACTACCTTTCATACAATTTTTACAATCCTAAAGTTTACAAACCTATCATGTGCCAGGAATTGTGGTGACTTAATTGTCTTTAAGTCTTCTCTGCTGCATTAAGGTGTCTAATAAAATTGTAAAATACTTACTATTAACTTGATAAATATTTGAAAGTTGATAAACATTCTTTGATTATCTTTCAACATTATAATTGTCTACGTCCACTATTACTAATCTGTTTTCTTCATCCAAGAAGAAAATTGAGATACCAGAGGAGTTTTCCAAGTCTGTTTACTGAGTCACATGAACTAAAATTACTGTAAGATTTTGAAGGTAATTATCCATTTTTCTATTACCTCTCCAGGTAGTGACCATGTTGGAAGCCTGGCTGATTCTAGTTCCATTCCAGGTTTGATTCTTGGCAAGGTGGCCTACACCTGTAATCCCAGTGTCTCCAGAGGCTGCATTGGGAGGATCATAAAGGTAAGAACTGTCTTTAAAAAAATTTTTAAAAAAAGAACAGAAAAGAGAAAACTATTACAAAGACACACAGAAATCTCAAAGGTTATCTATGTTTAATATTGACCCAAATTTTCTCTGAGTACAAAGTAAAATTGAAAATGCTTAATGAAAAGACAAAAAACATTAAAACTACCTTTCATACAATTTTTACAATCCTAAAGTTTACAAACCTATCATGTGCCAGGAATTGTGGTGACTTAATTGTCTTTAAGTCTTCTCTGCTGCATTAAGGTGTCTAATAAAATTGTAAAATACTTACTATTAACTTGATAAATATTTGAAAGTTGATAAACATTCTTTGATTATCTTTCAACATTATAATTGTCTACGTCCACTATTACTAATCTGTTTTCTTCATCCAAGAAGAAAATTGAGATACCAGAGGAGTTTTCCAAGTCTGTTTACTGAGTCACATGAACTAAAATTACTGTAAGATTTTGAAGGTACAGACAATTATCCATTTTTCTATTATTTTTATTTTATTTATCACAAACAGGAAACTTTCTTAGTTGATCAAAAATATTTTGTTATTGTCATAAAGACTGCTGGGAGAGAATTTTAGAGCTGTCTGTTCTAGAAAAGTTGAAAACATAAAATATTTCACAATGACATTTTGTGTTACATAAACTTCCCCACACAAATTGTAGTTATTGTTGAGTTCCCATGGACTTTTTGTATACCTACATATCAGCAACTCACTTCCAACATTTACTGGGGAAAAAAACACTTAAACATGTTATTTAAAATTCTGAAAGAAAAACTCAGAAGTTGGCATTCATAGCATTGAAAAAGTACACAAGGCTTATGTTTTCCTTTTTCAAATTCTCATTCACAAAAGATTTTTCAAGCACCACCTATGCTGTCCCTGAAACTTCACTGGCATTACGGCAGATAGGAAAAAAACATAAAACAGTTGTCTTTGCCCTTACCAACTTTCTAGCTGGAGAAATAAAAAAAAAAAAAAAACATGAAAAAGCAAGAAGGAAAAAAGTAACTCCATCTAGTAGTTAGATGGTCTTCAGTGAAAAAATGCAATCCCATGATCCAGAGCTGACTAAAGTTGGGGGTGGTTTGAGACAAACCCTATTGGTAGTGTCTCTGTTTCACTTTCTGTCTCTGTGACTCATGAAAGAATGAACAAAATTTTAAAACGAAGGATAAAAATAATAGCATCTACATCTAATACATTTTATTCAAAGAGAAGTTTCAATTGGTTCTAAAACCATCCTTTAAATGTTGAGACTTAAGATTAGATTGTAAAGAGGAAGAAGACATCCCCAATGAGGAGCAAGTACGAGGAAGAGAACAATAGATGGGATGATGAAAAACAAAAAAATAAAAAACAAAAACCTGTCATCACAGAACTGTTGTAGTATGTTGGAGGTGGTAGTCGATACAGTCTTATGCTGTAGATGCAACATTTCATGAAATAATTTGAAGCACAAAGCACAGAAATAAAACTTGATAAAATGGTATTGGGGAGTTTTCAAGGGTTCTTTTGTAGGGGAGTTCTTTTGCATAATAAAATTAGCAACTACTGTCATTCACCTAATATCCATTCTTTCCATTGTTTTTAAGAGATCCAAAAATGTGTTGGGACTAACAAAGGTTCATAACCAAGAATATTGCATTCTCTACTCCCTCATAGATAAAGGTGTTATTGAAATGAAGGCAGATGCTTGAGGATCTTCTATATTGCCAAAGGTCAGACCTCAGTTTATAGTCAGAGTTGTAAACTGTTGTTAGAGCACATGAGAAGAGTCCAACTAAAACACTTATTGTGACCAGTATTTGAGGGCTGCAGAAAGACAAGGAAGCCCATGGAGGAATAAATTAGAAATGTGTGTAGAGAGAGACTAAGAATGACAGACACTGGTGTCACAAAAGCTAGAGTGGGAGAGTGTGTCCAGGAGTGACAGTGTCAAGTATTTAGAGTGGTCATAAGGACCAGGAAACATTAGACCTCCCCAAATTCTACCCAAGACAAAAAGATATCCATGTTGACCTGTAAGATTAAGCCATCTAGGTTTACAGAATAAATACAATTTTTATATTAATTAATCAATTTATAAGAAGTGTGGTATTATCTGTTGAAGATATTTTGTAGTTTTATCAGATGTACTAGAGAGAAATGTTCACCTGTTGAAATATCCATTTTGTAAGCCAAATAATAATGTGATTGAATGTATAAAAATATGAAATGAAAAAATGAAAATAAATAAATAAACATGGACTTCATAACAAAGGTAATAGGTGAATATCATACCAGGAACTGGTTACGTCACTGTAGAGAAATATTGAGGGTAAGCAAAGACTTGCCCTTACGTTTCAGATTTTGAGAACTCAACAGGTCTTCTAGTAGCATGAGAGAGATGTTTGCTACCCAGATGTGGTTGGCAATTCTATGTGATATACATTTTTGGGTACCCATTCTGGATAGAAACCTATTTTAGAAACTGTGGCTGTTGATAATAGCAAGATCACTTTAATTTATACCTAGGAATGTACCATCAAGGATTTATATATAAAAGTTTATACAAAATATGAGTAACTACTATATTAGAGGAGAGTACAAAATACGATGTTCATTCACATATCCCTATAAATATATACATAACTTTTTATTGAGAGAGTTTTTTGCTATGCAGCATATTCTTACTAGAGAGGTAGAAAGAGACAGAAAGTGAGAAATCAATCCCTCTTCAGGGGGTGGTGGTCCACGCTGCAATTCCTTCTCCTCCATTCTCCTCTCTGGATTTGGGCATGCACTCACACATATCTTGTGTGTTTTAAACCATTGGGTCCAGGAATAAAACAGCAGTTGACTATGTGGTAATCTAGCAACATAATCATTATGCCATCTGCAGGGCCCATAAATATATATATGTACAATGGATATACAGCTATTTGTATTTGCTGAAACATATGCAGATTTTTCCCTAAAATGTATTCTGACATAGATACATAAATAGCTCATAATTGTATATGTACTTATGGAAAAGGTAAAAATGCATGATTTGTATATAAGTCATTACAGAGAATTCTAGATATTCTCAGAGTTAGGTTTGAGAAAGTATTCATAACAGCTGTTATATTTGAAAAGTATAGAAGCTTATTAAATAAAGAGATTTGTGGTAAAATGAGAAAAATAGAAAATCCATGTGAAATATTGGCATATTTGTCTCACCTTAAGTTTGAAAGAGCATGGAATCTTGAATACTAGCTTTTGGAAATTCAAATAGAATATCATTTCTTTTTGAATCTGCTACCAGCCTGTGTTAAGATGGTATTGGGGAGTTTTTCGGAGGGTTCCTTTGTAGAAGAGTTGTTTTGCATAACAAAGTTAGCAACTACAGTCATTCACCTAATATCCATTCCTTCCATCATTTTTAAGAGATCTAAAAATCTGTTGGGAATAACAAAGTTTCACAACCAAGAATATTACATTCTCCACTCCCTTATAGATAAAGGTGGTGATATGACTCATTTCCAGGTATTGAAATGAAGGCAGATGCTTGAGAATCTTCTTTGTTAATCTGTGTTAATCTTTGGGCACAATTCTTAAATGCCAAGGGAATACACATTTTTTTTCACATTTTTTATAAAGTAATTTGGACTACTAATTTACTGAGATTGTTTTATAGGGAAGTATGGCCAATTTAAAAAAGTAATATTTAACATTAGTTCAAACATTTATTTTGTCCATTTAGCTTAATCCTGGTAAATGTTTTGATTTTTTAAATGTGTATTTATGTATATCTGTGTAAATATATTGATGTATGCATTTGTGTGTGATTTTTTTTCTGTGTGTATGTGTGTGTTTTTGTATATATATATATATATATATATATATATACACATACATATGTATCTGGACTGAGAAGTTTATAATAATTGATACTTTAGAATTGATACAGGACCAGAAGATGGCATAGCAGTTACAATGCTGGACTCCCACATGGCTGACCACTATTTGAGTCCTGGATCTGGTGTCTTGAAAATCATACCCAGGCATGCATGGAGAAGGGATTATGGTGTGGCCAACCATCCTGGGGAGTGATTTCTCACATTCTCTCTCACTGTCTCTATCTCTCTGTCTCTCCAGAGAGCACATGTGCCCTAAGGCAAAAAAATTCTCAAAAATTTTTAAAAAAAGGTAGTAGTTGGTACACTCAGATGCTGAGTGCAGTGGTGTTTCTAATGGCATTAAATAAATTAGGAACTGCTCTCAGTCCAGTATAAATACCATACAGAACATGACATTTTGAATCCATGCATGAATATGAAGCAGCTTCCTGCTAGTTAATAGGCAACCTATTCTGAATAAATAAGACAAAGGAACAAATGTGTATTTTGAGGGACACATGTGTTCCAATTTCATTTAAGACTCTTTTTTCGAGAAAACTGAGACTGTAAACAACCGAATAAAAAAGACTGGATGTCTATCACAGATTTCCCTAATTCACCAATATATAGTTGAGTTATATATTCCACAATATACAAATAAATAAAAAGAACATGAAATATGCCCTTGCACAAATGTTTCCTTTCTTCCTATCTTCTGGGAATGGAGTCGAGGTAGATAATAATTAATGGTTCTCCAACATAGATACTTCTGCTTCCAAATTTAAATAACCTAGACATCAGGTGGTGTGGTGGTTAAGGTGCTGGACTCTCATATGGCCAAATGCAGTTCAAGTCCCAGACCTGGAAGCTGGAAAATCACACTGGACATGTGTACATGAGTGAGCAAAGTCTTGAGGGGAGAATGGAGGAGAAGGGATTGTGTTATGGTCATCTGCCATGGAGGGTGATTTCTCACTTTTCCTTTTACTATTTCTCTCCACTGCCTCCTCTGCTGAGTGCACATGCCCTATTCCAAAAACCTAAAAAAATGAAGAAAAAGTAATTCAAAGACTACATACTGCCCACCGACTATGAGCAAGGGAACAGGATAGATTATAAAAATTCTAAAAAAACATAAATTTAACATAGACTTCTTGGTTCCACTGTATACCTAAACCAAGAAAATAAATAGTATTGCCATGCACACCTGATACAAAAGCAAACTCAAAAGTCTAAATCTATTGTGTTCCTTGGTAATCTTTTGATAGAATTTTAAAGACCTTCATTTTTTATAAAAAGGAGAGATGCTTCCATTTCACAATGGGTATAACAGTACTAATTGTTTTTAAAAGGGACAGGGAGTGGTAAAGAAAAATGAAAGAAGGGAGAGGAAAAGATGGAGTTAGGGGTGAATAGAAAAAAAGGCAGGATAATGTAGTATCTGAGGCCAGGAGATTAGGAAGGAGTTGATCTGGTCTTTTTAGCAGGGGTGTACTCCTTGGAGCTTGTTTACAGACCTGAATAAAGGCAGTAGAAAAAAGATGCTGAGTTTAGATGTTCAAGAGGTACATGAAATACTTCTTGATTATAAACTTGATTAAAGAGATAAAAAGTAAAGAGAGAATTGGGAGTGAATATACTTTTCAAACCCTGTGGACTAATTTTTAATTGGAATGAGTGAAGACTAGGAAAAATAACCACAACCTGGTTAATGACCTAATTATATTCCTTAATATAGGGCCCCGTCACATGACAGGCAAAGACAGGTTCCAGTGTGTTTCTAGTCTTCATCCGACAATAGTTTAGGAGACTTTTATGGATGCTAGTTCCTACTGTCTACATAATTCAATGAACCACATTCTCTGCAAACAGAAAGACTTAACTATCCATTCTTCTCTGTGAGTCAACCTTCATTTTTATTTTTGGGGGGAGAGTTTTTTTTTTTGCTATAGGGTGCGTGTGCTCGCCCGAAAGACAGAGAGAGACAGAAAGTGAGAAATCACCCTCCAGGGGGGATGGCCACACCACAATCCCTTCTCCTCCATTCTTCTCTTGGGATTCTGGGCACGCACGCACACGCGCCGGGTGTGAGTTTAAGCCACCGGGTCTGGGACTCGAACTGCGGTCGACTACATGGGAGTCCA
>NW_006160212.1:991627-1000103 GCF_000334495.1 Tupaia belangeri chinensis
CTATAGGGTGCGTGTGCTCGCCAGAAAGACAGAGAGAGACAGAAAGCAAAAAATCACCCCCCGGGGGGATGACCACGCCGCAATCCCTTCTCTTCCATTCTCTCCTTGGGATCCTGGGCATGCATGCACACACGCCTGGCATGAGTTTAAGCCACCGAGTCCGGGACGCGAACTGCGATCGACTACATGGGAGTCCAGCGACATAGCCATTACCCTAACTGCTGGTCCCAAGTCAACCTTCTTAATCTGTTCACTTTTAGGCTGGGTCTACATTTATCAAAAATTTTAGAGAAAAATATAAATAAAACATTGGGAAGCTCATCATGAAAAGAATTTAGTCAAATACTTGCTAAGCAACATTTTGTAAAAACTTATTTTAACTACTTGAAATGTAAGTGTTTATTATATACGTGAAAGCATAAACAGACTTCCACAGGGTAGGGCTTATTGTGGAAGGTAGTGACATTTTAATAAAAATTCAAAGTAATTTCAAAGAAAACTCTACTCTGAAGTTTCCATATCACTAAAAGATTTCAGCCAGAGTAGCCTTTAATGTCTCCATAATATGAGAATTGCTTTCATGGAATTTTACAGCCCATCAGAAATGAAAATCAAGTTTAGGAGACATTTATATAATGCTGAAATGGAACCTACCACAATATGCATAGGGCAAATATTTATACATTCCGGGCAGCTGGCTAAAAAACCAACATCTAGATCATCAGTTTTCAAAGTGCAGTCCTTGAATCCCTAGAAATACCAAAGACTTTTCCCAAAGGACATACATAGTCAGAATATTTTTATAAGAAAATTCAAAGTGAGATTTATCTTTTTTTACTGTGTTGACAATTGCACCAATGGTATCAAAGAAATAGTGAATAAAATTGGCAATGCCTTAATATGAATAAAGTCAGTGATATCAAATGATAATAGTGACTGTATTACTCATTGCTATGTGATTGCAGGAGGGAAAGGTATTTCAATGAAGAATGCCTTTGGCCCAGCCCCATGACTTAATGATTAAGAAAACTAGATCCCACATGGCCAACTACAATTTGAATCCTGTACCCTGCAGCTTGAAAAATAAGCCAAGTATGTGTGTGTGTGTGTGTGTGTGTGTGTTGGTCATGACAAGATGGAGAAATGAAGTAAAAGACATTATTATGGCCTGACCATGCCCAATGAGAGAGGGATACTTTCTCCCAATCCCTCTTTCTCTCCCTCTGACTCTATCCCGCAAGTGCATGCACCTTTTGGCAAAATAAATAAGTAAATAAATCCTTTTTGTAGTAGGATTTATTAACTTAATTTTATTAAATTTCAGATAGAGAATATATGCTTTTTTCTGTCTGTGTATGAAAATAGGAGGTATGCACAAAGCACTTCTACTGCATACCAGAGTGATTGTCTCAAGAAAAACATGTGGAGGCTGGCAGATGGTGTGGTAGTTAAGGCATTGGACTTCCACATTGCTGAATGCAGTTTGAGTCCCAGACCTGGCAGCATGCTTTCTCATATTTCCTCTCTCTCTCTCTCTTTCTGTTCAAATTAAAACAGAATAATAAATAAAAATATAAATACAATTTGTTAAAAAAAAAGACAAAAAATGTTATTGTTTGAGTTGCAAACTGGAAAGTCACTTTTGAAAGGTGAACAATGGTTATTGGCATGAGCAGTAGTAGTAGGCATTTTCTCAAAAATGAACTATGTAAGCTTGTCATTGCAAAGAAAACAATTGACAGTATTATTTATTATGGATCAAATTTAAATTTTTAAGCAAAAATGAAAAGTTTGCAATACTTTTATAGTTCATACACTGAAGAGCTTTGTAATTCTTAGTGACTTTTCTGATAGAATCAGTGGTGTCATGGTTGAAAGTTTTTCAACATTTGGAAGACCTAAAACATTTAGTATAAACTAATATCTTCCAAATGACTACAGTACAACAATACAAATTTAGACACAAGCAAAAGACTCATGTACAAAGTGAGATGTGTTAGGCCAATTCATGGCATGGTGGTTATGGCAGCTGGTTCCCACATGGTAAACTGTGATGCTCCAGTTCCAGACCCAGTGAGTTCACATGCATGTACGCATGCTCAAAATCCCAATAGGTTGGAGAGATGGAGAAAGGATTGTGGTGTGACCACACTCTATAGAGGATGCTTTCTGGCTTTCTCTCTGCCTCTTCATTTTTTCTCTCTCTGTCTGGTGAGCTCACACACCCTGTGGCAAAAATTAAAAAAGAAAAACAAAACATGATACATCAGTGAATTTAATGAAAACTTATGCAAAGCTTATTGGTGTAGTTTTATATTCTGCAGTGCATCCAATCTTCAAGAAACTATAGCTTGTTGAGTTTTGGCATAGTATCAAAGATATGTACATATCTACAATTGTCTTAAAAGGTTACTGAAACATTCTTCCCTCTTCCAACTCATTTTATTAATTGTCACATTTATTTGAGTGAGGGTGACTTTTAAGCATATAACTAAAGAAAGGTATATCCTACAAACCAATAGCAAAAGCAGATCTGAAAATCCAGGCATCTTTATAAGCCAAACATTAAATGAAAGAGATTTGCAAAAAATATAAAACAATGTCACTCTTAAAAACCATGTGTTTTTTTTCTGTTATGGAAAATATCGCTATTTTTCATATGAAACAAGATATTTATGTTAATGTACAATGAGCTTACTACTTATTTTTAAATTAGTAAATAAGTGAGTAAATATTTTAAACAATATTCAGATTTAATTTTTATTACAATAAAATCAGTTATTACAATTATAATTAATAGATGTGACACTGCATCAACAGAAACTCTTTGGGGTACTCCATATTTTTTAAGAACGTAAAAGGTACCCAGAGACTAAAGTATTTAGAATTTCCTTAAGTCAACTAAGGCCATGTTGGAAGAAAGCAAAGTTCACAAGCTTTGGAATCAAACAAACCTGGGGGCAAATACAAATTCTACCACTAAATTCTATGCTTCTTTGGCAGCTTAAGTTTTCAAAACATTGGTTTCCTTAGCCTTAATGTGAGCTTAAAACATTTTCATTATACAGTTTTTATGAGAATGGCAAGCTAAATAATGTACCTACTACAGAAACTGCAATCACAGGGCCACAAGCAATAATGGTTATTGTTAATATGTATTTGTATTAGGATTCAGGTTAAATTTGGAGACACGAATGAACATAAAATATTTTTAATACTAAAACCTTAAAATACATTTTATTTTACTTCCTTAAATCATAATCATGTCAATATGATTGGGAATGTGGATGTAGGTTTTTACAATGTGACACTAGCAAAAACAAAGGATAAACATGTACATAAAGATGTGCATTGGACCTAAGCATATTAATTATATATAGGAATGTAGTGGAACATATTACAATTAATTTGCTATGACTGATACCAATCTAGCAGCTGGATATTTTTAAGTTATTCTTGTGCAAGAGCACAAATGGTTAAAGTATAAAATCAACTGAAATACCATATACCCCAAATCACAGTAAACTGAGGAGAATGGTGCTTTGAAGCTCTCAATTCTGAAGAGCAGTTTTTGCCCCATGACTAAGTATTGAAAAAGACATCAAGATGAAAAAAGAATTGAATGTGTCTGAGAAGTGAATTAAAGCCATCCATATTCTTTTTCAAATCTGCTCCTAACCATGTGCTCCATCTTTTAGTTCTTGGGACAAGGCCCTCCATCTTCCAGTCTCAGAACCATCATTGTTTAGTCACCTCAAAATAGCTATTGCTCTCCATGGAATCCACTTGACCCAGTAACTCCCTCTTCTCCACAATCGTATGACAGTGACACCTTTCTCAAGACCCAGCACTGAGGTACCCCATCCTCTTGTTGCATTTGTTTCCTAAACCTCTTTTCTATTGTGATTTTTTCAGTCTACTTACTACTACTCAAATAAAAGCACTTAAGAGGCTGCCCTCTCTTACTGCAGCTGAGCATACACTCTTACTTCTGTTTGAATTTCCTTCCCTTTTTTTTTTTAAGAAGTTTTTACCTTAGGGTACATGGGCTCACTGACGAGAAAGAAAGAGACAGTAAGAGGGAAAGTAAGAAATCATCCCTCTGGGGATGGCCGTGTCGCAATCCCTTCTCTCCCATTCTCCTCCTGGCATCTAGGCATGCACACACGTGCACCTGGAGAGAGCTGCAAGCCACCAGGTCTGGGACTCAAACCATAGTCAGCCAAATAGGAGTTCAGCAATGTAACTGCTATGTCGTCTGCTGACCCTGGGTCATATATTCTTAAATTATCCTCTGTAATGTCTACCTTTTCCCATTAATCATCTTGCTTCTCTCTAGTCTCCCATTACCATACATATGAACAATTTTTATGGCATACATGTCTTCCCAGCATCTGATTTTTATTTGCAAAATGTATTCATTTTCTAATCTATGGTGTCCCAATTTTAACTGCCACCATCATTTACCTTAAATAATGCCAATAGCCTTACAACTGGTCTCCATACATCTATTGATGACCCCACTTAATCCATTTCCTATTCAGTAAGCAGTATGATCTTCCTAAATTATAATCAAGTTACTAATCTGCTCAAAGATCTTAAGCCCTTTCTCATGTTGCTTATAGGAAAACCTCTGCCTACTACTTCAATCTTATGAGCCACCCTCTCTTGTTCTCTCTCTACCACAGGCATAGTGAACTCCTTTCTTATAGAAAATCCAACATTCTTTCTTTCTCATGGATGAAGGAACTGTTAACTACTCTTTGTGTTGCAACACATATAGCTACTCCTACTCTATTAATATCCCAGCTTACATGGAAGGTCCTCAGAAATGGTTCTTGCCCTTTTAGCTCCTTCTCCATTTCCTTAACTGTAGTTACTAAATTTATGATTTTTAAAAGAATTTTAGTTGGTTTGTATTTGTCTGTTCATCTAGAATATGAGCCTCCTAATGCTGGGAACAACGTAACTTATTCTCCATTGTATTATCATCACCCAGCTTGGTGCCTGAGACAGAGGTCAAAATACATTGGTTGAGCAAATATAGAGTGAAATGCTATTGGTTGGCCAAATTTTATCTTTAGTCACTATGCTAAAGAGCTCTCAAGGAACATAATTAAAAAATGAAAAAAACTGTATTTATAAGTTTTCAACACCGTCATCTCATGAAATTAAAAATTGTTCTTCTGAAGTAAATGTTGAGACTCAACAGTTTGGTTACTACAAATAAAATGTAATATAATGCAAACTTTAAATATAAATCTACTAATGACTGATCACATATACTTAAGGAGAAACATTTCCCAGAAATTAAGGTGATGTTTATTTTTCCATAATATCTTATAGGAGTATATGAAAAAGTTCATCTGAATTTTGAAGACTATCCCTCAATATCTACACTTGCAAGTATATTTTATTTCTCAGTATATGACTTACTTTTTGTAGGTGAAAAATATTAGGAAGGTTCTTTTCATCAACAGAGGAAAGAGGTATTTTACTTCGATTTTTCTTGATCTTGCAATTCTTTCTTCCTTTCTGCCTTTCTTCACCTTTTCATTTCTTCTTAATTTCCATCCTTTTTTCTAGTTTCTATTCTGGAAGTCCTTCTCCTTTTTAAAGTTTATTTATTTCTGGAACCAACAGATTGTGTGGTGGTTAATGAGCTGCATGCCCACATTGTCAACCACAGTTCAACTCCTGGACCTGGCAGCTTGAAAATCATGCAAAGAACATGTGCTAGCATGCCTAACATCCCAAGAGGAGCAGGGATAGTGGTATGGCCAACCCCTCATGGGGGCAATTTCTCATTTTCCCACTCTCTATATCTCTCTGGCCAGTGCATGTACCTTATGACAAAAACAAAAACAAAAGGTTTATTTCTTAGGGAGAAAGCTAGAGAAAGAGACAGGGACATCTTACAAGGCTTTGCCTAAGTAGAATCTTTTTCCTAGTCTTCCAGTCAGTTTAGATTACCTAGAATGTTCACATTAACCCAGGTTCCAAACCCTAGGTCTTCCCATAATTTATAACAGTGCCTGATCACTGTGAGACTGTGGCTGGGCCTCTGTCAATCTTTTATTCAGTGCATTTTATTTGAGTATCATGTCTGCTTAAATAATATGCTGAGTCCTTTGGTGGATGCTAAATTGGATCTGTAATTAAGAAGTTGCCAAATATTATCATGATACACATCACAGAATACTCAAATATTCTCCCTAAAGGACATTCTTTAGGTATCTTAATGTCTCATTCATTTTATTTTTTTTGCCTAGTGTGTCTTGTTCACACCTTCCTAGATTATTTTTTAATCATGCTTTCTCTACCTTCATAAAGTTATTTTACCATGTGGTTCTCTTAGATTATGTGGTTTTTTAATTTTATTTATTTATTTATTCATTCATTTATTTATTTATTTCATTTTCTTTTATACATTCAATCACATTATTATTTGGCTTACAAAATCGATATTTCAACAGGTGAACATTTCTCCCTAGTACAGTTGCTAAAACTACAAAATATCTTCAACAGATAATACCACATTTCTTTGTGCCATTCATGCTTTGCCTCCCTATTTTTCTTCTAAATGTCTTTCTTCAGATCCTCCTCTTTCACACACACTATATCTGGTATTTACATCTATATACTATGTTTCTATATCCTTTAGTCAATTAGTTTCAGTCATAGAGTGAGGACACTTGGTATATATTCAGTGGGGACATACAATGCCTCTCTTTCATAGCCTGGCTTGCTTCACTCAGCAGTAAATCTTCCATATTCATCCACTTCCTGTCAAAAGCCAAGGTTTTGTTGTTTTTTTTATGGCTAAATAGTATTCCATAGAGTATATGTGTCACAGTTTTTCTATCCATTCATCTCTTCATCTGCATTTGGGCTGTTTCCATGACTTAGCAATTGTGAATAGTGCCGCAATAAACATCGATGTGCAAGCACTTTTCTGATTAAATATTCTTCTGTCCTTTGGGTAGATATCAAGGAGTGGAATTGCTGGATCATATGGTAGTTCTATTTGTAGATCTTTGAGGAATCTCCAAATTGTTCTCCACAGTTGCTGGACCAATTTACATTCCCACCAACAGTGCAAAAGAGTTCCCCCTTCACAACACCCTCACCAGTACTTATCTTTTTTTTTTTTTTTTTTAATCTTAGACATTCTGACTGGGGTTAGGTGGTATCTTATTGTTGTTTTGATCTGCATTTCCCTTACAATAAGGGATGTTGAGCACTTTTTCATATGCCCTTTAGCTATTCATATATCATCTTTAGAGAGTGGTTTTTTTCAACTTATTCTCCCATCTTTTAATAGGATTGATCGTTTTTTTTGAACTGCTGCTTGAGTTCCTTGTGAATTCTGGCTATTGGTCCCTTATTTGACACATAGTTTACAAAAATATTTTCCCATTCTGAGGTTTGTCTATTCACACTACTAACTGTGTCTTTTGCCATGCAGAAACTCCTTAGTCTGATACACAGATGCCCACTTTCTCCACTCCTTTTCAATATAGTACAGGAAGTCCTCACCAATGCAATCAGAAAAGAGGGAAAAAATAAAACGCAAAGAAGAGGTGAAACTCTATCTATTTGCAGATGACATGATTGTATACATAGAAGACCCAATGGTTTCCATGAAAAAAAATTTCTGGAAGTAATACATAAATACAGTAAAATTGCAGGATACAAAATTAATACCCAGAAATCTATAGCATTTCTATATATGAACAACAGGCAGACTGAAATAGAACTGAAAAAAGTTATTCCATTTACCATAGCCACAAAAAGTATAACATACTTAGGGATAAATCTAAACAAGGAAGTTAAAAACCTCCACAAGGAAAACTACAAGAAGATAAAAAAAAGAAATAGAAAATGACACAAAATTAGAAGGATATCCCATGTTCCTGGATTGGAAGAATTAATATAATCAAAATGGCAATTCTACCCAAATTAATCTACATATTTAATGCAATACCAATCAAAGTATCAGACATATTCTTCAGAGATCTAGGAAAGATAATCATACAGTTTGTCTGGAATCATAAAAGACCATGTATTGCCAAAGCAATTCTGCACAAGAAGAGTGGAGTGGGTGACATCTCACTTCCTGACCCAAAAATATACTACAAAGCTGTGGTAATCAAAGCAATATTGTATTGGCACAGAAACAGATCCATGGACCAATGCAACAGAATAGAGTCCCCAGAAATAAATTCCCAAACATACAGTCAACTGATTTTTGACAAGGGGTTCCCGTCAATCCAGTGGGAAAAGGAAAACCTCTTCAGCAAATGATGCTGGAAAAACTGGATTTCCACTTGCAGAAAGATGAATCTGAACCCCTATTTCTCACTTTTGACAAAAATCAAGTCCAGGTGGATCTAAGATCTAAATCTAAGACCTCAAACTATAAAACTGCTCTTGGAAAACACTGAGGAAACTCTGGGAGACATTTGGGTAGGGA
>NW_006160212.1:1000147-1043000 GCF_000334495.1 Tupaia belangeri chinensis
GTAGGCAAAGACTTCTAAAATAAGACCCCCAAAGCACAGTCGATAATCCCCAAAATAGACAAGTGGGATTACATCAGAATAAGAAGTTTCTGGATTATGTGTTTTGAACATCCTTTGGAAAAGTCTAATCCATGGCTCTTCCATGTATCAGTTGCTCCCATTGCAAATCAGGCACCTTTGAAACATCTCCTCAGTGCCTTCTAGCCTTGTTTCAACTCATAGTCATGATAATGACCATGATTGAGCCTTTTGGGCTTCATCATGCTGCTTAAGATGAAGGGCATCTGCACAGACACAATTCTGAAGGGTTCTTTGTATCCTATGACCCCTGTACTTGAGCCATTGATCAATAGAAGATAGTAACCAGAATTAAGTCTCCTCCCTTGAACTCTGGGACGTACCAATCCAAAATGAGCAGTGATTTACTGGAACTTGAAAGACACTCCACAAAATGGAGCAATCCACTTTACTTCACAAAAAGTGAGATTCAGGCCTCTCAATCACCATGAATTGACTGTACCTCCTTCCTTTCATCGCTTCTATTTTTCTGTGTGCTGTTTCTCTGTAACTTTATATACCAATAAAGAAATAGCACATCAATTCATTAGTTTTTGCTTTGAGCTTTATATTCTGGAGAACACAGGTTAAGACAGATGTTTCATTTTTGAGTACTTCCATGATTTCATATTTATTCAGTAAACACCATCTCCAACAATTCTATGATCTACTATAACATAGGAAAGAAACAGAGGCTCAGATGTCAAAATGATGGCTCTCAACTAAGAGGGAAATCAAAGAATTTCTTCTTGCTCATATATTTGATTCTTGGAACAAACATGAACATTATGTGGAATTTTTAATGAGGAAGTTAATGTTAGAAAATCAATTTCCCACAAAACCCTTGATATAAAAATTGTGTTTAGTGGATATTTCAATACCCATCTGATGTTTTACCTCTTTATAAGAATGTCTTAGGCTATGTATACCAAATAAACTGTATCTTTTCTGAATGAAAAACCTAGTCATTTCTAAGTTCAGTTTTATAAAGAATCTGTATATTAAAAAAAATAATAAATTAAGTAAGAGAGTTTTTGGTCTTGTTCTATATACCAGACACTCTTCTATGCATTGAACGAGCAGTGCTGAATGAAACAGGCATAGTTCATTTTTTCATTGACATCATCATCTAGTGAAAAGGAAAGCGATTTGTCTCACAGGATTATAATGTGTATTCTCTTGTTTTATTCTCCAGTCATATTTCATGCAAACACTAATAACATAACTTTTACTGGATTATTTTAAAAGCAAAATAAGGAGGCCCAGCAGATTCACCATATCTAGAGACATTAGTTCAACCTCCAGGGAGAAATTTTGTCTGATTCACTACACACCTGGAAAAAGAAGGAGTTTAAATTTATAATTTATTTGTACAAGAGAATTAATTTAATAGAAAATGGATAATAATATAGTGTGACACCACAGAGACTAAGAGATAAGGTAAATGTAGCCTAAAATTTCCACGTCTCTCCCCTGGTTAGGGTGAACTCTCAAATACCACCAGACACTTAACAGACATAGCCATTACCTGAAAATTTTGCCTTCTAGGCAGCTTACCATTCTTCTTCCATTAATACAAAACTTCAAAAGCACCAAGTTACATTTCATTCACAAATTGGATGAGATGTTAAATTAGGGAGATGGCATGTGAGTCACTCAAGGTTGTTACACTTGTCGTAGTCAATATAAGCCATGACACTCTTACACATGCTAGGCTATTCTACTCACAAAATATGGGAGAATTTCTACTCCTACATACATGCTGGCAATGCTTTTCACAGTGGAATTCAGCCACAGTAAAGATACAGGTGTGATAACACTTACTCAAAACTAAAATATTGGAGGCAGGGAAAGAATACAAGCTTAGCACAAGTTTTCCAGGAATTCCTAATCGCTTGTTACACTTAACACACTAATTACTTAATACACTTTGTCATCATAGGATGTAATTTTTTAAAATGATTTCAAATAAATGAGAAAACTGAGTTAAACTTTTAAAAACTAATATTGCTTTATCATCTTATACTGAAATGAATAAACCTTAAAATTTACATATACTTTGAAAATTTTTTACTATACAAAAAGCATGACATAGTTCTTCCCATGTGAAACATTAATCCTTATATATTTTAATATAAAACTAAGCAAACCTATAAGCAAAAGAAAATGGGAACCTATAGTCACTATCACTGTATCATTCTAATTAAGTAGCATCCAAATAATAAATAATATAAAATATAAAGGGTAATTTCATCTATGAATTGTAATGTGTGTTTGTATGTGCACATGCATGCATGTGCATTTAATCTTTTTTTTTTTTGGAGAGATTTTCGCTATAGGGCGCGTGCACTCGCCAGACAGACAGAGAGAGACATTAAAGAGACAGAAAGTGAGAAATCACGCCCCCAGAGGGGATGGTCACACCGCAATCCCTTCTCCTCCATTCTCCTCTCAGGATCCTGGGCACACACGCACATGCGCCTGGTGTGAGTTCTAAGCCACCAGGTCCGGGACGCGAACCACGTGGTCGACCACGTGGGAGTCCAACGACATAGCCATTACGTTAACTGCTGGTTCCCCATGTGCATTTAATCTTAAAATGTGTCTGCAAATGTCATTTAATCTTAAAAATGTGTCTTAGATTCATATTGACTTCAGCAATTAGAAATGCAAGATTAAAACTGCTGATAAAAACGAAGCTCTTTTGGTGTAGAGGCTGTCAGAGAGCATCAATAAATAAATTTTTGCATTAAGTGCATTGGAAGGATATTAGTTTCAAGGAACAGCATTGAAAGGGAAAAAAAATGTCACCTGGAAGTAATCAGAAATATAAACTTAGAAAAATGATGAGTCACTGGAATATCTAGAATATCTAGAGCGTCAGTGGAGAAGAAGTTTAGCATGGTTTTGACTCTATACAAAATTTAGCATTGACTTAGATGAACATGAAGTTCCTACTTTTTTGCGCTCAATATGCTGCAAATTACATAGGGGTCATTGCACTTTAAATGATGAAAAGAAAACAAATTAAATTTCCTGAGATATTTACAAAGCTAAATGTCCAGTATCTACCTTTCTCTATTCCACTCTGTCAGGCACACCTTGGCTTAGGCTCACAGGAGACACAATGCAAAAATGCAAATAAGTTTACATGCCACCAATGGTAGTCTTCTGAATAGGTAAGAGAGGGGTAAGAGAGAAAAGAGTGTTCTTAGAATAATCTGCTAGTGTGTAAACTAGACCTCTGTGTCCAAAAGCAAGAACCACTCAGTCAGGACATATTTCAAATATAAGGAATGAATATAACGATGTTTACAAGAAATGGCAAAAATAGAAATATAAGGAAAGAATTAAGGGGAGGATCAGAGATTGAGACGATGGGTTAAACAAATCCATCCAAAGTTGGAGAGAAATAAAAAATCGATTTAGCTCCCAATTTAGGAAAAAAATTTGGAAGCAAGTATAAGACAAATATTTTATTATTTCATTACTTTACTAGGATTCCAACAAAGGACCTAAGACTTACAAACCTTATATTGGAGTATAGATAGGCTGAGTTGTCTGGATGATTTGCTCAATTATTTGGTAGAGTGTGTAGGACACATTCATCAAACTAACATTTTTTTGAGCAGCTACTATGTCCCAGACACTCTTCTGGACACCTGAAATATATTAAAAAACAAAACAAAACAAAAGGCCTTGTTCTTTCAGTCTTTATATTCTAGCAGAATATAAAGTGAACTAATAAATAGGTAGTATATTAGAAGTTGATGAATGCTAATATTTCAAAGAACCATTTTATAGTCAAAGTTCACCTTAGTTATTTTATCCTTATCAGCTACTGTTATTTGGCTTTGGTTTCAAAGACACCATACAGAGCCTTAACACCAAGTAACCCCTCCTGAGACAGTCACAAAACCATTGCAGCAGGATCCAGAGCATGCTGGTAGGTCTTCTGGTAGCCCTACAGAATTGTCTCACTAATTCTGAGGTCTCATTTTTATAGTTTTCTCTCTCCTTCACTCCCTTCATCCAGACCTTTAGAATTTCACCAACCCAGGACTCACTGGTTCTACAGCCTCCACTAGTGTGAGCTCAGTAGTGGTGAGTTAAGAAGAAGGAGGAGGGAAAGAAGTATTTTACTGTTATCTACCATCACTGCTGGGTCTTGGAGGTAAGAAAAGCCATGTTGCTGACAGAGGTTTACGGAGACCATGCATACATGACTCAAACTGGCAGAACCTAAGTGACCTGCCTTCTTATCCGATAACTCTTCGTGGCTGGAATAATTAAAACCCAGGAGAGAGCCAGCAGGATGGATAATAGGACTTGGTAATGACCCTCTTTGTTTCAACAAATTCATATAGCAGTTCCTGAATTTTAAAATGTGCTGTGCAAATCGATTTGTTGGCTGATAAAAAGTGAATAGTAATTAGTTTATAATAAAATGGCCCATTTCCATGCTGGCTGCTGTGATGGGGTAGGGGAGAGATAATAGGATCTCTTAGGCCAAACTATTCAGGTAAACCTTCATTGGACACCTTCAGTAAAATTATTAAAGTTAATCTTGCCAGAATGACCAGCGACCCAGATTTCACTACTAATATTCATTCTTTGGGGCCAAAGCTTTTCAACCGAATCTCTCTCATTTTTTTGTCCCATGGAGTACCACATTAGGTCACTAATGCATCAGCGTAAATTTATTTGTCTTATTCTTTTTCTCCATAATTAGAAAGTCCCAGAGAGTTCTGCTATGAAGTAGAAACAAGCTCCTAGGATGCTGCAGGGAAATACAGCTAATAATAATTATAATAATAGCTACCAATTACTTACCTTTTCTCATTAGTCAAAGATGATAGTAATTTCTAAACAGATAGTAACTTGTAAAATGCTCACAATGACCTTTTACAATATATATTATCCAAATTTATAGATCTTTATCTTAAAAAGGAGGGTCGAAGACATCAATGGATAGTTTATATTTCTACATAATTAATACAAAAGCCAGAATTTGAACCCAAATCAGATTGACTCCAAGGACTATGATGTTTCTATAATAGCATACAGCATAGTTGAAATAAAGAAGTGAAAAATGTTCTAATTCAAAAGGGAAATACCTAAATTTAAGTAAGGCTTAAAAAAGCATTTTGAATAATAACAGAATCTAGCAGGAGTCTATCATTTGAATCTTTATAACAATGTTGGAAAGATTTGTAAGGGGTGATTAGCCATGCACTCTGGAGGAAAAGCCATCCATGTTTCATTAAACAATTATCTTAAACATAAGTTCATATTATAAATTGTGACTATAACACATCAGGGTTGTCCCAATGACCCACTGGGATCTGAGACATTGGCAGCAGCTCCCAGGAAGAAAATGTTGTGCCTAGATAGTTGTGTCTAGGAGATGTGGCAGTGACCAGTGGAATTTATGTCACTTAGAAGTATCCATAAAGCTCAGAGCAGAAAGTTGGCACCCAGTGGAATGGGCAAGTAAGAGCATAGTTGAAGTTGCAGTGGTCCCTCTGGCACCCACGTGGTACTGTGATGCAATAGAAGAGTGCTCAGAAATGCTGGTGGGTATTGAAGATGCAGAATAACTGAGGAGTAATTGAGTGTCTTGTTTGTGAGCATATGAGCTCCATATGGTGGGCTTCTAGCAGAACCTGATGACCACTAATGTGATTGCATTTGTAGTCACAAACTTGTGAGAAAGGAAAAGAGGGACCAGCAGTTAGCATAATGGCTATGTCACTGAATTCCCATGTGGCCAACAGTGGTTTGTGTCCCAGACCCGGTGGCTTAAACTCATGCCGGGCGCATGTGCGTCCATGCCCAAGATCCCCAGAGGAGAATAGAGGAGAAGGGAGTGTGGCATGGCCATCTCCCCTGGGGGTTGATTTCTCACTTTCTGTCTCTCTGTCTTTCTGGTGAACGCACGTGCCCTATAGTAAAAACCTCTCAAAAAAAAAAAAAAAAAAAAAGGAGAAGACAGATTGAATAGAATTCACACAGTTAATGATATCAGATTCTAACATCCATGTACAAGACAGCACCTGACAGGAGAATAGGACACTTGGTTCTCCTTCACACTACTAAATGTTGGCTTTTTTTACTCTCTTTTTGTGCCTTTATCTGTTTACAGAGTTGTGCTCTAAGCATTATTTCTTTAGATATTATTATTATTATTATTATCACTTTATAATAATTAGTCTCTGCCTTTAGCAATTTGAATATTTCTGCTCTGATTACTTTGCAATATATTTATAACATCAAGGGTGCAGCATTATTTTTAAGTTTGTAAAGAAAGCAAACTCACTGCTCCTGTGTATCTCCATTCAGTTTCTTCTTTATGAAGGAGAAATTTATTTGACCTTATATGAAGATTATTTAAGAGTCTTTATACTTAGGTTCCAGACCTGTTCATGTAGCCTTATCACTTTGAGGAGATTCTGCAACATAAAAGAATTTATTTATATATTTAAATTTTTGCCAGAGAGCACATACACCCACTGAAAAGAGAGAGAGGAAAAGTGAGAAAGTATACTCCATGAAGAATGGTCATACTGCAATCTCTTCTCTATATCCCTCTTTTTGGGATTTTGGGCATACATGCCTGGTGTGTTTTTCAGTCCACTGGATTCAGGACTCCAACTTCATAGTTGGCTACATGGGATCTGTCCACCTTGACCACCACACTACAGATCAGTCCCAATCTCATTAAGAGGGCTGATCCCTATTGGGATGGGTAATTATTTCCTTTTGCCCTCTTTCTATGAACTTCCAATTTCTGCATCTGCTAAAGAGCCTCATAGTTTTCCAAAAGACTGTGCCAGCACCTACACCATGAATAGTATTTTGACATAGAGGGGATTTCATAAGAAAGTGAATCATATTTCTTTCGCCTGAGAGTTCAATTGCTGAGTTTCCTATTTTAAATTGTTCAAGTGCAGGAACTGAGTTGCAAGTCAGCTCATTCATTGTGAGCAAGACTGACTTATCTCAAAACACTTAGCACAGTGGTAGTCACATAACAGCTTTGAAATAAGTGTCTGTTGATGAAAAAAGCAGGCCCTCATATTATTCCTACTGGCATGACTTCTCAGTATAAGGACGGAATAATAATATTTTATATACATATACTATTTTGGAACTTTTGAATATTTCCAAAATAATGAAGCCACCTCTTGAATGTTCCCAATTGTGTATTATATAATAAGACAAATATTATTGGACTACTTTTACAGAGAAAGAGAGATAAGAAGCTAATTTTTAAAAATATTTTACCTAATATGACAAAAAGTAACCAAGTTTCTGCCAAAAATAATGCATTGTATGTGGAGTTTTGGCTAATTTTGCTATAAAAATTAAGCCACATTTTCTTTTTGTAGACTTTCTTCATTTAAACTGTAAGTCTGAAAACTTAAAAAATATGATAGTTATCAAAAAAATGGGGAGATTACCATTGAAGTCTCTGAAGAAACAGGTAGAAATATTTAATATAGATAATTATGCAAACAAGGCTTTCATATCCTAAGTTTTAATAAAATTAGGTTTAACAAAATTCTCTAGGGATCAAGCCCTAAGGAGTTTATCAAGATGAGCATTCAACCGAAGAAAATTGAGCTTAAGGCTAAATTGATTTAAGTGTAAAAAAAACTCAGTGCCTATCAAGGATCTACTGAAAAGATATGGACTTATTTGGGGGAAAAAAATAGAAGATCTACATACATTTGAAAAAGTTCAGTTTTTTTGTTTTCTTTTTGTTTTGTTTTGTTTTTTTTTAGCCTGGAGATGAACTTTGACCATGCTAATAAAATGGGTCATCTTGCAGTATGAGTTAAAAAAGAGAGAAAAGCATGCATCACTTTTTAAACCTATAAATGTTTTCTCCTTTGGATTCAAATGTAAGAAATGTTCTTTCAAAATCCAGGTCAAATGTGTAGTGATGAGGGTGATGAGATCAGCTTATGTTTGTGCCTCTCTGTATGAACATGCTTGGGGAAAAAAATATTTTACATTTGTTGCTAGAATTTTTTTTTTTTTTTTTTTTTTTGCTATAGGGTGCATGTGCTCACTGGAGAGACAAGAGAGAAACAGACAGACAGAAAGCAAGAATCACCCCTCCCCCAGAGGTGTTAACCATGCTGCAATCTTTCTCCATTTTCCTCTTGGGATCTTGAGCACACACACACACACACCCGGCGAGCATTTTAAGCTGCCTGCTAGAACCATGTTTGACTACATGGGAGTTCAGCAACGTAACCATTATACTACCTTCTGATCCCCTTGGAAGATTCCTAAAATTCAGAAATTTTTTTGCTAAATTGTGTATATGTGAATTTTTTAATGCAGTGTTTTAGCATCAACAAATAGTGGTTTAACATTTTGAAGATGTTTTAATAAATGAATTCCATTAGAGTCTTTTAATATTATTTGCAAGATATCAGGAACATGTTTGCCAAATTATCCAAATATTACAATCAACTAAAAATAAATAAGTAAATAAATAAATAAATAATTATTTTGGTGAAGTGAGTTATTAAGTAAAAGTCTTTTTATTTATTTATTTTTTCTGAGAGAGATTTTTGCCCTAGGGTGCATGCACTTTCTGGAAAGACAGAGACAGAGGGACAGAAAGTGAGAAATTACCCCCCCCCACCCCAGGTAGAATAGCCATGCCACAATCACTTTTCCTCTGTTCTCCTCTCAGTATTTTGGACACGCACACTTACACACCAGGTTTGAGTTTTAAGCTGTTGGGTCCAGGACTCAAACCATAGTCAACTATGTGGGAGTCTAGCAATGTAACCATTACACCATCTGCTGGTTCCAAGTTATTAAATAAAAATCCGACACCCTAGAAAATCCTTCAAGATTGCTCATGACTTCCAATATGGATATCCTACTTTCATAGCATGGTATTGTCATGTTCTCCATGACCTTTTTTTCTGGTTTTACTTTTTCTAAGTGCTTCACAACTTGTGCCTCTATCATCAGTCATTCTATACTATTTGCAATTCTACAAAGACCAGATATTTGAGGTTATTTCTTTGGATAGGCTTATATTTATGTTTAAAACATCCTTTCTTCCTTCTTCTTTAGTATCAAAATTCTGTTTACGGTCCTCTTCAAGATTTAGTTTAAACCTAATCCAGGAAGCTTCTTTTGATTTGTGATAAACTAGGATAGTGACCTTCCTTTTTCCGTAACGCTCTGTGCACCATAGTATCATAACATATCCCCTCTGAAGTAGTCACAATAGTTTAAATATTTGGCTCTCCTCTTCTTGAGCACAAATATGTTGCTTTATTCTCAGAACTTCATCCCTAGAACAAAATCTAACTCATATGTTATTCACAGTATATAAGTAAAAGATTATATGGGTTAGAGAAAAGAGAACCAACCAGAAAAAAAATTCTGCTCCCGGATTTTATTCGAATAATGAGGTCTTTGGGACCTGTATTAGCTTAATAATAATAAGAAAAATAAGCATAGGAAAAGTGTAATACAGTTAATATAATGTGATTTTATCCCATAAATATATTTCAGTGCAAAAGGAAAAAAATATCCACCTAAGTGTGGTTGAAATGAGCAAACAATTTAATCTTTCTCTAAAAGGGCTTGAGGAGAATAAGTCATATATTATGTAAATTAAATATATATATATGTAAATTAAAAATCTTGGTTAGAGAATCTGATGTATGTTGATTAAAAATAGGCTATATGCTTCATAACTTTGCATTTGTCCACTTATATTATCCCATTTAATAAAAAAATCTAATTAAATAGGAATAAGTTTTAATCTTTTACAAAAGTAATGGTAGAAACAAGAAATCAAACCATTTTCAGACACCAAGTCTAAAGGTACTTTTTCTCTGCTTGCCACAGTTTCTCATCAGAAGAAAATTCCAGACATCTTAGAAAGGAATGATTTATTTCATTAAAAAATTAATAAAATAGATCACCAAATCAAAGGTCAGGGCTTCAGTTTTTCTTAATCTAATCTGGTCTCTTTGGATTGGCTTAAGAAGTTATTATTTTAATTAAATTGAATTAGTACTTCTTGAGTCAAAGATATGTAACCGTAGGAAATAAAAATCTTATCAAAACAAGAGCTAGAAGCATAGAAAAAGGAATTCAGCTGGGTGTGTTTCTACACCAATGTATGTTAGAGATCTCAGTAGAAGGCACAATTCAAGCATCTTTGACATCTCTCCACAGTTGTTTCTAACAATTTCTACTAACTTTTCTTATGCTGGTTTTGTTAAAAAATAACTCATTAAATATGTTACTCTTCATTATTTTTATTTTTTTCTTTTTTTAACTACTGTAGTTGACTTTTGGCAATATAAATATAATAGCGATAGAAGGCTCCTCTGACTATGAGGTGGAACTCAAGACTCCTTCCCTCAAAAAATTGTGTTAAACAACTGGTGGTAGGAGAAGATGGGGACATCCAGCTGAATCCAGGGAGGCTCATGGGAACTCTCTTACTACTGAAAGTAGGCTGATTAAGCTTATTTTTCTCCAGCATTAGGACAAGTGTTCATCCTCCTTATTTTTCTCTTTATTGTGCTCTTTTTTTTTTTTTCTTTCCCTTAGAGCATTGTAGCACTAAACTTTAGAGGACTATAGTCTAATCCACTGTCTACTTTATAAAACCCCAAGACACTGGTTACATAATATATTCTTGAAACCAACCACATGTCTCTTGAACTGGTTTTTCTGAGCCTGAAGTCCTGGAAAATAAATTTTACAAGACACATCCACTCCTTCCCCCACCATTCTTTAGTCAGTGATCTGATTTATAATTAAATGGAAGAAACACTGACCCTAACAATGACAAATTAGGGAACTATGTTAATTTTAGGCAAGAATTTTGTGGATTAAAGTAGTTTAGTCCAGGTCCCAAGAGACAACCTAGATGTTTGGGGCCAAAGACTGAAACATTATTTCTTTTGCCTTTATATCTAGGTATTAATCCCCCTTGGAGATTTAATGACTCTTCCCATAATGAGTAGCTTATTAGCCATTAAAATAACCCAGGACCCTATCCCTGAATCATTTCATTACAACCAACTCTGAGACTTAAATCTTCTCCCTTTGCTATCACAGGTGAGATTTGAGGATCAAGGATAATATATCTGGGATTAGCTCTTGTTATTCCAGTTGGCACACATAGGACCAGGTTCATTCAGATAATGTGATGACCTTTGAAATATAATCTGCCTCCATAAGATGTGAAAATGCTCCTTCATGCAAGCATGCCAGGTTTAATATTCCTCAAAGAGTAGACTCTAAATATGTTAATAGAGGACATATGCTCTATGCATAGGATTACTTGTGCTTCTGGGACACTCATTCAACTTAGGTACTCTTAAGAAAACTAGCTTCCAAAGTGGCTGCAGTGATGGCTGGTGAAGAGACCAAAGTTAGATTTCAGCAGTCACTTCCTTTGTTCACTCACCGAACCCACCAACACTCCAACTACAGTCTCCAAAATCACTGCAAAACTTGAGAAGAAGGCAAGAGATCATTTCAGGGAAATAAAGCATGAAATTCCCAAAGATGAAAGAAAAAAAACGCGATAGGAAAAAAGACAGGGTTTTCAGAAGGAAGAGGGCCATTCATGTGAGTCATCCTCCTTCTGATGTTTCAAACTGCCAGGCTTCCTCTTCTACTCTTTCTCATATATTTCAATAAGACAAATTAAACAAAGGCACAACTCTGTGGTCCTCAGTCCTGGGACATCTACCTGACCTACTATTTTAAAAGCAACAACAACCTTCAAAGTTATTCATATTTTGGGTTATGATAAGACTGATTTCAAGTCATCTGAAGGCTTCCTGATTCATGTGAGGTTGTAGCTAAGATAGGTTCAAGGAACACAGGGCCCTTTCTTAAGATTTTCCAAGTTGCTGGAAGCCATAAATATTAGAAGCCATAAGAACAATCCTCACAGTTCTCCTTTCCAACAGAGCAGTAGTTTTCAAACTTTTGAGTGTCTTGAGATCTCCTACAGGACTTGTTAAAACACAGATTGCTGGGCCTTATGCCCAGGGTTTCTGATTCACCAGGGGCTAGAGAATTTGCATTTCTAATAAGTTCTCAGCTTCTGCTGCTGCCAGTCTGGGAACTACACTTAGAGAATCTCTGTAGTAGAGTAATGAAGAAGACATTCTGCAAAACAGAAATCACATAACTGAGTTCCACTCACAAGTAAATCTAGTTTTAAAGACATTTTGTTAATTTTTACAGGTTCATACAAATGTCTTCAATAATAATTCTAATATATTTTATTATGTATTTGTTTTATACTTTTTGTTACTCTAACAAGGACTTTATTGGTGTTTTTCTTTGATCATTTCAGTAATCCTATAAAGTATATGCACAATTGTTTGTTACAGATGAGGGAACAATGGCAATTTATAGATGAAAGTAGGCATTTTGCAGATGAGACAACTGAGGCACAGGAAGCTTATTTACCATGGCCAGTGTTGTACCATATTGACCACAAGTTATTATATCTCCTTGTGAGCATTTTCAAAAACTGTGATAAAATATGTTGAAATTAAGGCATGCTAACAATTAGTACTAAGAACTCTAAAAGCTAGATCTGTTCACAATGCTATTAAATTATCTCTAAATTAATAATCTAGTGTACCAAAGAATGGTGAACACATTGGGCTGAACACCAGGAAATCAAAGTTCTCATGTAGACTCAAACATTCACCAACAGTAAGGACATGGTGAGACAAAGAATTTAGCTTTCTCATTACTGATAAGAGAACATATTCAGTACTTGCAAAACCACTGCCAATGGACCACTTTGAAAATAAATTTCTGTCCAATATAAAATTATATATTACATATATGTATTTTGTATATAATATATATTTACACACATATGCATATGTAGATAATTTATATTTTTTCATTAGTTATAAATTAAATTATTTTATGTCAGATATTGCCATAACATATATCTGCATACGATTTCTGGGGTTCAAGGTGTAATTTGAATGTTTTAATTAAATTTGTTTATCCTTCCCTAAAAGACTAATGCACAGGACAGGAGTGATTCATCAAATACAGGGCTACTGCACATAAACTGGTACCTTCTTCTATTTTCTATAAATATATTCTATTTATGCTAATGTATTTTTTAAATTAAGCTTACAGAAACTTTATATTATTTCCCCAATTCTAGTTGTCCTTTTCATTTAGTCTTTTCTATAGATACTTGTCATTTGGTTAGTTTTCCTTGAATACCTTTGTCATAGTGATAGTCTCTCACTGGAAAATGATAATTGTTTTCTATTCTCTGTTACATATAATAAAATTTTTGTGTTTTGGAGAGAAAACCCTGAAAATTCCTTAATTTCTATTTCTTTATTCTCCCAGCTACAGAGGTATGTATGTTTTCCAGTCTCTTTTAGTGTTAGGTGTTTGCACGTGACTGAACTCCAGGCAATGGAATGTGAATGGAGGTGCCGGATGCTTGATATTAATGCTTTCTCATTTCTCTGTGCTCTCCCTTAAGTTATCTACAACTGCATGTAGAGAACTAAATATAGACTTGATCAAAATTGTACACCTGGCACATAGTGAAACCAGTGAATGAAAGAAACCTGGGTTCTTTAATTTTTGAGTGGAGCAAAAACTCTCTGCCCCCTAGTCTGATGTAATCCCACTTGTCTATTTTGGGGATTATTGACTGTGCTTTGAGAGTCTTATTTAATGAGTCTTTGTTATGCCAATATCTCTCAGAGTTTCTCCAGTGTTTTCCAGCAGTAATTTTATGGTTTGAGGTCTTAGGTTTAGATCTTTGATCCACTGTGAATTGATTTTTGTCAATGGTGAGAGGTAGGGGTTCAGATTCATCTTTCTGCAAGTGAATATCCAGTTTTTCTAGCACCATTTACTAGAGAGGTTTTCCTTTTCCCAATGGATTGACTGGTACCTTTTGTCAAATATCAGTTGGCTGTATGCTTGGGAGTTTATTTCTGGGGTCTCTATTCTGTTCCATTGGTCCACCTGTCTGTTTCTGTGCCAATATCATGCTGTTTGATTATCACAGCTTTGGGAAAATATTTTTGTAAACTATGTGTCAGATAAGGGACCAATAACCAGAATACACAGGGAACTCAATTAGCTGTCGGGAATGTATATTGGTCCAACCACTGTAGAGAACAATTTGGAGATTCCTCAAAAATCTGCAAATAGAACTACTTACCATATGATCCAGCAATCCCACTCCTTGGTATCTACCCAAAGGACAGAAGAATACTTAATCGGAAAAGTGCTTGCACATCGATGATTATTGTGGCACTTTTCACAATTGCTAAGTCATGGAAACAACCCAAATGCCCACGAACTGATGAATGGTTAGAAAAACTGTGGAACATATACTCAATGGAATACTATTCATCCATAAAAAACAACAAAACTCTGACTTTTGACAGGAAGTGGATGAATATGGAAGACTTACTGCTGAGTGAAGCAAGCCAGGCTATGAAGGAGAGGCATCGTATGTCCCCACTTAATATATACTGAGTGTCTGCACTCTATGACTGAAACTAATTTTCTAAAGGATATAGAAACGCTGTATATAGATGTAAATACCAGATATAGTGTGTGCGAAAGAGGAGGGTCTGAGGAAGGACATTTGGGGGAGGGACAGGGAGGAAAAGCATTAATAGCACAAAGAGATGTGGTATTATCTATTGAAGATATTTTGTTTTATCAGCAGTGCTAGGGAGAAATGTTCACCAGTTGAAATATCCATTTTGTAAGACAAATAATAATGTGATTGGATTTATGGAAGAAAATGAAATGAAAAAAAAAAAAGAAAACCAACTCTCTGCCCCAACTACTGACTCACAATGAACTCTGACATCAGTGAGACAGGAGCTTTAATTTTATTTAGACATGTATATTAGAGAATTTGCTTAACTGATAAGTGTGTATTCCTTGATTCTCTCTTAACTGCCCCCACTACACCTATCTACATTTTTGCTTAGACTGCTCCACAATCTGAATCCCCTTCTAAAGATAAGGCTGGATGCTTATGGGCTCCTGTAACTAATACACTAAATATTACACTGGTCTCTGATGTTGCTTCTTATAGACAAAAGTAATTGCTTTCTTCTCTGCATTTCACATGGCTTCTATTGCTTACATAGTAATTCAATATGTTCCTCTTCTATGAAAATGTCTCATGTTATTTAAGCTCATGAGAATATATTATTCATTAAGTCTTAGTTTTAAGGATTTTTTTGGGTAACTGAATGTAAATTATCAGTTATGGGCTGAATTGTGAGCACTCAAAAATCAGTAAGACCAATGACTGATATTAACAAGCTCACCATCAGTGGTTCAAATAAGGAAATGAAGAAAAACTGAAGAGTTACAATATAGACATGCACTGATTTTAGGAAAGCACTAGAAAGTAGTTCTAATCTAGTCAGAGAAGGCTCTCCAGAGTGACATGTCACTTGTACTGAGTGGCTGAGTTCTGATGAATGAGTATGCACAAGTAAGGTAACATGCAAGAGAAGTGAAAGATAGTCCAGGTGGAGAAAATACCATATACAAGTCTCAAGGATGACAGAGAACAACCACTAAGAGCAGAGTGTAGTTTGAGAGCTTTGAGGTCTCACAAAATGAGACTGGCTAGAAACTCAGTCATTCTTGGTTTGTTTTTTTTTTTTTTTTGGTTTTGGTTTTGGTTTTTAATCTTAGCCATTCTGACTGGGGATTTGGAATATAAATTAGTACAACCACTGTGGAGTACAATATGGAGGTTCCCCAAATCCTACAGATAGAACAACCATATGATCCAGCAATTCCACTCCTGGGTATCTACCCAAAAGATTAGAACATACTCTATTGGAAAAGTGCTTGCACATCCATGTTTATTGCAGCATTGTTCCTAATTTCTAAGACATGAGACCAACCCAAATGTCCATGAGGAGATGAAAGGATTTAAAAAGTGTAGAACATATGCACTAAAACTACTCTTCATCCATAAAAAACAATGAGATCCTGACATTTGATAGAAAGTGGATGAAGTGGAGGAAGTTTTACTTCTGAGTGAAGCAAGCCAGGCTATGGAAGAGAGGTATTGTATGTCTCCACCCAATATATATTGAATATTTGCACTCTATGGCGGAAACTAAAAGATAAGAGGATATAGAAATTGAAAATGGTTGCAGATACTGGGGACAGTGTGGGAGGAGGGCGTGAGATGAGGGAGGGTGAGAGGAAAAAATCAAGGAGAAAAATGGGCAGGACATTTAAGGGACACAGAAATAGAGGGTTGTCTGTTGATGATATTGTGTATATCTTTAACTGAACTGATGTGCAATACATTCATGCTGAGAAAACTCATTTTTCAAGATGTGATGATGTACAGTGATTGAATGCATAAAATAAATAAATAAATAAATAAATAAACAAACTCAGTCATAAATAAATAAATAAATAAATAAACAAACTCAGTCATTCAACAATGACTGTCATTTTGCAGAGACGACACCAAACTCTGGTTATTAATAAATAAATAAATAAATAAATAAATAAATAAATAAATAAAAAACTCAATTTCTGTCACTTATGAACATATTTATAGTTTAATTAGAAAAAATAATAATCACAGTAGATTGTGGAACTGTGTAAGAGTTCTACTTTTTTTTTTTTTTTTTACTTTATTCTGCTTTATTTTTAGAAAGTGCTATGGGGACTCAAAGAAGGTGGGAGTAGAAGAAAAGGCAGGGTTAGAAAAGACATCTTGGGACATGTGGCCCTTGTGTTGATTCTTAGAAAAAGAGAGGGAATTTGCAAGAGAGAGGAACAGGGAGAACATCCTAAGAAAAGGGAGTGTGAAAAGACAGGTATGGGGATTACAAAAACACAGAACACACATATAGATTAGCAAGTAATTTTTTAGGACTGTGGCTTGCTATAGAAATGTGGGCATGGAAAGAGATGAGCCAACAGGTAGATGGTGACTAAGATTACTAAGGCTGGAACCAACAGATGGACAGTCCAGTTATATCACTGGACTCCTAAGTAGTCGATCACAGTTAGAGGTTGGACTTGGTGGCTTAAAACTCATGCTGGGTGTGCATGTGGGCCCAAAATCCTGAGAGGATAATGTAGAAGGGATTGTCGCATGACCATGCCCCCTGGAGAGTGATTTCTCACTTTCTTTCTGTCTCTCTGGTGAGCACACGCACCTGATAACAAAAATCTCTCTTTAAAAAAAAAAAAGAAGAAGAAAAAGAAAAGAAAGAGAAAAGATTACAAACGTTATTAATAATTACCCCAGGTGTTTTAAATAAATCCTTCAAGTCATACAAAATCATGGAAGTACTGTAAGTAGAAGAGTAATATGGTTATATTTGCATTCCAGAAAGATCTTTCTGGATAGCAGTGCATAGAATGGAAAACAGAAATGTTGTTTGGAAAAGGAATGTTTCACACCTTATGATATTCATGATTGCATGATTTTTTTTTTTTTTGAGAGGTTTTCGCTATAGGGCGCGTGCACTTGCCAGACAGAGACAGAGAGACAGAGAGACAGAAAGCAAGAAATCACCCCCCAGGGGGAATGGTCACGCCTCAATCCCTTCTCCTCCATTCTCCTCTCTGGATCTTGGGCACACACAGGCACACGTGCCTGGAGTGAGTTTTAAGTCACCGGGTCCGGGACGTGAACCACAGTCGACTACGTGGGAGTCCAGCGACATAGCCATTACGCTAACTGCTGGTTCCCGATGATTGCATGATTTTTAGTATAATGTTTTAATGTTCTATCTGTTCGCCATCATGTTAAGCTCTCTAAAGACAGGAGATACTGACAATGAGTTTTTGTTTTTCTCCTGAAATCACAAACCACAAAGTAAGGCACATAGCTTTTCAGTAAACTGATACTGATTAAATGTTTGATTAAACTTAACTTTGAGCCTAGACTTCTGCTAAGTGAGGAAAGATTTCATTGCTTCTCTGCAGGAGAGGAGCAGCTGTATTCTCCTCCCTCTTAACCTGTCCAAAAAGGGGAAATAACTACATCCGTACCAGGGAGGTGTTGGGAAGTTTAATTAGCCAGTGTTTATAATCTTCTTTGAAGCTGAAAAGTGCTAATTATGTTTTTCCCACTTTAAGTCTGTGAGTCACATGGACCATATCTTAAGAGCTTCTGAGTTAGGAAAGTTTTTACCTTTACAGATTGAGCTGGGTAGCTTTTGCAAACACATATGCTACCAAAAAAGCCTTAGGGTTGACCATGTCACTTTGGAAGGTGTGAGGTTGGGAGATTGACAGGTAAGTTATTTATTTATCTTTTTAAAACCAACAGGAGCTGCCAAAGGAGTGTTGCTCCATAAAGAGATTCTCTTTCCCATAGATCTCTTTCCCAATTACCTTGGTCACTACTGGATGGAATCAAGGTAGTCCTGTGAAACTCAAGGATAGACCCTCTTAATCCTCCATATCTAAGAATTCATGGAAAATGTAACTGACACTTTGTTAAGAGAGCTAAATCTGGACACAAAAATAAAAACCTTAAAATTGAGATACTAAAATTCTCCCCTTGTGTATCGGTCTTATTTCCAGAATTGTTTTCATTTTGAGATTCTACTTCATTATCAGATAAGTTACACTGCAAACATTATCCTTTTTCGGAGGAAATGTTTCCAATTTTAAGGTAGGTAGTCATAGAGCTGGCAGGTGGTGTGGTGGTTAATGGATCTGGACTCCCACCTTTCTAACCATGGTTCAAGTCCTGGACCTGGCAGCTTGCTCTCTCTCTCTTGCTGTCACTCTTATTCTCACTCTGTCCCTTTCTGGTCAAATTAAAATAAATAAATAAAGTTAAATAAAATAATTCTAAAAAAAAGGTAGGTAGTCTTACCATATTGCTTCAATATACCAACTATTTAAATATATAAAATAGATTTGATATTCATATAAAAGAATTACACAATGGGTGTCAGGTTACAACGAATATAGTCAATGGATCAAGCATTTTGGAAACTGCCTAGAGCTACCTTGTGGTTATTTGCTTTCAAAAGTATATCATCTGAAAGTGGTTCTTAACAGAAATAGATGCTTACATACTAGAGACCATACCCTAAGGGAGGCAGTAACTATAAACAGTATTAATGATATCTACCAATCACCAAGCATCAGTTACATTCTAAGCACTATGTGTTTTGCATATATCACTTCATTTCATTATGAATAACCCTTTAGACAGGTATTTTCCATAGATGATAAAACTGAAAATTGAAGAGGGTAAGAAATTTGCTCAAGACTACTCATTTCCAAATGGAACTTGTTTTGCTGGTAGGCTACTTCGATCCAAACCTCAATCTCTTAAGAACTACAGAGATGTTTCTCAAAACACAACATTCAATGGTATGCTAGAGATACAAAATGTTACAGATAAATATGGATTATCTTCCTAAAATCAGCTTAATTTAGTGGTAAGTAATGAAATTGCAAGGAAGATTTACCTAAATGTTTCAGATAAAGCAAAATACAATCGACTTTCCATATCTATGAGTTCTGTATTCCATAGATTGACTAACAGAAATTTGAAATTTTTTTTTAGTACCACAATGAGAAATAATTCAAATTAAAAAATGCAGTGTAACAGCTATTTGCATAGTATTTGCATTGTGTTAGGTGTTATAAATAAGCTAGAGATGATTTAAAGTATATGAGAAAATGTGTGTAGATTATGTTTCAGTTACTATGTCATTTTACAAAAGAACTTGAGGATTCATAGATACTGGTATTCATTAGAGAGTGAGTGCAGTGATGACAGGGGTCTGATAACCAATCGTCCTTGGGTACTAACAGACCATTGTATTTCAGAATTGTCACAGCTCTGGTAGAATGCTTCTAGTTACATGATTCAACCCATTTTAGATTTGTGTCCACTCCTCTGTACTATTAGTATACTTTGGTGAATTTGAGGAGTCAGTCTTCTACAATTCATATCAAAATTTTTGTATAGAATCATATAGTTGAAGTGTTAGTGGTCATCTTTTTTTTCATTCTAAGAATATTTTGGGATACAATTTATCATGGGAAGAGAAGGAAGACAGTTTCAACTTCACTCTAAAATTAAGGATACTAATTAATAAAGTTTACCTTTTTCAATACCGAAATTACAGTAGTCAAGAAATAAAGGAATATCACACATGCACATGTGCTCATATACCACCTGTTTAAAAAAAGAAGCAAAGGTAAAGAAATCTGAAGGATAGCAACATATCCATGTACATAGTACTCTTTCGAACACTCAGAAAGGTGTTCAGGCATGCTCAAAGACATCATTAGGATGTCTCATTTGTTTATCGTGGGAATTAATTTTTTGCTCAGACTCAAATTTTTTTTTTTCTTTAGAAGATTGTTCTTGCTCTCTTTCCCACTATACAAGATGGCAGGCGATAAAGCTGCAAAACAGGATACTAAGGAGAAGAAAACTGAAACCAAGAAGGTTGATGCCAGTGGCAAGGTTAAAAAGAGAGACTTCAAGGCTAAAAAGACCAAGAAAGGGAAGTTCCATTGCAGCCAAAACCCCGTCCTAGTCCAGGCATCAGTAGATACTCCCGGTCTGCCATGTATTCCAGGAAGGCCATGTACAAGAGGAAATACTCTGCCACTAAATCCAGGATCAAAAAGAAAAAGAAGGAGAAGGTTCTTGCAACTGTCACAAAACCAGTTGGTGCAGACAAGAATGGTGGTACCTGGGTGGTTAAACTGTGCAAAATGCCTAGGTATTATCCTACTGAAGATGTGCCTCAAAAGCTGTTGAGCCATGGCAAAAAACCCTTCAGTCAACATGTGAGAAAGCTGCGAGCTAGCATCACTCCTGGATCGCTGGTTCTAAATCAAGTTCCACTGTGTAGAACACACCAGAAATTTGTCATTGCCACCTCCATGAAAATTGATATTAGCAAAGTAAAAATCCCAAAGCACCTTACCAATGGTTACTTCAAGAAAAAGAAACTCCAGAAGCCCAGACACCAGGAAGGTGAGATCTTTGACACATAGAAGGAGAAATACGAGATTTCAGAGCAGTGCAAGATTGATCAGAAAGCTGTGGACTTGCAAATTTTACCAAAAATCAAAGCTGTTCCTCAGCTCCAGGGCTACCTGCGATCTGTGTTTGTCCTTACAAATAGAGTTTATCCTCTCAAATTGGTGTTCTAGATTATATATATATAATCTAGAAGATTGTTCTTGATCTAGGAAGGAGATTGACAAGGAGAATAATTCTGACTTAGCAATTCATGTTCAAATGTTTTCTATTCTTCTAATTTGTTTTATACATTCAATCACTCTACATTACTACAGCCTGTAAAATGAATTACCCACAATGAACACACTTCACACCAGTCCAGATAAAGACACCATACATGCCATCAACAGATAGTCTTCTACTTCCATGTGCCCCAAATATCTCCCCTCCCCACCTTTCTCACTGATCCCCCTCCTCTTCACTCGCCCCCATCTCCCATCCTACCTCACACTATACCATCCTCCATACTTCTGTATCCTCCCTCTGCACTTCAATCAACTAACAGTGAGAGTCCTTATGTCTCAACATCCTCAACAGCAGTTGATGCCAGTGTTGTGCATTTTAGCCTTTCTAATGGGTGTGCCAGGTTATCTTCTTGTGGTTTCATTTTACAAATTTTAATTTAAATAAATATTTTCATTGGACCAGGAAGCATGTGCTTACCAGAGAGAAGAAAAGAGAGGGAGAAAGCATCCTTAGACTGGGGCATGTTCACAGCACAATTCCTTCTGCTCCATCTCTATACCCTGTCATGATTGGGACACCTGCACATACACTTTCCTGGCATGTTTTTCCGGTAGCTGGGGCTCAGATTTGAACCATGTGGTCAGCCATGTTGGGTCAGCTCTCTTCATCATTAGGCTAAACGATAGTCCTCACTGTATGGGCTTTAATATTGAGCACTCTTTTCACGTAAACATATTCTGTTGTGACAAAGTGTGCAAATTTTGTGTCAATTTTGGGGTCACTTCTTATTAAGTTTCTTTAATTAATTTATTTACATATAATCACATGTTTACAGTGTACAACATTTTTTTCCCAGCACAAATGCTACGTATTTTAGTCAAGCCAAAGATATTACTCTATAACTTATCAGCAAATAACCTTTTTTTGTTTTATTAAGCATACTTTTGCTTTTTTTTTTTCCTTCCCCTTCCCCCTCTATCCCTTCCATACTATACTATTTTCCCACAGTTCATTGATTCACAAAATACCTGAAACTAAAAATATGGACAAACCTGGAATCTAGTTACAAGTACACTATAATTTTCTTCTGAAACATTTGTTTTAATTAATTAATTTACATTTATTCCCTGAGCATCGTCACAGCATACAAAATGGAATTTTCCATCCAGAATATACTGCATAGTGACTTAACCATACTTGTTATTGACAGTCATTTTTTTACCTCTATTTCTCACCCTCTGCCATTTCCCACCCTCCTCCCACACTATCTCAGGTGTCTAGAGTTGTTTTCCATTCCTTCTCCCCCACACACATTTTATTGATTCACAAAATTTCTTAAATAATCTAACTTCTTTCAATAGCAATTTCAGCTGGTATATACATATCTGTGAATACATGTCTGACTTTAGGCATGAAACTCTGAGTAGAATGAATATATTATAAGGTAGTACCTAGCTGATGTTGTATAGCTTACTATGGTCATTAAATAGATATTTTTAAATATATTTTTTAATTAAAAAAAGCAGCTTTATCAAAGAAATGCTAAGTAAATTTGTCTAAAACTTAAAGCCAGGAAACAGGTTAGGATTCTGTTCAAATAGTAGGACAGGAACCTATCAGCAGCTCAAGATGGGACAAAAATCCTTATAATAGGAAAACAAAGCCTAGAAGAAAATCAGCAATGTTTTCATCAAAAGTCATAAAATACTGTTTCACCAACTCAGTCTCATGTACTTTATCTTCTGTTGTGGTTCAATCTTCCTGATTAAATTCTGGGATATAATATTAAACTCCAGATTTGCCCGTATGATTAACTTGGCCATTTTCTTAGTTTTGAACTCTTATTTCTGTGTGTCTGTATTTAATTTTCCTGGTATAGCACTCCCTTGAGAACTTCTTGGAGATCTGGTCTGGTGTTGGTAAATTCTTTAAGGTTTTGTTTATCTGAGATCATTCTTGTCTTTTCTTCTCATATGAAGGATATTCTTGTCAGGTACAGTATTCTTCATTGAAATTGCTTTTCCCTTAACACTTTGAATATATTTCCCCATTCTTTCCTCGCTTGTATTATTTCTGATGAGAGGTCTGCTGTTAGCCTGATGGGATATCCTTTGTAGATAACTTAAAGTTTCTCTCTTGCCAATCTTAGTATCTTAATTTTACTAGCATCCTCAGTATTTCATTCAAGCTATCCTATCAAAAGAGTTGAGACCTGCTGCCCTACAGGTTTAGGTTGATTAGTTTTCTAGGGTTACATTTTTTCTGATGATAAAGCTTTTATAAAGTGCATATGGATGCTACCAAATTTATATTTCAAAACAATTTCCTAAAAATTAACTCCAGAGTTCTCTGCTGGTCAAAGAAATCCTTGAGTAATGATTACCAGGCTATGTTAATGGTCTGTTACTTGGTGCCATAACTACATTCTTTCAATTGAATTGCAGCTGTTACCAAGGCTCTGTCCATTGTTGCTTTTCTTTGCTTGGTTAGATTCAGGAAGTGATTGGAAAATTCAGGGCTGAGGTAGTGTTATTAAATAATGTGTGTGTGTGTGTATGTATATGTATATGTGTATATATTATATTTATATATATATATTTATAGTGTGTGTGTATATATATGTGTGTGTGTATGTATATATCTCTGTGTGTGTGTGTGTGTGTGTGTGTATGTTTTTGCTATAGAGCACATGCACTTGCTGGAGACAGAAAGAGACAGAGATGGGAAGTGAGAAATCACTGTTCTTCCCAGGGGGGATGGACTACACCACAATCCCTTCTCCATTCTCTTTGTGGAATTCTGGGCATGCACACACTTGTAGCCAGCATAATTTTCAAGCCACTAAGTTCAGGACTTGAACCTCAGTGGGCCACATGGGAGTCTAGCACCTTAATGACTACACCACCTGCTGACTTCTCAAACAGTCTGTTATTTCCTCAGAATGTGTATCATTGTTGCATGCCAAATCTAGTTATGATGAGAAGTAGAGATGGGTGCAACAGGGTGTGAAGGAGCTTTTGGGAAATACCTGCAGGTTTGACTTCCTATTATTTCTTCCTCCTCTCAAATATTAGGGTACTACTTGACAGATTATTATTATTTCTTGATGGGCATATCAGTATTATCTATAGAAGGGAAGAAATCAATATAATACTAACTTCTAGTAAGTTGAAATGTTTCTGGCATTTTGTAAATATAATCTAGCAATGTAGGTTTTTGTAATTGCTTCTAGTGGAACATTCCAATATGGACCTTGTTTCACTCATACTATACCTTCCTAGAAGCCTGTAATGGTAATCAACAGTCTATGATGACGCTATTTTGATTCTTTCTCTCCAAAACCTCACTGAGAGTGGTCATGTGCCGAGAGTTCCAGTAGATAACAGGTACTATCTTAACGGACTACTTCATCATCAATAGCATGGTCTGATAGTCTCTCATTCTATGATGAGTGAATCTACACTAGTGGTCATACCAACTCGATTCAGTGTATTCTGCATTTGCTTTGTTTAACTTATTTTTTAAGAATTATTTTATTTAGCTTTATTTACTTATTTACTTTAATTTGACCAGAGAGATACAGAATGAGAGAGAGAGAAAGAAAGTGGGAAATCAAGCCACCGGGTCTAGGACTCTAACCACTTTCAGCCATGTGGGAGTCTAATGACCTTAACCACCATACCACCTGCTGACGCTTGTTTTGTTTAACTTCTAATCAAGTGTTAGTATTGGGTAAGAATTATCAGAATCAAAGTAAAGAGATAGATACAAGTTAAAACAAGCCAAACAAAAGGTAAAGGTTATTATTCAGGAACTGTTATGATTCAAAGGATGTTGTTTATTTTCTTTTTTGTTTTTAGGAAAAGAAAAACATTTTCAGGAAGAGAATGGAATTCAACAATGGAAATTTAAAATTAATTTTCTTCCTTTCTCATCTCTCAGTCTTTCTTTAAGGACATTTAAGAGTATTCTGTCTGTCGCTTAGACTCCATGATCCCTTAAATTCCATTTATTCCACTAAATTTGTAAGTCTGTTACTTATAAAGAGCATGAGTCTCTGAGGGTAACTCTCTAGCCTGAACCAGATATTAGCCTAATCCAGAACTATTGCTGCCATATAACCATCCCAAATCTTCTACTCTGATTAGCTTCTTGGTGTCATTGAATCCATCCCTCACAGACTACTGTGGTCTGGTGGTGAATCCTACCAAACAACATAGAATCAGTGGTTTTCATAAGGCTGAAGAGTACCATGAACTTCCATCTCTGCACATTTCACAGCTCAATGATCTTAATATACCCACATGTATTAGGGGGCAGATATTAACTTACACACTTCTCCAAAGAGTGTTATATTGGGATCAATATTTCATTAGCACTCTCCAGAGCTAATGATTAAGCCGTGCACCAGCTGGGCCCAATTCCCTGCAGTAAGTCATTGACATTTGCACCGTGGTCTGTGAGGTAATCTGCCCTTTTAAAGAAATGAAAAAGGTTAACCCAGACCCTTGTAAACCTTTATCAATGACTTAACATCATTAAAATCTGTCCAGTCCATTTTGTGGCAGTCAATCAAACATAAAAGTCTCTAGAGTAGTATACGCTTCATTTTTTTAATGGAGAAAATAAAGCCAACAATCTCTTGAAAAGTAGCATTTAGATATCTAATATATGCTCCAGGCAACACAAGGTACTTTGTCAGATATAGAGAAAAGGAAGACCTGCTACCTGCCCTCAAGATACTTATTAACCAGATAGAAAGTTATACTAAAACCCAAGAATAAAATAAGACCCTAAGTATTAGCAAATAACCAAAAGATCCTTAAAAGTTATATTTGGGTTGTACTACCTAAGAGTGATCAAATTTTTAAGGGTTGAAAAAAGGAGGTGACTTGTTTGTGGAGAAAGAAAAAGAAGTGTATGTAACATGGAGAAGCTGAAGCTGCCTAAAATAAATTTTTATGCAGATATTTCAATACACCTGACCCTGACCACTGCCCCTTGGGGAAAGAATTATTGTGTAAGCCAGCACTGATAAAGTATTAGTAGAACCTACAGAAATACAAGCCAAATCAACAGTTTGTATTCACTATGAGATCAATCTTATTTATGTTGTTCTGTTGAGAAGCTAGGGAGTACAATGTGAAATCCCACAGATGCATCCTGCCTCCTAACACTTTTTCTTCTTCTTGCACACACTGCAGGTGAGTACACACATACTCTCCAACAGGTCGCTTTTCTTTCCAACAAGGCTTTCCCTTCAAGCTTTGATCCTACTACTGAGATAAATACCAGGTTGCTCTTGGCAGCTTCGAAAACACTTGCATTTCTTGAATGTTTCACCCACAGGCTTCCACATCTCCCACTGGGCATCAGCTAATTTTTCATTTGCCCAACCCCTCAGAATGACAGGTCCCACAATTAGCCTTCCTAGTGGCTTCCTTCTTCATCGGCAGTAGGTGTGGTGAATGTCAAAATCCAATCCTGTTAGCAGACTCAGTTTAGTATTAAAAGCTTTGCCTATGACAGCAAACAAAGGTTTGGGGGCGTAAAGGGGCAGAAGTATCTCAAGAAGGAAAATGACTGGGCCATTTGTTTCAACCAATCATGAATTGTTAGAGAAAAAAATGCTCAAGTCCAACCCCATCTTTTTACTGAAGAAGAACATGGAAATCTGAGAGACAATTGTCTTATGCAAGATATGATAGAAAGTTACAGACAGGGGTGGTGTTATCACCTCAATAGGACTGTAAGTCCCTCCAGTACAAAGTCTAAGATTTATAAATCTTTGAAGTTTCACCATATCTGGAATAGTGGATTGCTTATAATAAATGCTAAGTAAATGTTTTAAAGGAGGACGATGTAATCAGGAGTTGGTTTTTAACTTAAATTTCAGAATGCAAAATAGATTCTTAATTTCTAATTTCTAACTAGATGTTGGTGAGTAGATAAATTTGGTAACATCAAAGGGCATATCAGAAGGTACTTCAAAAAGTTTGTACTTGGGGACCAGCAGTTAGCATAATGGCTATGTTACTGTACTCCCACGTAGTCGACCGCGATTCGAGTCCTGGACCCGGTGGCTTAAACTCACACTGAGTGCGTGTGCGTATGTGCCCAAGATCCCAATAGGAGAATGGAGGAGAAGGATTGCGGTGTGGTCATCCCCACTGGGGGGGTGATTTCTCACTTTCTATCTCTCTGTCTCTCTTATATATATATATATAATTATATGCATTCTTATTTTTGAAGACCTCTTTTATAAGAAAGATTGAGAGGTTGATCAGTGAGTGAGGAATTTGGGGCCTTAAATTTTGATACATGGTTCACCAGCTAGCAGTCCCTAGGTAATCTTGCTTTCAAAGGGCTTATATTCTCCCTGAAGGCCTGACGTGCATATATACACCCACTAAGTATTAATTTAATGACATATATGAAATTATTTAAGAAATTATTTGGTAGTAAATCAACTTTAAAAGATAGACTTTCAGAGGCTAATATGACTAAAATGATTTCAAGTGAATTAAATCCAAAAAGGTATTGAAAGTCCTAAGAATCTGGATCAGCAACTGGAAGAAGTAAGGATATTGCTGAGAGAGAAAGAAAAAAAGAGTCTCTGTCTTTTTTAAACTTTTGTTTAGTTTAATTCTCCTACTCCCACCATTAACTCTAAGTGAATAAATAGCTTTTACTGTTCAAAGATTATTTGTTATGTTTTCCATTTTGAGAGAGAGAAGAATATACACATAGTACATTTTGGAGCTATGTATTTAATGTTTGTAAAATTTTCACTGCAGAATACATGTTCTCATAAACTTCATCTCTTTTTTTTTTGCAATTAGCAATTATTGATTTTTAAAATGCCACTTTAAGTAAACACTAAATATTTCAAAATACAGATGGAAACTGTTGTATGTCTTAACTTCTTCATATTCAAGAACTAATGAAAAGAATTAGCAGTTTTTAATCTTTAGTACTTCTAATCTTAAATAGCCTTAGAAGAAAAAAATCAAAGGTAATATGAGAGTATATGATTAGAAGTATTATATATAAGTAAAACAAAATGATGTTCTAACTGTACTCTGACTTCAAAATGAGAAAACCTCTTCATTTAAATATAAGCCAATGTAGTTTTAAAAAGGAATTACACCTAGGAAAAATCATTTATAAAAGCACATTTGTCAAATGAGAAAATTGAAGGGACTTGGTACTGAGAATAGGAAGATACATGCTTTCAAAATGTCAAAGAAGCTGGGACTAAGAAAGATATTGTAGTGTCCTACATGGTTGCTTATATAACCTAATAAAGAATGGCATAGGAATGCCATATATCCCACTTTTTTTTTTCCTAACTCGATGTATTTGAGAGCTCTTCAGCTTTGAGAGCTATTGCTGGTGCTTGACTTTTCATGTTCTCCCAATATTAGAAATGTTCTTTTTTCTTTTCTTCGTTTTAATCTATTTGCTTTTATTTTTTGGTAAAGAGACTAGTACATTGAACTTACATATGCCTATCACTTAGGTTCAAGCCATGGCCAAATAAGTTTCTTCTATCCTCCCCGCACATTTCTTACAAATTTCAGACATATTGCCATTTTATAATTGCACATATTAATATGCATGTCAAAAAAAGAACTCTTTTAGAAAACTTGTAAATTTAATATCTTTATCAAACTTAAATGAAGCAACAATAATTTTATATCATCAATAAATATCTAACCAGTGTTCATTGGATTTTTGCTTTATAGAGTTTATCACAGTATGGATTTGCTGATTGCATCCTAGTGGTGTTCTTTAATATGTGCTTCTTTCCTCTAGTTTTCTGTAACTGGAATTAGATGACAAGACTTCATCACATTCAAGTTTAATGATTTTGGCCAAGAATACTTTAGAGATATTTTTATGTATTTCTTTTTTATTGTGGTTGTTGCCAGAGTACAGATGTGCAAATGAGAGAGAGAGAGAGAGAGAGAAAGAGTGCAAAAGTGCCTTGCAAGAGAGAGAGAGAGAGAGAGAGCAAAAGTGCCTTGGACTGGATTATGGTCACACTGCAATCCTTTTTATTACATTTCTCCATAGTCCCAGTATTTGGGGCATGCAGACACATGCACCTGGTGCATTTTTCAAGCCGCCAAGGCCAATATTAAAACCATGATTGCTCCACCCTATGTAATCTAACTTCTATGCACAGAGTTTCACAGATGATCCATGGTGTCTACCTGAGGATGTTATGCATTTATAACAAGATGTATATAATGTTTGGCTATATCTCATTTTATTATAATAGAAACCACTGATAATGACATCTCTTGATTCATTAATTTATCCAGGTCTACAATGTAGTTTATTTTCAATTATGTCTTCTTTTTTTGGTTTTTCAAATATTTTTCTGATCCTTATGATGAATTGACTTTAATCATTTTAATATTTTTATAGGCATGATATTTGGTAGATTCTTCAAACTTGATATTTTGCACATTTATACTAGTTTATTTATATTCTTTATGCTTAAAAGTCAGTATACATTGACTGGGTATAAATCCATTGCGCATATTTACTTTGAGAAGTATGTCTAATATACTTTACCTTAAAATATTGCTACTGGAGTGATAACGATATATCAATGTCTTTTCTTTTACTTGACCTTATTTTGTGTGTATCAGACATCTCAAATCAGTTTTTCATTGCTCTCAGATATTATGATTATTTACGTAGAAAATCCAAAATAACCAACAATAGAACTTCTAGAAATTAATAAATGAAATCCTAGCATAAAATATCAATACATAAAATTCAATTGTTTTCTTATATACCAGCAATGACCAATTGGAATATGAATTTTTTTTTAAATTAGGGTTTACAATTTCACCAAATAAATTAATAAGCAAAAACAACTAACTACTTATAAGTCTAACAATATATCTATAAGATTAATATGTAGCAAATTTACAAAATTCTGATAGAAGAAATCAAAGATATCTACATAAGTGAAAAGATACTCAATACTCCTGATTTGGAAGACTTAATATCATTAAGATGTCAATTTCTCATAACTTAATCTATATATACAGTGTAATTCTAATAAAAATCTCAGCCTCCTGCAGGGTTGATAGCAACAAAATGATTTAAGATTGCTATGAAAAGACAGAAGCAAGGAAAAACCAACATAAAACTGAAAACAAAATTAGAGAATCAATTCCATTTGACATGAGCTCTTGTTAGAAGGCTAATAGACAAGTGAGATTACATCATTTTAAAAAGACTCTCTACACAGCAAAATAACAATAATTAGAGTAAATTGACAACCCTTGGAATGGGAGAATATATGTGCAGACTATGCCTCAGATAAGGGAATGATAACCAGAATATACAGGGAACTCAAGCTGCTCACCTGAAAAAAAAAAAAAATTAAAAGAAGGGCAAATTAGCTGAACAGAAAACTCTATAAGGAAGACATACAAACAGCCAAAAAGCATAAGAAAAAAACCTAAACATCTCTTATCATAAGAAAGATGCAAATTAAAACTACAATAAGATACCACTTAACCCCAGTCAGAATAGCTAAAATTAAATTAAAAAGGAATGCTAAGTGCTGACAAGACTGGAGAGAAGAGAACTCTCCTAAATTGTGGGTGGGAATGCAAATTAGTACAGCCACTGTTGAGAAAAATATGGAGATTCCTTAAAGACCTGCAAATAGAACTACCATGTGATCTAACAATTCTATTCCTGGGTATCTATCCAAAAGATAGTATACACTCATTTGGAAAAACACTTGAACATTCATATTACATCATTTTAAAAAGACTCTCTACACAGCAAAATAACAATAATTAGAGTAAATTGACAACCCTTGGAATGGGAGAATATATGTGCAGACTATGCCTCAGATAAGGGAATGATAACCAGAATATACAGGGAACTCAAGCTGCTCACCTGAAAAAAAAAAAAAAAATTAAAAGAAGGGCAAATTAGCTGAACAGAAAACTCTATAAGGAAGACATACAAACAGCCAAAAAGCATAAGAAAAAAACCTAAACATCTCTTATCATAAGAAAGATGCAAATTAAAACTACAATAAGATACCACTTAACCCCAGTCAGAATAGCTAAAATTAAATTAAAAAGGAATGCTAAGTGCTGACAAGACTGGAGAGAAGAGAACTCTCCTAAATTGTGGGTGGGAATGCAAATTAGTACAGCCACTGTTGAGAAAAATATGGAGATTCCTTAAAGACCTGCAAATAGAACTACCATGTGATCTAACAATTCTATTCCTGGGTATCTATCCAAAAGATAGTATACACTCATTTGGAAAAACACTTGAACATTCATGTTTATTGCAGCATTAGTCACAATTATTAAGCTATGGCACCAACCCAAATGTCCAAGAACACATGAATGAATTGAAAAAGTATGGCCCATATACACTATAGAATACCACTCAGCCATAAAAAAAAAAAAAAAAAAAAAAAAAAGACCCTGGTATTTGATTAAAAAAAATTTATGAATATGGAAGACTTACTATTAAGAGAATCAAGTCAGACAATGAAAGAGAGACATTGTATGTCCCCACTTGATGTACTCCAAATGACTGTACTTTATGGCAGACACTGAAGGATTGGAAGATATAAAGTCATGGAGTGTAATTGTGGACGTTAAATACAGAATGAGAGGAGGCTGGTAAACGAGGAATGATAAGAGAGAGGGAATCAAGGGGAAAAGGAAAGATGCAAAACATTTGAGAGACACAAAACTAGAAAATTATCTGTTGATGATAATGTCTATGGTAATATCTTTGAACCAATATACAGTGCATTCATGACAGGAAAATTCATTTGGTATGTTGTAATGATACAGAGTTATTGAATGTAAATAAATTAAAATTTTTAAAAATGCAAAAAAGATCTGAGCAGTCACTTATTCACAGGAGATATACAGGTGGCAACAGGCATATAAAAGGATTTTCAACAGCATTTGTCATTAGGGAATTACAAATTAAAATAATAATAAAGCATTTCAACATACCTATTAGAATAGCTAAGATTTAAAAATAAATACATAATTAATAAAATAAATTTTAAAACTTGAAAATTTCAATTGCCAGCAAGGAAGCAGAATATCAGAATACAAGAACACCTCCAAGACATTGCAGGTTCAGTTCTAGGCGCTGCAATAAAACAAATCTCATAATAAAGCAAATAACATATTTTTTTGGTTTTCCAGTTTGTAGGAAAGGTATAATTTCACTATTCTATAGTCTATTAAGTGTGCTGTATTATTATGTCTAAAAAAACAAAGTGTATATCTTGATTTTAAAACAATTCAGTGATTGAAAAATTGCTAACAATCATCTGAGCCTTCAGTGAATCAAAATCTTTGACTGATAAAAGGTCTTGCTTTGATGCTGGCTGGTGACTTATCAAGACAGTGGCTGCTAAGATTGGAGTAGCTCCGACAATTTCTCAAAATGTGTAAACTATAAAACTTGGTGCATCAATTGACTTTTTTTTAATAAACCATTCTTTATAGCATGTAATGGGCTTTGATAATATTTTAACTTTCAAAATTAGAACCCATCCTCTCAAATCTGCCACTGCTTTATCAAATAAGGTTATGCAGTATTCTAATTCCTTTGTCATTTCAACAATGTTCATAGGTCAGTAGGAATAATTTCTTTTCTCAAGAAATGATTTTATTTGCTCATCTATAAAATGCTACTCCTCATCTATTAAAATTGTATCGTGAGATTATAGCAATTCAGTCACATTTTCAGGACCCATTTCTATTTCTCTTGCTATTTCTACCACATCAGATGTTTCTTTCTCCATTAAAGCTTCAAAGTCATCCATGAGGGTTGAAATAATCTTCTTCCAAAGTCCTCCTAGTAATGTTGCTGTCTGATTCTCTTCTATGAATCATGAGCGTTCTAAGTAACAACAAGAATGATGAATACTTCCCAGAAGGTTTTCAGTTTGCCAAAGTCCATCAGAGAGATTCCTATCTATATCATCTATAGCCTTATGAAATGTATTTCTTAAATAATCAAACTTAAATGTCTAGACTACTCCTTAATCCATGAACTATAGAACCATTGTTGTATTGGCACTCATGGGAGTAACACTAGTCTCTTTGTACATATCCATCAGAGCTCTTGGGTGACCAGGTGCCTTTTCAATAAGCAATAATATTTTGAAAAAAATAATTAAGCAGTAGATTTTGACAGTGGGATTAAAAGTTTCAGTAAACCATGCTATAGACATGTGTTGTTTTCTAGGCTTTGTTATTCTATTCATAAAGCACAAGAATGTGGATTTAGCCTATGAAAGTCCTGTAATATATTACAACTTATTCCAAAACTGTTGAACCTAAATTGGAAATCTATTGTGTAGTATAGCTACCTTCTTCAGTTACCTTGGCTGGATCTTCTCAATAACTTGGTACAGCTTCTATATCAACATGAGCTGCTGTTCTTATATAGTACAGAGATGTTTTCTTTCCTTACACCTGTAAACCAGCCTCTGCTAGCTTCAAACTTCTGCAGCTTTCTCACCTGTCTCAATCTTCGTAGAATTGAAAAGTAAGGAATCTGCTCTGGATTAGGTTTTGTTTTAAGTGGTTTCTTTACTCTTATATCTAAACCACTAAAACTTCCTCCACATCTGCAATAAGCCATTTCTCTTTCTTATCATTTATGTGTTCACTGGAGTGTCACTTTTAATTTTCTTCAAGAACTTTTCCTTTGCATTCACAACTTGTCTAACTATGTGGCACGAGAGTCCTAGCTGACAGACTCTCAACTTTCAACCTGCCATCCTCACTAAACTTAATCATTTGTATCTTTTAAGTAAGAGACATACAACTCCTCCTCTCACTTGAACACTAACACCACTGTCTGGTTATTAATTTGCCCAAATGTAATAATGTTATGTCTCAGGGTATGGCAAGGCCTAAGGAGAGGTGAAGGGACATCTGGTCATTGGAGCAATCAGGAGGGTATGATTTGTGATGCACCCAAACAATTACAATAACAATCACAGATCACCAAAACAGGTATAATAATAATAATAAAGTTTAAAATATTGAGAGAATTACCAGAATATGACACAGAGACAGGAAGTAAGCACATATTTTTGGTAAAATGGCCCCAATAAACTTGGACTACATAGATTTGCTATAAACCTTCATTGTGTTAAAAAAATACAATATTTTAACTATGAAGTGCTATAAAATAAAGCATAATAAGACATGGTTTGTCTGTGACAGGAACTTTCATTAATTACTGGTGGTAATGCAAAGTGGTAGAGCAGTTTGGAAGACAGCTTGGCAGTTTCTTACAAAGCTTAACATACTTGTTTTACCATGAAATCCAGCATGGTTTAAAAATTCACATCCATACAAAAACCTGCACAAAGAAGTGCAGAGTGGATTTATTAATAATCAAGGAAAATGGCAAGCAGCTAGTCACCTATTCGGTGAATGAATACATAAACTGTGCTATACTAGTACAATGGAATTTTATTCTAGGACCAAGGAAAAAATTAAAAGAAGGAAAGAGCTAACAAGCATGAAGAGAAATGAATTAAATGAATAATTCTAAGTGAAGGAAACCAACTGGGGCTAGCCTGTGACAAGGAGGTTAAGACCGGTGGATCCCACAAGGCCAACCATGCAGTTCAGTCCTGGACCTGGCATCTTGAGAAATACTTGAGGTATGTGTGCATGCATATGTGCCCAAGGTCCTGAGGGGAGAGGATCATGAAGGAGGAGGGATTGTAATGTGATTATTCCCCATGGGAGGTGCTTTCTCACTTTCCCTCCTTCCTTCTCTCTTTCTATCTCTCTCCAGTGAGTGCATGCATTCCCTGTCAAAAGCTTTTAAAAAAATTATAAAAGGGAAAGAAAGAAGTCAATCTGAAAACTCTACATACTGTATGATTGTAATTAGATGTCATTCTCTGCAAGCCAAATCTATAGAGACTAAAAAGAGACCAGTTGTTACAAAGGTTTTCAGCAGTGGAAGAGAGAGCTAAAACAAAGATGGATTTTTAGAGTGGTGAAACTGTTCCATATGTTTCTGTAATGTGAATACTCAACACTATGCATATATTGAATCTTTACAACTCAACAGTGGACCTTAATATGTGCATAAAAATCATTTATGAGATTGAAGGAATCATAGGGTAGAACACAAAATATGACAAAATAACATAATTCTATTACAAATTATGAAGAAATCTCACTGAAAGAAATATGGGACTGGAGAATGTACTGACCTCAGCAACCTTAGAAATAAGGAGTAAAATGGGGCCAGCAGGTGGCATGGTGGTTAAGGTTGGACTGCCACATGACTGACTGTGGTTTGAGTCCTGGACCTGGTGGCTTGATTTCTTGCTTTCCTTCTCTCTCTCTTGCTCTTTCTCTTTTTGAGAACACATGTGCCCTATACCAAAACTTTAAAAATTAAAATAACTGAATAAATAATTTTTAAAAAATAAATGAGAGGAATGTGTAAAACTAAAGGCATAGTAATAATTTTATAATAATAGCTTTATTATTATTATATCTGTTTTGGTGATCTGAGATTGTTATTGTGTTTTAGGTGGCAAATTTGTTTCTGTCAGGAGTAGAGAATAACTGCTAATGTTGCTAGAATTGAACAGTTAAGTAAATAAAGGAGAGTGGTGGGAGTCAGTTGCCTTGAAACTCACTTTGGGTGTGTGTGAGTGCGCCCAAAATCCTTAGACTGGAGGTTTATAGATAAGTATGGGGAAGAGTCCAGATTATACATATAGGAATGAATTAGAGTAGAATATATCAGCATAAATTTGTATTTAGTTTAATATTGATATATAGCTATGTATGATATTACTTATAGCTATGTGTATTTACATAGGATAGTATAAAGACATGTTTTTTGTTCTGAGCTGTTCTAGAAATAATCACGTCCCAGTAAAACTGAGCACACCTAGTTACCAGATCTTGTTCTTTTTCCTTTATTAATTGCCAGAAAGTGAGGGTGTTTGTGAGAGAGGGACAGAGAGGGAGAAAGCAGCCCCCCAATGGACGTGGTCATGCCACAATCTCCTCTACTCCATTTTTCCATCTTGTTGGGATTTGGAGCACTCACACACAGGTGCCCAGCATATTTTTCAAACCACCGGGGTTGAGATTCAGTCCCTAGTCAGTCAGGTAGGACCTGCATCTCTTAACTACTAGACTATAGGTGTAGCCCAGATCTTGTTTTTGTTTGTTTGTTTTGTGTTTTTTTGTTGTTGTTGTTTCTTTTTTTTTAATGTCAGTCTCAAATAAAAGGAACCAGGGCTCACTGACAAAGTGGTCGATGTTCGGATGGGGTCAGGACATATAAAAGATGTCACTGAAGCACCCTAGAATACCAGAAAGAAAGAAAGGGCTGAAAAAAAAAATTCCCCATCATGGGGGACTTTGTTACATTAAAGAAACAAAATAACCAACTTAAAGAGTTCTCAATGGCTATTTCTGGGACAACTTGAGCAATAAAATAAATAAAAGAATATTAGGTTATAACCCAAAGTATAAAATAAATACATATTAATTCATAGTGATGTAAATAACAAACAAACAAATGGGAACAGAAAGAAAAAGAAATCTCCTATGCAGAAGAATTACAATGAATTATGCAGAAATTCTCCCTTCAAAGTGCTAACGCATAACTCCCTCTAACCTCCTCTCCTAAGTGATGTCTGAGCAGAGAGATATGTCTCCTTCCAAAGCAGGCAGTATGAAAGAGAAAAACAAAAATAAAGAGAGGGGGGCGTAATTTTAGAGTTGAGGAACCTGAAAACATGACCTCAGCAAAAAAAAAAAAAAACAAATTCCACATCCACAATGATAAGTCTAAAGAGAAGAAATCAAATTGAGGGTGTACAACATATCGTACTGTTCATTGTTGAAGATGAAAAAACAGTCATGTCCTTTCATTGGATTATTGCACACTGTAAGCATGCTTTGAGAATCTGTATTATACTCCACAAATATATATAGCAATTAAGTATAAATAAAAAATTATAAAATATGAAAAGTAAATAAAATAAACTCATGCTTTAATTATACTTTTCCATAGACTTTTTGGAAACTCTTCATAATATGTCAAAATTGATTTACAAATTTTAACAACTACATCATCATAATGTGATATGCTAAAAACAGAAGAAACTGGGACTAGCAGGTGGTCTAATGGTTACATCGCTGGATTCTCACATAGCTGACCACAGTTAGATTCCAGACCTGGTGACTTGAAACTCATTCTGGGTGTGTATGTGAGTGTGCCCAAAATCCTTAGAGGAGAATGAAGGAGAAGGGATTGCAGCATGGCCATCCCACCACTTCCCCCCCAGGGTTGGGGGGGAATGATTTTTCACTTTCTGTCTCTGGTGAGTGCACATACCCTATTGCAAAAATCTCTCTCTAAAATAAATAAATAATATTAATAGAAGAAACTGGGTGAAAAATATATGGAAACTCTGCACTATATCTACCACTTATCTATAAATCTAAATGCTCATTAAAAAAATGACATCTGGGAGCCAGCAGATAGTGTTTTGTTTAGGACACTGGATTTCCACAAGGCTAACTTCAATTTGCATCATAGACCTGGTACCTTGAAAATCATACCAAATAAATAGATAAACAAATATTAAAAATAAAAGTCTTTAAATTTTTTTTGAAATGTTTTGCCTTAGTCTTGTAAGAGCCACCATTTTGTATGAATCTCCAATTATAGTTTCTAGAACTAGTGACACCTTAAGCCCTGACAAGGAAGACTACAATATTGAAATACATACAAACATGCACATACAGTCACAGGACATGGAGTAAATAATGGCAAAAGAAAAGCATGATGAAGTTTTGGGAATATGCAACGTCCAATGTTATCTTTTATATGTACCTCTTCATTCAAGAAATCCACTTAACTCGTCTTTGTATCTCATGCCATTTTGCAAAAGAAAATCATCCTAAAATTTCAGTTTTCTGACTTCCATCTCAGTATATTTCAATATAGACTAACATATGCAATCAATTTATGTTTCAGTTCACAAAAAGGTTTTTTCTTTCACTTTTCTAGAATATCTAATAATAGAAACTCATTTACTCTATAGGAGTTCTTTAATACTTAGATTAAAAAAAAAACATATTTTGCCCCAGGCCAGTAAATAAGTGACAATCTGCAAATTTAATATAAAAATGATTAATTTTCAAAGATAGTAGTGCAGGCCAGTAACACCTAATACACTTGCTCTATTAAATAGGTGAAAATAAAAATTTAATGAGAGCTTTTATTTATAGAACTTTTTAAAGTATAGAGTACGAGAGTGATGCTGTTCTCAAACTTGAAGATTTTGACACAGGATTTTATATTTTAACAAAGCAAAGACATACTTAACTGCTTAGAAGAGCTATGTTTAATAATCCTATTCATTTCATTTATGCAGTTGAAGAAGTAATCCTAATGGCCTTCAGTATGAAAGATAAATATTTTTCTATTTTAACATTGGCAATTTGACTTTTTCTTGATAGTCTAAGAAAAGCTAACTAGTCCAGCAAGAATAAATGAAAATTCTCAGTAAGTGAAAATCAGGAGGTCCCATGTATTTACAAAGTACATGGTAGCTTTTTAGTTCAAGTCCACTGATATATAAAATAGCTAAAAATGTATTCATTTGCTTATCAATCAACCTCTTTAAACAATCTTTCATTTAAAATAACATTTGTTACACCTCCTCATAGATCAGTTCACCAAAGGGAAAACGACATTGCCAACTAAAGGAAGAAAAAAAGACTACAATATGAGAAATAGTGTATAATATTTCCAGACAGAAAGAAGTAATAAAAATTTTATTGTTGATTTTATTTACTTGTTTATTTACTTACTGTATTCTGTTTTATTCACTTTGAGAACTGAAAAAGAATTATGAAAGCACAGTGGCAGTCCTTTTAATTTACCGAGTGTACTTTGTCCATTAGAAAAACACTGTCTTGTTTATAGCATGCATATAATCAGTTTTACCACAGACTCATTCCTCACCACAGAAAAATGAAATCCTTAATATCCATAACATGTCTTCTTCTTTTTAAAGAGGTTTTTGCCTTAGGATGCATGCACTCCTCAAAGAGAGAGAGAGACAGAGACAGTGAGAGGGAGAGTGAAAAATCATCTCTTTTAAGGATGACCATGCCATAATCCCTTCTCCTCTATTCTCCTCCCAGGATCTTGGGAATACACACACACACACACACACACACGCACGCACACCTGGCATGAGTTTCAAGCTACTGCATGTGGGAATTGAACTGTAATTGGCCATGTGGTAGTTCAGCGACATAACTGCTATGCCATCTGTTGGCCTCCAACAGGTCTTGTCTTATATTTAACATGTGAAGAAGGTGGATGTGGCATAATCAATATGTATTTGATCTTTGACCCTTCTTCCTGACATAGAACTTCTAAATCCTTGAAATTTCCTGGGTGATAGAAAAATCCATTAAAAAAATTTATATATATGTATAAATACACACACACACACACACACACACACACAGAAAGAGAGACAGAGAGAGAGATGACTTTTGGCAGGCCCCTAGATAGCTTTAATATGTGGGCTGGCTTCCAGAAAGATCAAAGCTTTATCAGACTCTTGGAAATTTCAGGTCCATATCCAACCACTGAGATAGGGAGAGGAATGAAGATTTAGTCAATAATTGATCATGCCTACATGATTAAATCTCCATGATGACCCCTAAATGATGGAGTTCAGAGAGCTCTGGGTTGAGATACACTTCAAAAAGACTAGAATGATCAGAGAGAGCATAGCAACTCTGCACTCAGTACCCAAATACCTTGCCCTATGCATCTTACATTGAGCTGTCCTTGAGAAGTATCCTTTATAATGCAGAAGTAAATATAAGTACAGTTCCTTCTTGTTTTCTGTGAGTTTTCTTCCAAATTATTAAGCCTGAAGAAGAAAGGCTGAAAACTGTTGATTTATAGCAGATCAGTTAGCTATATGAGTGATCAGAAATGTGTGGTTGTCATTTGAATTGGGGATAGTCTTGTGGAATGGAGCCCTTTTACTAGTGGGATGTGACTTCAATTTGAGGCAGATGGTGCCAGAATATAAGTGAATTATTGGATACGCAGTTGGTGTTAGAGAGTTGGAGTATGTTTCACAAAAAAAGACAACACTCATTAGTTTTTGTTTGTTAACTTTTATTTATTATTTTCATACTTTTTTGTTAGCATGTTTTGTTTTATTTTGTTTGAGAGGTCTTTATTATGAGGCATGTGTGCTCTCTGGAGAGACAGAGAGATAGAAAGTGATAAATAATCCCCCAGGAAGATGATCATGCCACAATCCCTTTAATCATTCTCCTCTCAGGATTTTTGGGCATACATGCACACATGCCCAGTGTGAATTTTAAGCCATTGGGTCAGGGACTTGAGCCACTGTTGACTATGTGGAAGTCAGGCAATATAACCATTAGGTCATCTGCTGGTCCCTGCTTTTCACACTTTTAAAATTTACATTTAATGACTGTACATCTTTGCAGAATACAAAATGGTGTTTCCCAACTTGAATTTTTAAGTGGAGTAAAAACCTTAGTGAATTCCCCTAAGAACTCAGAGCAATTGAAAAATTGATCAAAAAAGTTGCTCAAAAACTGCTACATCAAGCAAATTACTAGATGTTATATCTCTAATAAAAGGTTAGGTAAAGACCTTTTCAAAACATCCACACAGTTCATATACCTGAATATATACTTAACAAGGAAACTGATTTTTATGAATTGCTAAATTAATGGCAGCTATGATAAACATTGCAGAAATTCCAAGTATAAATCTAGCTGCAATGGCATAGGTGATAACCTGCTATACAGTGCTGGAAGACAAATGGTCTATTATGGGTTCAGATACCAAGTCAACCTGAAATATACTGGACGTACGTCTACCAAAGACTCTACTAGTTGGAGGGCTAGGAGAACAGGAGTGTGGCTTGATGAGACACTGTAAAGAATGACTCTCTCTCTCTCTCTCTCACGCTCTCTCTCTCTCAAGAAATAAAATAAACTTTATCTTATGCAAGATAAAAAAAATAAAGGAAAGACAGGAGGAAGAGAGGAATGAAGAAAAGAAAAATATAGAAGGAAGGAGGAAGGAGGGACTGAAGAAAAGAGGGAAATAAAGAAGGGAAAAAGGAAAGAAAAAGAAAGAAGGAAGGGGAAGAAGGGACTGAAGAAAGGAAGGAAATAAGAAAAGGAAAAAGGAAAGAAAGTAAAAGAAAAAAGAAAGAGAAAGAAAGAGAAAAAAGAAAGAAAAAGAAAAAAGAAGAAAGACAGAAAGAAAGAGAAAGGAAAATAGACAAAGATCAAGAATATAAAGGACAAAAGGATGCAGAGATAAAAATTAAGAAATTATTTTTGGGTTAGCCCACAAAGGCAAGTCTTTGACAGGATCTGGAGTGGCCTTCACTGTTTCTCTGACCATTGACATAATCATAAAATGCTCCTTTTTGCCAGATGATCTACATCCAAGCTTTCTCAATTGCCTGTCTCTTGATAGGTAAGTAAAATAGTCCTTCTCTTACATATACTCTTTCTCTATATATACACAAATCTTGAAAGATATGCAGAAAAAAACTGTGCTGATAGTTTCAGTAGTAAAATCCAAATTACACAGAGTTGGGGGAGAGAAGAAAGAAATCCTATGTGTGTCACATGTTAATCTCCCGATTCAGCTCTATTGCCTTCGGATCAAGGTGGAAAGCATTTGGAGGTGCATGTCACTTTCCAGAACTGAAAAATTCTTCCATGTGGTTATTTTATAAAATCTTGAAAAATCTAGTATGTGTCCCTTTTTCAGTTTTCCCAGCATAAATGGATCCTGTGTCTTTGATTTCCATTTAGAAGGCTGTCAATCAAACACTCCATTGCAATTGGCTGAGGAAAATAAATTCTCACGGTATTCCACCTCTGAAATAAGAGGTTTTTGTTTTTGTTTTTGTTTTTGAGAGGGTTTTGCTATAGGGCACGTGCACTTACCGAAAGACAGAGAGAGACAGAGAGATAGAAAGCGAGAAACCACCCCCCTGGGGGATGGCCACACCGCAATCTCTTCTCCATTCTCTTCTCGGGATCTTGGACACGCATGCACATATGCCCTGCATGAGTTTAGGCCACTGGGTCCAGGACTCAAACTGCAGTCGACTACCTGGGAGTCCAGCAACATGGCCATTACGCCAACTACTGATCCCCAAGATAAGAGGTTTTGTTTGCAATAGCAATTAGTGTTGCTAAACTAGGAAATAAATGAATTGATACTAGAAGCTAGCATTTCTATATTAAAGCTTTGTTGTTAACTGGTAACAAGAAACAGAAACAGTAGTTTGGCAGAAAAATACCTGGTAAATCTGCCATGTGCAATAACTTGGAAGGAAGATCCTGCCCACTGAGTTTGTGACTCTAGGGAACTTAT
>NW_006160212.1:1043011-1046702 GCF_000334495.1 Tupaia belangeri chinensis
AGCAGGATAGTGAGTTGGCTATTAGTCATGGCCTTTAACAAACTATCACAAAAAACAGGTGAGAGTTTTGGAGAGAATTGGCTAGTTTTCAAAAAAGGATGGAGATGGAGCAAATCCAAATAAAAAAGCTTTATAGGATTGGAATAATAAATGTATCTGGACATCAAAAGGAGGAACTGTGGTATAACTGTGAACACTGAAAAGTCTAGAAACACTGTATCTAAAACCTGCTATTTTAAAGAATTTTACTGTCAAACTTAAGTCTCAAATAAATATGGTTTAGGTGATCAAGTCATAAAAGTACTTTGGGTACTCAGTTGCATAAGGACGAGGGCTACAAAAACTGTATATCCTAAGGGAGACACATTCCAAATACTCTGTATTACTGTGTCCAAACAGGATCATGAACCAAAAGTCCTAAACAATGACCAGTGGATCAACTTATGGCATGGTGACTTATACAACTGGAACTCACATGACTGACTGCACAGTTTGAGTCCTGGACTTGACATCTTGAAAAACATCCTGGACATGTATGTATGTGAGCCCAAAATTCCAAAATAAGGGAGATATGGAAGAGAATGGGTTGTGGCATGACCATCCCCCATGAGGTGTGCTTTCTCACTTTCTCACTTTCTCTCTCTCTCTCTCTCTCTCTCCTGAGAGTGCACATTACTTCTGGAAAATTTTAAATAACAAAGGCAATGGCCAATAGAGGTCTCCAAGAACAGAGACCTAAAAATTATGGAGAATAATTGTGGATTCTAGAGACAAGTGCAGGAGGAGAGTGGGAAATGGGGCAGGGTGAGGAATGGAGTCATAGAGAAAAAAAAGCAAAATTTTAAAAGACACAAAAATATAAAATTACCTGTTGATGATAATGTGTATAATAATATCTTTAACTGAACTAATATGCAGTGTATTCATGCTGAGAAAATTCATTTTGTATGCTGTAATGATATACAGTAATTAAATGTATAAAATAATAAAATATATAAAATAAAAAGAACAAAAGCCTAATGGAAACACTTTCCCAACTTCCCATGGAAAGGGTCAAGAACAAATCCTATTAGAAGGACTTAATATGTGCTGACAGGATTTGTGCAATATCAGCGCTTGCCCTTTCTTAGTAGGAGGTAGGACCTAGAAAAAGAGGATCAGAAACTGAAAGTAGTTTCAGTACCTGAATCAGTGCACAAAAGTCCTCCCAAATATCTGCACTGGACTTCGGATAGGTCAGAAATCTTATTGGTTTACCCACTGTGTTAGCAGGTTGTTTGTTATAGCACTAAATATTTTCTTAAACAATAAAAAAAGCAAAACTTAAATCAAGAATAAGCAAAAAATAAAATTAGGTAGGCAATATAAAGTAGGAACAAGTAGGACATGTTTATGAGATAGTGAGGCAATCAGTCTTATTAAAGGAATGTATATATTAAAGTGTTTAGTTTAAATGCAAGCGTAATGAGGAAGTCAGGATAGAATAATACTCTTAAATATCCTAGGTTATTACAAAGTTGTGATCATCGAAAAAGCATGGTATAGACACAAAAATAGGAATGTAGACCAATGAAATAGAATTAAGAAGGCAGAAATAAACTCCAAAATATACGTCACCTGATTTTTGACAAAGAGCACAAGACAACCCAGTGGAGAAAGGAAAATCTCTTCAACAAATAGTGTTGAAAAGACTAGATATCTACCTTCTGAAAAATAAAACTATACTCCTATCTCTTACCATTAACAAAAAACAATACAAAATGGATCAAAGATCTAAATATAAAGTTTCAAATTATAAAATTATTGATGGGGGACCAGTAGTTGGCGTAATGACTGTGTCTCTGGACTCCCATGTAGTTGCCCGCAGTTTGAGTTCAGGACGGGTGGCTTAAATTCATACCAGACGCATGTGTGTGTGTGTGTATGTGTGTGTGTGTGTGTGTGTGTGTGTGCCCAAGATCCTGAGAGGAGAATGGAGGAGAGAGATTGTGGCATGGCCATCGCCTCCAGGGTGAGGGGGGAGGTGGTGATTTCTCGCTGTCTGTCTCCCTGTCTCTCTCTGCCTTTCCTTTCTGGCAAGCGCATGTGCCCTATAGCAAAAACCTCTCCAAAAATAATAACATAACATAACATAGCATAATTGATGGAAAACAGAGTGAAATTTCTTCGAAACATCACAGTAGGCAAATGGTTTTTAAATAAGTCCCTCAAAGCACAGGTAATTATCCCCAAAATAGTCAAGTGGAACTATATCAGGCTAAAAAGTTTCTGAACAACCAAAACAACAATAACTAAGCTGAGGAGACAACCTTCAGATTGGGAGAATAAATTTGCAAACTATTCATCAGATAAGGAAACTCAAGCAGCTTACCTGAAAAAAATAAAATCAATCTTATAAAAAGATGGGCAAATGAACTGAACAGACAAGTCTCTGAGAAGACATATAAATAACCAAAATGCATATGAAAATTGGCTGAATATCCCTATCATAAGGGAAATGCAAATCAAAACCACAATGAGATACCACATTAACCTCAGTCAGAATAGCTATTAAAAAATTAAAAATGATAAGTGTTGGTGAGACTGTGGTGAAAAAGGAACTCTCCTACAATGCTGCTGGGAATGTAAACTAGGACAGCCATTGTAGAGAACAATACGGAGATTCCACAACAACCATATGATCCAGCAATTCCACTACAGGGTACCTACTCAAAAGACAGCACTGGCAATTCCACTACAGGGTACCTACTCAAAAGATAGCACTGATTCAGTCAGAAAAACACTTGACATTCATGTTTATTGCAGCATCATTCACAATTGCTAATGCATTAAATCAATCCAAAAATTTAAGAACAGGTAAGTAGATTGAAAAAATGTGGCACACATACTCTGTGGAATACTACTCAGCCTTAAAAACAAAACAAAACAAAACAAAAAACAATGAGACCCTGGCATTTGATAAAGAGTGGACAAATATGAAAGATTTAATGCTAATCAAAGCAAGCCAGCCTATGAAAGATTGAAATTGTATGTCCCCACTTAAAATATACTGAAAGTCTGCACTATATACAGAAACTGAAAGTTTAAAAGCAATAGCAATGAGGCCAACTGTAGATACTAGTGACAGTATAGAAGTGGATGAGTAATAGGTAGTGTGTAATAGGGAAGGAAGGGGATAAGGGGAAAAAACATTTAATAGAAACAAAAATTAAAAGGTATCTGTTGATAACATATATGATAATGTCTTTGACATGACTAATATGTAATATGTTCATGCTGGGAAAAACCATGTTGTTAACTGTATAGATGTGTAGTGGTTAAATGTAAATTAAAAAATTAAACAATTAATGTATCATCTGAGCTTTTGTTACTCAGAAGCTCTCTGTAGTTAGATTTTGTAAAATACAGTTACAATTATTCCCTTCTCTTTGTCCACATAGCCATCAATATGATTCCACTGATCTCATCATCAAGAAGTAGACTGTTTCTCTTCTCTTTGAATCTGGGCTGGGCTTGTGGATTGCTTTGATGAACAGAATCCGTGGAAGCAAAATGTGTCAATTCTAAGCTGAGGCCTCAACAGTCCCAGCATGCTGCTGCTCTTGATCTTAGAATTCTGTGCGTTTACCCAGTGGGACTTCAGAAATACTCTGGACTGATGATTCTTACTCTTTTTAAAATAAGAATATCT
>NW_006160212.1:1047167-1050413 GCF_000334495.1 Tupaia belangeri chinensis
TTTGAAATCCACGCAGTTTTATCATAATACACACATTTTTCAAGCACTTCTTGAAGAGCCTCCTTTTATAAGAGTGAATTTTCTAGTTCTTTTTTATAACTATTCATTTAATATTATTTATCATTGTTACTTTTTTTTTTTTTTGGAGAGGTTTTTGCTGTAGGGGGCGGGTGCTCACCAGACAGACAGCGAGAGGAAGAGAGGAGAAATCACCCCCCCCAGAGGGGATGGCCACACCACAATCCCTTCTCCTCCATTCTCCTCTCGGGATCCTGGGTACACACGCACACGCGCCCGGCATGAGTTTAAGCCACCAGGTACAGGACGTGAACCGCGGTCGACTATGTGGGAGTCCAGCGATATAGCCATTACACTAATTGCTGGTCCCCTCATTATTACTTTTTAACTTGCTACAGGGCACATGTACTCACCAGACAGAGATAAGAGAGAGAGAGAGAGAGAGAGAGAGAGAGAGAGAAAGAGAGAGAAAGATAGTCAACAGGCCCAAGATTTGAACGGTGGTTGGCCATGAGCGAATCCAGCTCCTTAACCAGCACATTGCCTACTGGCCAAAAAGTAAATTTTCCTACGATCAGTCAGGCATGGCTTTATCTATAGACATATCCACATTCCTAAATATTTTTGAAATATGCTAAAAATTGTTCTAAATCACTGTATTTTGCTGTAATTTGTTACACCTAAATGGTTAACTAATGTAATGCCTATAATAATAAAACATTGGTGAAATTTTTTGGATATGCCTGGCACAAAGTCTGAGGGAAAAAGATAGACTTGAGCACATTGAGCTGTTACATAACACTAAAAACACATCCATTAAGAACAGGTGAAAGAGGGACCAGCAGGTGGCGTGGTGGGTTAAGGTGCTGGATACTACCACATGGCTAACCATGGTTCGAGTCCTAGACCTGGTGGCTTGCTTTCTCATTTTCCTTCTCTCTCTCTCTCTCTCTCTCTCTCTCTCTGTGTGTGTGTGTGTGTGTGTGTGTGTGTGTGTCTCCCTCTGGGCAAATTAAAAATAAATGAATGCATAAATAAAATTAAATAAATAATTCTTAAAAAAAAAAGAACAGGTGAAAGAGGGGCAGAAAGGGGAAGAAAATGTAATAAAACAGAGGAAAACAGGAGAGAACAGAAAAATCCTCTACAATACCTTCTTGTCTTCTTTTTTAAGACAAGATTTGATTCCTTAAGGGTGATTATTGGAAACCCTAAGTGAATGTTCTGAACTAAAAGATATATTAACAGAGTCATGAGAAAATAACAAAACCCCACTAAAATTATCTACAGTTTCTGTAGTTCAGACAGAGTGAAGCACAGAAAGAAAATATAAGGCAGAGTCTCAAGTCACAAAGACACTTCCAACCTAGTAACAAAACAAAAAAGTCATACATTATGTTTAAACAAGGCAGCATTATTTCATGATGCAATGCATTTCTAGGTCTGACCTACATGTGAGACAACGGAAAGGAACGCTAGAATTTTTTTATCTAGTCACCAGTAATATTTACATATACTCTATAATATTCTGATATTAATCCAGCTGATAACATCAAAATCTCTAATGAACAATATATTCTGCCTGCTGTGTTGAACATGATTTTTTTAAAACTAGCTACACTCTTGCTTACATTTTATTACAATGAAATGATAAGAGCATCAACCTTCCCATAGATTCTTTTTTTTTTTCTTTTTTTGGAGAGGTTTTTGTTATAGGGCACGTGCACTCACCAGAAAGATAGAGGCAGAAAGACAGAAAGCAAGAAATCACCCCCCAGGGGGGATGGCCATGCCGCAATCCCTTCTACTCCATTCTCCTTTCGGGATCTTGGGCATGCACGCACACACACCCGGCATGAGTTTAAGCCACCAGGTCCAGGATTCGAACCACAGCCAACTACATGGGAGTTCAGCGACATAGCCATTATGCTAACTGCTGGTCCTGAACTTCCCATAGATTCTTGAAAATGAATAAACTTTAGATCTTTTATGCTATTATATTTTGGTGTGGTTGGCAAAGTAAAAGAAAGGAAAAGATGGATGAGGCAATGTCCAGAGGAGATGAGGAAAAAGCTCCCATGAATACTTCCCCCAGGGGAATCATACACAGATGGACCAGATCCATTCAGCAACAATGTATGACAACATAGTCAAGTGCTAGCTAATAGGAAGCTAGGGACTCAGAGTTCCAATAATTTTCTAGAGACCTTGTTGCCTTATACCTACCACATTTGCCACACTCTCAGGAGGAAAGCTGGTGTTTAATATACACTATGTTGTTTGTTCAAACAGCTTAGACAAAATGAAACTCTCCATCAGTTCTGGGAATGGTAGGAACCCTGCCTAAAAACAGGTTCCCAGATACCAGGGCCAACTCTGTAATAAAATATAAGCAAAAATGTAACTATTTTAAAAATCATGTTTTACACAACAGGCAGAAAATACTGTTCATTTGAGATTTTTAGGTATGAGCTGGATTAACATCAGAATATATAGATATACATATGTATATGTGTGTGTGTGTATATATATATATATACATATATATGTACACACGCACACGCGCCCACCATGAGTTTAAGCCACCAGGTTCAGGACTCGAACAGCAGTCGACTACATGGGAGTGCAGCAACATAGCCATTATGCCAACTGCTGGTCCCAATCAGAATAAATATTATAGAAGACATTCAGATATTACTGGTGACTAGACAAACTCTAGTGTCCCTTTCAATTGTCTCATACATAGGTCAGACCTAGCAACGACCATTGCAAGGACAGTAGTTTCAGGCCAACTGCATTAAGTACTTTTACATGGCTTCTTAGGAATATAGTTTTTGCAATTTTCTCTTTTCTTTCCTAAATTATATTTTAAGTTGTTCTTTACCCATCCATTTCTTTCATTGAATAAATGGGCTATTAGTTCTTCTATAACTTAGCAAAACAGACAAATAAAAAATCTGCTCTTGATCCCAGGTTCCAAAACAGCTATTACTCACTTTTCAAATCTCTTTCTGCCTGATTCTCTCTTCAGCTCACTCCTATCAGGTCTTCACTTTTAACCACTTTGCTCAATTTCATAAAAATAATCCCTTGTTCACATCTCAGTCTAGTCTTCATTGACTTTTCAGCTTTAGGGACAGTTGAACATTCCCTTTTCCATGGTATATTTTCTTCAGTTGTATCCTTACACTCCACACTTGCTTAGTTTTTCTCATATTTCACTAGTTA
>NW_006160212.1:1054944-1061799 GCF_000334495.1 Tupaia belangeri chinensis
TTTTTTTGGAGAGGTTTTTGTTATAGGGCACGTGCACTCACCAGAAAGATAGAGGCAGAAAGACAGAAAGCAAGAAATCACCCCCCAGGGGGGATGGCCATGCCGCAATCCCTTCTACTCCATTCTCCTTTCGGGATCTTGGGCATGCACGCACACACACCCGGCATGAGTTTAAGCCACCAGGTCCAGGATTCGAACCACAGCCAACTACATGGGAGTTCAGCGACATAGCCATTATGCTAACTGCTGGTCCTGAACTTCCCATAGATTCTTGAAAATGAATAAACTTTAGATCTTTTATGCTATTATATTTTGGTGTGGTTGGCAAAGTAAAAGAAAGGAAAAGATGGATGAGGCAATGTCCAGAGGAGATGAGGAAAAAGCTCCCATGAATACTTCCCCCAGGGGAATCATACACAGATGGACCAGATCCATTCAGCAACAATGTATGACAACATAGTCAAGTGCTAGCTAATAGGAAGCTAGGGACTCAGAGTTCCAATAATTTTCTAGAGACCTTGTTGCCTTATACCTACCACATTTGCCACACTCTCAGGAGGAAAGCTGGTGTTTAATATACACTATGTTGTTTGTTCAAACAGCTTAGACAAAATGAAACTCTCCATCAGTTCTGGGAATGGTAGGAACCCTGCCTAAAAACAGGTTCCCAGATACCAGGGCCAACTCTGTAATAAAATATAAGCAAAAATGTAACTATTTTAAAAATCATGTTTTACACAACAGGCAGAAAATACTGTTCATTTGAGATTTTTAGGTATGAGCTGGATTAACATCAGAATATATAGATATACATATGTATATGTGTGTGTGTGTATATATATATATATACATATATATGTACACACGCACACGCGCCCACCATGAGTTTAAGCCACCAGGTTCAGGACTCGAACAGCAGTCGACTACATGGGAGTGCAGCAACATAGCCATTATGCCAACTGCTGGTCCCAATCAGAATAAATATTATAGAAGACATTCAGATATTACTGGTGACTAGACAAACTCTAGTGTCCCTTTCAATTGTCTCATACATAGGTCAGACCTAGCAACGACCATTGCAAGGACAGTAGTTTCAGGCCAACTGCATTAAGTACTTTTACATGGCTTCTTAGGAATATAGTTTTTGCAATTTTCTCTTTTCTTTCCTAAATTATATTTTAAGTTGTTCTTTACCCATCCATTTCTTTCATTGAATAAATGGGCTATTAGTTCTTCTATAACTTAGCAAAACAGACAAATAAAAAATCTGCTCTTGATCCCAGGTTCCAAAACAGCTATTACTCACTTTTCAAATCTCTTTCTGCCTGATTCTCTCTTCAGCTCACTCCTATCAGGTCTTCACTTTTAACCACTTTGCTCAATTTCATAAAAATAATCCCTTGTTCACATCTCAGTCTAGTCTTCATTGACTTTTAAGCTTTAGGGACAGTTGAACATTCCCTTTTCCATGGTATATTTTCTTCAGTTGTATCCTTACACTCCACACTTGCTTAGTTTTTCTCATATTTCACTAGTTATTCCTTCTCAGCTTTCTTTTCTCTGATCAACTTAGTATTGTAGTGACTCAGAGTCTAGTCTTTAATCTTCTTTTATTCTTAAGCTACATTGATTTTTCTAATGATAACATCCTGGCTTACTGTTTTCAAACCATATATGTGCTAAATATAATTTACCTTTTCAGTCCACAGTATTCTCTCAAATGTTATAACTAAATAATATTCTTCATTTCAGTCTGTAAGTCTTAGAGTTGGCTCAGACTCAACATATCCAGAAGGAACTTCTGGACATCCTCAAAGTTTGATCCATCTGTAAATCTTTCTTATATGAAGTTATACAAGATACATTTCAATAGTTGTACAGGACACGCACCTTAAAAGGGTTATTTTAAACCCTACTATCTTATCAAAGGGGAGGAGTCTTAAAAGTGTTCCAGTTCAATAGTTGCAAGATTGAAGAGAATAACAGCTTTCTCTGAGTGAGAATTGGACATGAGTTCAAGGAAGCACAGCACAGCACTGAAAAATTATGACACAACAAAGATGGAAAGACTCAGTTACACTAAGGTGGGAATTTTATATACATCAGAAAAGGAACTAAATTAAAGTCACATTTTTTAAAACAACACCAGAAACTGCCAGATAGTCACAGACAGCATTCAAAAACCTGCATGAAAATTACACTGAGCTCTTTTAAATTGTTTTTGCTATAGAATATTTTAAGACATATGTATGTCCTTGGCACACTCTTAGGAATCTGGTAGAGGATAAGAAACAATAAAAAGAGGTCAAAACTAAGAAACAAGATGTGAGAAACAGGAAACAGAAACTCTCAAATGAGTAAACAGCAAACAGAAGCTCCAGAAAACAGCTCCTGAGTGTAGCAGATATGACAAAGATGGTCTCCATGAAAGATGGATAATATTATAGATGGATGGATGGACAGATGATAGATAGGTAAATAGGTAGATATAAATGGAGAAAAGAAGAAACAAAGAAAGGGAGGGGGGAAAGAGAAAGAAAATAGGAGAGAAGAAAGGAAAGGAAAGAAAGGAAAGGAAAGGAAAGGAAAGGAAAGGAAAGGAAAGGAAAGGAAAGGAAAGGAAAGGAAAGGAAAGGAAAGGAAAGGAAAGGAAAGGAAAGGAAAGGAAAGGAAAGGAAAGGAAAGGAAAGGAAAGGAAAGGAAAGGAAAGGAAAGGAAAGGAAAGGAAAGGAAAGGAAAGGAAAGGAAAGGAAAGGAAAGGAAAGGAAAAGGGGAAGGGGAAGGGGAAGGGAAAGGGAAAGGGAAAAGGGAAAAGGGAAAAGGAAAGGGAAAGGAAAGGGAAAGGAAAGGGAAAGGAAAGGGAAAGGAAAGGGAAAGGAAAGGGAAAGGAAAGGGAAAGGAAAGGGAAAGGAAAGGGAAAGGAAAGGGAAAGGAAAGGGAAAGGAAAGGGAAAGGAAAGGAAGAAATTAACTATGCAATATGTTTGTGCATCTGGAGAAAGTTGTTGAAAGATGTATGACAGTTTTATGGAAAAATGAGTAGATAAATAGAAAGTTGTTTTAAAAGTTACTATTGTAATTCTATTAATAACAAAAGGTTGTTCAAAGAAAAGTTACCATAAAATACGTGGACATAAGTACATTGAAATAATTATACCCTGTCTATTATAATATTTTAATTAATTTATTTGTTTCATACATATGATATAGTAAATGAATTAATATATGCATTGGGAGAATGAATAAAAGCAAGAAGGAATTGTTTAAAGAGAATTGAAGTGTCCTGTCCTTTCAGGCTAAGCCAATAGGTAAACTGTCAGAAATGTATGACTCAAGATATGTCATCATATGTTACTGTGTAAGAAGTAGGAAAATTAACAACAGATAAACTGATTAAGAGGAATACAGTGTAAGGTTGGGAGCTGTAAGTATAAAAGTAGGGTTTGCTTTATTTGTTTGTGTGCTCTAATACTTCATTTTGGCTTTGTTTTAAAGTTTAAAATATTATTAATTATTATTGAATAATCTCTGGCATATGCTTACCTTACAAAGCAAATGATAAAATGATATGAATAATATTTTACCCGTTAGTAACACATATACCACACACTTTATATGGAGGACACCTCTGAAAGCATAGACAAGAAAAGGGAATGGAGGATATTCAGGGAAAGATTTGTAGCATACAAAGTGAATGGAAGAACTAATTTTCACTATGCCCACTTTCATAATTTTGAATTATTTTGCATAAAATAAACTTCCAATTTAAATATCCTTACATTAAAAATGCCAACTTTTCTTTTATGTTCTTTTTTAGAAAAGATGGAGAAGGCAAATATGTGTGGAACTAGGGTCCATACTTACAATAAAATGTGTTTGTTCTATGTATATTATTTGTTAGGGTTTCTGCCATAACCAAACATCACAAACTAGGTGGCTTAAACAACAGAAATTTATTTGCTCACAGGTCTGGAGGATGGGAGTCCAAAATCAGATGTTCACTGATTTGTTTTCTTGTAAAGCCTCTATTCTTGGCTTCCAGATGTCCCTTTCCTCCCATTGTCATATGGACTTTTTTTCTATCTGCATGTATCCCTGATATCTCTTCTTTTTACATTTTTTTCTTTCTTCCATTAGTGAGACGGAGTGACAACACCTCCAAAAAGATCACACCATGATCCACCCTAGCCTCACTCAGTCCTGGATCATGAGCACGTGCCCAGATACACTGGGAGGTCTTCAGATGTAAACTCAAGAGCTTTCTCATGTGGGATCGCCTCTCAGAGCACTGTGTTCAATCTGTCTATCATCGACCCGTCTTCTCTTCCTCCTCTGATGAACATATCAGGCCTACAGAATTGGGCCCACCCATGTGACCTCATTTAACATTAATTATCTCTCAAATAGTCTTATCTTCAAATACAGTTGAATGTCTAATTAGAGTTTTAAAATATGGATTTTTGGGGGGATATACACTTCAGTTCAGAATATTACGTTTTATGGAAAATTATGGGCTGTATTTATAATAACTGGAGATTCTTACTGAAAAAGGCAGAGCCTTGAACATTGCATATAGACAGAAGGATGGTGGAAGTCAGCTCTGCAACTTACTACTTGTGGAATATGGACTACTTTTCCAAAATCTCGGGCCTCTGTTTCTTCCTCCATAAATTTAGGATAATAGCCATTTCAGAAAAGTGAATGAAGATTACAAGCTACTATTTACATAAAGCAAAGTAATTGAGTATCTATGATTAAAAATGAAACAAAAAATTATAAATGCTGGGCTGGCAAGTGGTGTGGAGAATAAAGGCACTAGATTCCCACATGGCTGTCCATGGTTCAAGTGCTAGACCTGGTGGCTTGCTTTCTCCCTTTCCCTTTCTCTCTCTCTCTCTGGTCAAATTAATAATAATAATAATAATAATAACAACAACAAATGGAATTAAATTAATAAATACATTTTTAAAGTTTATAAATGCTCATAATTATTACCATTGTGCAATTAGAATATAATTTGATAGTGTGCCCAAATGCATGTAAAATGTAGCACACCATTGCTTTATGTATTTTGTAATTCTGTTGTCTAATGAAAAAAGTGGATTTTTGTTTATTTTTTAGAATTTGGAGTTTGTAGAAACCCATAATAGTTGAACTTGAGCACCATTGACTCTATTTCTTACCCTTTAGGATATAGTCAGCTGTTGAGGGGCAATAGAGCAGCACTTGCATCCCAGAGGATCACAGTTTGCCCTTGAGATTTGGTAGCATGTTAGGAGACAGTCATTATTAAGGGAATCAACTACCGATAATAATAACGGGATCACCTGGGGCAAAGAGGTGGCATGGTGGTTAAAACACTGACTCCCACATGGCTGACTACAGTTCCAGTCCTGGACCTAGACACTTGAAAATTATGCCAGTTGTATGTGTACATGTACCCCAAATCCTAAGAGGAGAAGGGACTGTTGTGTGGACATCTTTCTCATTTTCTCTAGGTGGTCATTTCTCACTTTCCCTGTCAGTGTTTCTTTGTGTTTGGTGAGTGCATGCACCCTATGGCAAAAAACTTAAAAAAAAAAAAAAAAAAAAGTAGAATCTCCCATGAGAAGAGAAAGTAACTAAATGTTTCTGATTGATGCTCATAGTCTTTTGGTCTCATCTGTAATAACACTTCAACAGGCTATTTGGACAACCTAATTATATACATATAGAAAAATATTTTTAAATTCTGTAAAATTAAATGCATTACAGTCACATTCTTATGATTATCTTGAGGTTTTAGTGCTGGGAAAAAAAAATACAAATCCTTTGTTTTTGATGTCATTCTCTATGAACATTTTCTTACATTTATTGATCTCCTTTATCTGAGAAACAGAAAGAGACATCCCAATAGGGTCTTCATGACATGATCTACTCTCAGTCTCAACTAGCCTAGGTCATTGACACACATGTGTGCCCAGTGTGCTCAAGGAGGTACCAAGGCATGAACCCAGGACCTTTCCCATCTAGGTGAAGTTGTGTTAGAGCTGTCCACTCTATGACCCACTATAAACCTGGCCTCCTCTGAATTTCATATCACAAAAATCTCTAATTTATCTACTTATCCTTTTAGATCTATACCAATTTTATGATGATCATTCACTTTTATTTTCATCTTTACATTACAAAGGTACAATTTTGTACATGTTATTACAAAATACATTTCATAAAAAGAAAAGTACATTAAATGTCTGTGTAAGTTTCACTGTTATAGAACTGGCACCTAGAAACTGCAACACAAGCAAAGAAATAGAGCATTTGCTAACACGCCAGAAACTCTCTACACTGTTTACATCCATTAAATAAAAATCTCCTTCTTCCTTCCTGGAACAAACTCCTTTCCAGGTTTCATGGTAATTATATTTTTCTCTTTATAGTTTCACCAACTATGTATGCATGCTTTAACTATATAGTTTGATTTTGTTTCTGAACTTTAGAAAAATGGAACCATACTGCACATATTTCTTTTTCTTCTTACATTCAAAATTATAGTATATCTGTATGTATTTGCAAAATAGAATGCTATAGAGTAATAAAAATAAATAAACCATTATTATACATAACAACAATTTTATATGATTGAAAAATATAGAGGTATATGAATTAAAACATGAAGTGTCATTTTACTTACATCCAACTCTTCTTTCTCTTCATAATAAACCATAAAGAGTTTTTTATGTCTCCTGACAGTTTTCTTATATTCATTTGCATATATGTAGACATATGCAAATACCTTCCATTTTAAACTGAAAGATCATACTCCATATATTATTTTATTACTTCCTGTTATACCTAAAAATGCATCTTGGAGCTC
>NW_006160212.1:1061830-1085659 GCF_000334495.1 Tupaia belangeri chinensis
TTTGAGATTGTAAAAGTCTTCCTCACACTTCTTAATAGTCTGCTTAATGGTGGTTCAGACTAGAGCTATACCCTAAGTACTGATCCTGTATTCATAAACACATAAACACATTGTCTCCAATTTATGTTGGTGACAAAAGTACTGCAATGGACATGCTTGATACTATGTCGCTGGGTGTATGTATATATACTATTATAGTCTAAGTTACTAGAAATACAGTAAAATTGCTATTTTAATTCCAAAAGCTGATTCCAAATAATAAACATAAGACAAAATTATATCAACGTACTATCCCAACATAATGAATCTAGTCACTCAATTTTTGGTATAAAACCACACATATTTTTTTTCACTACAAATGTTTACACCAAACCGAGGAGAAGAATGAGAAATAAGTGGCACCATTCCTTTCCTATGATCATCATCAGACACCATTAGACAGCAAAAGTCATCTGTGCTACTTTGCAAAGAGCCATCTTATCTGCTACATGTTCTACATATTTCAAAGCTAGAGTGGAAATGGGAATTCCACTTAAGAGTTAGGTCAGGGGAACCAGCAGTTAGCGTAATGGCTATGTCGTTGGACTCCCACGTAGTCGACCGCGGTTCGCGTCCCAGACCCAGTGGCTTAAAACTCACGCCGGGCGCATGTGCGTGCATGCCCAGGATCCCAGGAGGAGAATGGAGGAGAAGGGATTGTGGCGTGACCATCTCCCCGGGGGGTGATTTCTCGCTTTCTGTCTCTATGTCTCTGTCTGTCTGGCGAGCGCACGCACCCTATAGCGGAAAAAACCTCTCAAAAAAAAAAAAAAAAAAAAAGAGTTAGGTCAGAATAGGAGCTGGCAGGTGGCATGGTGTTTAAGGTGCTGGACTTTCACATGGCTCACGACAGTTCTAGTCCTGGACTTGGAATCTTGCTTTCTCACTTTGTCTCTCTCTCACTCTGTCCCTCTCTGGTCAAGTTAAAACAAATAAATAAATAAGATTAAAATAAAATAATTCTTTAAAATAAAAGAAAAGAGGTCAGAATATGTTTGTTAGATGAAAAAGAGCAAACAAAGAGATGAGCCTGAAATTACAGTAGATACCATGTGGATTACAAAGACCTATATGCAAATGCTATTATTATGTTTTCTCATCTATAAAATGAAGAGTTTGAATAAGAACTAGTGTCAAAAGTCCTTCTGAATGATAAATTATTTACTGGGCAAATACATGTGATAGTTAATTTTGTATGTCAACTTGGCTAAGCTATAGTACACAAATATTTGGTTTAATACCAATCTAAAAGTTGCTGTCAAGGTATAATTTTTTATGAGATTAACATTTAAATCAGTATATTTTGAGTAAAGCAAATTAGCCTCCATAATAAGTGCATCTCATCCAATCAGCTGAAGTTCTTAAGAGGAAACAGATTGAAATTCCCCAAGAAAGAAGACATTTTGGCTTCAGAATACCTTGGGACTAGAGCTTCTTCCCAAGATCTTAGCCTGGCCTGCAGATTTTCTATGTCCCAATCTCCAAGGATATGTGTTAATTCCTTATAATAAATCTCTCCGTTTCTCTATCTATCTATATTTGGATATACATGGGTATATACATAAATATGTATATATGGAGTCTCCAAAAAGTCTATGAAAAATGCTCATTATGAAAAACTATGTGTGTATTCCAAACATTTTTTGCACCAAAATAAACTACTCTAATTCCATTTTCCACAAAGTTTTCAAGTCCCCACTAAAATGACAAAATACTTGAAGCAGAGAATCAGTTTTCCTCTTTATTTTCTCTCTTTTTTCTCTCTTATCGCCCAGCACAAAGCTGGTCACATAAACAGTAGGAATTTAAGAAACATGCACTTGAAATATTCCTTGCCAAATTGTAGAAAAATGTAGAGTTAGAAGACTAACCTCCCAGACCTCTGATACCAAAGGTTCTGTGTTCTAACTGAGTGACATCTCTGGTAAGATCTCCCCCTACACACACACCCAGTTCTGGCAGGGCCTGTCCCCCCCCCCACACACACCCAGTTCTGGCAGGGCCTGCGGTAAATAGCACTGACCCCTGTTGAATCACCTCACAGAATCATGGACAATTCAAAAGTAATGCTATTAAAGAAGAAAAACGCACTTCCTCTTTGCAAGAAGGTAACTTCGCTGATCTTCTCCCAGCAGGAACATACTCTCTTGTACTGTGAATTAAAATACAAGGGGTAATGAAAATTTCTCTATGTGCTTTCCTTTATCTAGATATAATGAGGATTGGCAACTAAACAAATTTCTGATGAAGATGTGTGGGGATACATATACCTTCACTGAGGTAAAAATTATAATGGCACTATCCAACATAAAACTAAGGAGGCAATAGAAGTACCACACACATAGTCATGTTAAAGTCAGATATTTTAATCTAATAATTTGGTTCACCATAAATTAAATACTTCTGAGTAGCTTCAAAAGAAATAGTGTTTAGTCTAATTCTGAAGGGGATGAAGATTTGCTTCATTTGACCAATTTGAACAATAATGTGTAATATAGAAAGTCTTTAACAGCAACCTTTTCTATTCTAACTAGTGCATAATATTGGTTTTGCAATCATTTAGTAATTATATAAGGAGGACATATTTATTACGAATTATTGATTTTATAATTACTGCTGCTGGTATTCACATTATTACACAATGAAAATCTTTTAATATACAATGCTTTGCACCCTCAGCTGGTGAACAGATAGTGCAATGCAATTTAGAGAGTAGGCAAGAATAGATTTTTATCGTTTTGTTTTTTTTTTTCCAACGAGCTAAATGGTTTGCTTTCTGAAAAATATTGCTAATGGCGCTTAAGCAGAGAGGAATGTCCAATTTCAAGGTCATTCCTGGCAGCTGATTATAGTCACCCAATGAGCACAAGGTTCCTATTTAACTGTTAAGTTATTTTTGCTTGTTCTCATTGCTGGGAATTAAAAGTTATGGCTGTAAATTTGCTGCCAGCTAAATAGACATCAAAGGCCACAATCATACACTGGATCATGACACATGAAGATATATCTCTTATGAAATTGATTTTTCTCCATGTGCAAGGCAGCTTTGCATTACTTCTCTCGTGGAGTTTAGCACAGGAAATGTCTAGGCAGGATGAGTGTAATTGTCAGCATAGTTTATATTCTGGGCTGAGAACTCCTTTTATTATTTTCTTTCCTCTGTGAGGATGTGCAAAAAAGGTTGTCTAAGCATATATTTTGATTTCACTTGCCAACAGATTGTGAATAGCTGATTTAAGGTCACTGTCACCCCCAAATCAGAAAAGATTAGGTTTCTGAGGGCTAGAAATATTAAAAAGTCTGCCCAAACAATATTTGCTGCTCTCCAGAATTCACAATTACTGACTTTCACCCTAGACATATCCCATAGAATTTTGTAAAGTCTGTAAGCTTATTATACTGTTTTAATCCATCAGATTTTTCACTTTCTTGAGGATAAAAGTATCAAATAGCATCATGTAAGCTTGATTAGCATTTTCTCTCCTCTGAATACTCTGTTGCTATTACAGAGGGACTCATATTTTCCACAAACAATCTGAATTGTGTCTAAATAAAGAAAATTTGACTCATATTTTCATTGTGTGCAGGTGGGAGTGCTAATTCTTGGGCCTCCTATGTGGGAGAGCTATATAGTGCTGGCTACTGTGAATTGCACTGGTGTGACTGGGAACTCAACATGGGAAATACGAGACAGACTCAAAAAACCCCTCCCCCCTTTGCAAAGTGAGGTTATTTATTATATTTCATGTAGCAGTTGAAATCCAGAATCACCAACCTGACTTTTAAAGCCCTCTAAAATCTCACCTAACTTTACTAATCCAACTCATCTCTCACTGTATTCCCCCTCTTCCCACTATATCAGGCTTAGCTATTCACTTCCTGCAATTAGAACCAGCTCATTTCCTTCCCCATGCAGGTTCCATCACCTAAAATGTTCACAGATGTGTTCTTTCTCTCTCTCTCTCTCTCTCTCTCTTCTTCACATATTTATTTATTTACATCCTTCATGAATCTCTCTTCTTGTTTTCAATCTGTACTACCCACTCAGAGACTTAATCATATTCTCATTTTCTTTTCTGCCTGCTTTATGTATTGATTTGCAATTCTTCCTCCAACTACAGGAAGTTTTTTTAAGGATGAGGAATGCTATCTGCTCCTTCCTGAATTAGAGGGTTGACCTTTAACCGTATTTAGTAAACGCTTCAAAATTAAAAATATAATGCATAAATAATTCTTTATAAAAATAAATAAATGGAATAGAATCAAATTCTGAAAAAAAATGCTATTTTTATTGATAGCTATAAATATCTGGGACAGTATCATACCATGATTGTCCTTTAGCTTCATATAGTGATGACATCCTTATTACTTATACTTTGAAAACTGATTTAGGACCTAAGAGACAGACACTCCACCTCCTAACTAGGATAAATGAAAAACATCTAAGATTTAATAAATGTGCCAAGTACTGGGTTAGGTGATAGGTATTCTTTATTTTATTTAATTCTTAAAGTAATTTTGTGAGGTAGGTATTATATACCTATATTGTGGACAGAAATATGGGATTCAGAGAAGTTAAGTAATGTAGCCAAGATCATAAAAATAGTTAAAAAAAAAAAAAGAAAGAAATCCAGAAAAGATTTGAATCCTGACCTTGAGGTCTATATCCATTTCTATGTTGCCTTTCTTGATATTCTAGTAATGCACATGGGTACTTTATAAATGTTAAATGAATAAAATATATAGTTCAGTGAAGTTTTCAGAAAGGACATATTATATCATTTTGCCACTATTAGTAGCATTTCCATCAATTTCACTCCTTCACTTGATGTCTCTGCTCATTTCCATCAATATGAATACTAAGAGACGTTCAGAAAACAACTTTAGTCTCACCTCCAAAATCAGATCTTTTATGCCTACTTTGAGTTGCATTAATTTCATTGTTTATACATCACAAATTATTATTTTATATTTTTATTTCTGAAAGATTTTGATTCTGAATATTTTTTTTGGTCACTTCATAATAAAACTCAGGTTTGTTAAAGATTGGACATGGGTAAACGGATGCTAAGGGACCAAAATAAATTGCTGAAGATCATTTATAAAAAAGTGATCCATAGAGGCCAGCAGATGGCACAGAGGTTAAAGTGGCTGGATCCTTCATAGCTAGCTACATGATTTGAGTCCAGACTGGCATCTTGAATGTCATGCTGAACGTGTGCATATACATGCCCAAAACCCTGAAAAAGCAATGAAAAGGAAAGGACTGGAGCATGGCCATTCCCCTGGCAGAGTGATTTTTCATGTTCCTGCTCTCTTTCTCTCTCCTCTCTCTTTGTCACTCTCCAGTGAGTGTATGTGCCCTAGAGCAAACAAACAAAAAAATGAACCTTGGAACTAGATGATTTTAGGCTCTAGCCAAATTCAACCTTCTTCGTCCTGTAGATATCCACAGTTAGAATCCAAATAGTCTTATACCCAAATTCAACCTTCTTCATCTTGTAGATATATACCCACAGTTAGAATCCAAATAGTCTTATACCCAAATCCAACCTTCTTCATCTTGTAGATATATATCCACGGTTAGAATCCAAATAGTCTTATACCCAAATTCAACTTTCTTCATCTTGTAGATATCCACAGTTAGAATCCGAATAGTCTTATACCCAATACCACAGACTTTTTTAAAAAAATTAATCATGCCAAGGGTGCATGAACTTACCAAAGAGACAGAGAAAACATTCCCCAAAGGAAATGGTCATACCACAATTCCCTTCTTCATTTCTCCAACCTGACTGAAGTTTGGGCATGCATACACATGCACCCTATAAATTTTACAAGCTGCCAGGTCCAGGATTCAAATTGCACAGTCAGCCATGAGGGTTCTGGCTCCCTTGACCCTAAACCACAATGTCAGCTCTGCATACAACTTTTAAATTAAGCTCGACTGACTAATATTTTAATATTCAGGTTATGATTCTGAAATAGCAAGGAAAGATCAACTAGATATATAAAACCCTTAATTTGATTATGCTGCTATCTGATTGTTATTATAAGCCTGTTTCCTTACATTATCACTTAGTTTCTTGAAGTAGAATCTATGCCATGAAATCTTTTAAAAAAATAAATACACATAGAACTCAGAACATTACCAGAAATGTAGGAGGTACTCAAGTGATATTTGTTGTTTAATTGAGATCTCTGCCACTACCCACATCATACTTCATATCAATAGATGTGTTTCTAAAATAGAAGAAATAAATGTTTTCTTTTTTGCTTCCAAAGTCTATGGACACCAAAAACAACTGAGAATATTGTTAAAATCTTGGATGTCTCTACACCACTCCATACTAATTTAAACAGAATGATGTGGACAGAATTAGTAAATAAGGAATGTGAGATTCACCTTACAGAGTTAAATAATAGACTTTCCTACTCCCTATAAAAAGGCTTCAGTGGGCAAGCATTTAAGTTATCTTTCTAATTTCACCTATTTTTGTGATTACTTTTGTGATGGAGAAAAAAGGTCAGTCTTCAACATCTCTCTGTCAAGAAACAGAGAAGAAGAGAGAGAGAGAAGAAACCAGATAAAATGTCATGTTGTAAGATACTCTGGAATATGGATATGTTTGCTCTTTCTCTTCTTCTTAATTCCATATTTTAGTGAATTCATTTTCTTTAATATTTATTTAGAATTCACATGAGACAGGTGCTCTTGGGATAGAGAGGTGAATGAAACAAATAACAGATAATCTTCATTTCACAGAGTTCATATTCTACTTAAATAAACACAAAGGGGAAAAAAAGAAAGAAAGATAAATAAATAATTTTAAAAAGTAAATTAGCGAATACCCAAGAGAGTCTTTCAATGGAGCCCTTTTAAATTAGGCACTAAGAATAGACTGCCCTGTGGGCCAGCAGGTGGCATAGTGGTCAAGGCACTGAACTTCCACATGGCTGTCCATGGTTCGAGTCTTGGGCCTGGTAACTTGCAATACACCAGCACATGTGCATGCATGCCCAAGATTCTGAGAAGAGAATGGAGGAGGAGGGACTGTGGTGTGGCCATATTCCTTTGGGAGTGATTTCTTGTTTTCTGTCTCTCTGTCTCTCTCTGTCTCTCTGGTGAGCACATGTACCCTAAATCAAAAAAATCTCTCTGAAAAAAAAAAAGAAAAGAAAAGAAAGAAAAAAAGAAAAGAAAAGAAAAGAAAAGAAAAGAAAAGAAAAGAAAAGAAAAGAAGAAAAGAAAAGGAAAAGAAAAGACTCTCCTGAGTTAGGTGCATAAAACAGACAGGTATAAAATTTCTAAAATCACAGGGTTCCCGGTAAAGAAAAGCAGGTATGAAATATCTATACTAGGAATAAGTTGTTGTCGTGGTGCTCAATTAAAAAATTAAAAATCTAATGGGCCAATTTAGGAAGAGTAAGGGAAATAATAGTTTGAAATGAGATAAGCAAGGGCTAGATTTGATAAAGTCTTATAATTAACAGTACGAAGCAGGTATTTATTGAAGTCTAATGGGAAAAGGAAAGAAATGAAGTGATTTTATTAACCAGTTGAATGTGTACAAGTGTCTATCCTTTGATTGAATACACTGGAAAAGACAGTGATGAACTAGTCAGTGGATTTCAGAAGACTTTTCTGCTTTATATCCTAACACAAAAATCTAAATGAAGATGAAACTTTCCTAACATATGTTCACCCCATAGGAATATGTTGAAAAACACAGATGCATGTGTTTTGATGTGCATGTACATCTATAATGACATGCAGAATATACAATTGTATGCTTCAGGAAAATGCTTACACACTTAGAGAATAAACCAAGGTAAAATGCATAGCCAATTGGATTCTTGGAAATAGTTTCATTAAATCAATTTTTAGATTTATGACAAAATGCACTTGGTTGGCTTCCCTTCATTTACACAGTTTCTAGAGCAGCTTATTACCATTGTATTTTCTGAAATAGATTTTATTTTCCCATCTTGTAAAAATGTGATCGTTATTTATATACCTTTCATTTGTCCACAGATGTTCAGTTTAGTGACACTCAATCAAACTAATGAATTATGAAATGAAACTAACAGTAACTCAACTTTCCCAAATCTCTGGGACAAAAGGCAATACAAAATTCACGACTGGAATTCCAGAATGGTTAAAGATATCCACACATAACTTGTCTCTGCATCAACAAGGTCAGGTTTGAAAACTAGTTTATCCTCTGATGCTGACATCAACCAGTCATAAAATCAGGTATAAGTCAGGATGCTCAACATTTTACCCTCCAGTCTGATTGCTCATCTTTGGAAGAGGGCCACTTTGGGGAAAGGTCCAATAGAAATGAAAAACTACATGGTAACTCAAATTGACACATGCAGCGGCCAGGTATAGCACATGGTAATGCAACTGGACAGTAGGAAAGATCCTGGGTTCACATTCTGGGGCCTACAGGAGTATACGAGGTGTGAATGTACGTACCTGTTACCCAGCCTGGCTGAAACTGAGGACAGATTGAGCAACATGAAGACCTTTTTTGGAGTGCCTATTTCTCTCTCTCTCTCAGAAGAACTACATAAACATTAAAAAGTGGCATATGTGACCATTTTAAAAATCTTTGGACATTTTAATCAACCTCCTTCAAAAACAAATATCACTGAAATTCTTTTCTGGGGCAGAAGGAAGGAATCATTTTATTCTTCTCTACATAACCTTGCAATAAAAAGCCAGCTCATTCTATGTGCATCTATGCCTTACAAAGCTTTTCTGAATAATATATTCATACTCCTTGACAATATATTCCACAATTTTTACTACTTTGATCAGAGTTCCTTTTTTCTATGATGATATAGTAAAATGAATGATTTTCAGTTTTTGCTCTCTTTTGGGCAAGTTGAATAGGCTTATCACCTTGGGCAAGTCATTTCATCTCCCTAGGACAGTTACTTCAAATGCAGAATAAATGCATTGGATTTATTGATTTCCAAGGTATTGTCTATTCCAAATATTGTTCTCTTTGCCTTGATTGTTTCCTTAATTTTGTTTGCTTCCATCCATCTCATGTTTAAGTCTAAGAAAAGAGTATTTTTTATAGTGTTTCCAATGTATGAAAATTAAAATCGATGTGTCATTGTATATATTATTTACTTTCAAAAAATTCTGAGCTTACTTTTGTTAGGCATCATAATTTCAATGCACATTTTATCATGAAAGTAGGAATGCCAGGCAAGGCATACAAGTATGCGGAATAGTCTTTTCTTCTTGCTATTATGAATATTTCTTCTTGCCAATCAAAAGAGCTTCCAAAGGTATTGTGTGAGCTGGTGATTCTAGTTAGTGCTTTGTTTTTTATTGCTTTTCACTATTTATTTCCGTTTATAGCTGTGAACTATACCCCATCCTCTTTAGCTTTCAGATCAAGTCTTAATTTCCCAAGTCAAAGAGTCCACTTGCAATGTGTTAAAGGAGATCGATACTATTTTGGACAGACTTATGCTATCCTTCTAAAAATTCAGGGGTTAATGCAAGATTAAATGTGATAGTATAACTTTTGATTATCTGTGTGACACAATTTAGCAAAATAGAAGATCATTGGGAAATCATTCATATTTGGCCTTGAGATGTATTAGAGGATGCATCTTTGATCTCCCTTTCTAATTATGTTTTGCTTTGGTCTAATGTTAAAGAAATAATTTGCATTCCCAAAGCACATACAAGTAACAACAGAGGAAGGGGACTTAGAAAAAAAACAAGGCAGAGAGAACCAGAATAAGTTTTTCAAATGCCATGGAGAATTTATAAAGTACATGTGTATGTAAATAATCCAAATTTCATTAAATTTACCCTTTGTTCTATAGGCCAACTTCTCTTTTTAAAATATTCCCATTTCTTTCCTCAGCAAAACCAAAGTCATCAAAGATCAATGAGTAAACATGAATGTTGTATTTTTTTAAATACAGAATTATAGAGACCGCATGTGGAGAAAACAAGTCTTTTGCCATTCAGAAGCTTCCAGTCATTGCTGACACATAAAGCTAAAACATATGAAGTGTAGAAAATAAGAGTTGACAGGGCACAAAGATATCGTAATAATTAATTGCTCAATTGTTGTAGTGCAAAGCAGCCTCACTGTAACAGATTAAAGAAAGAGATCTGTGAAAGCAGATAGAGTTCAGGACAGTTTCACAGGGGTATTTGAAATGGGTATTTAAAGGCTGAGCAAGAGTTAAATAAACCCAAAGAAACAGCAGTAATGGCATCCCAGCTTCCAATATCTACAAAGTGATAGGGAAATGCATCATGCAATACATATATCCATTATTGCAACAGTAGATGGGAAATCCTCAATTTATTTTACCCAGAAATTTCAAAGAAAGAATATTTAATGTAGAGATTATCTAGAGAATTTGGAATAAAGGAGCAGTAGGAACCAGCAGATGGTATAGAGATGGTATGTATAGTGGTTACATTGCTGGTCTCCCATATAGTTGACCACAGTTCGAGTCCAAGACCCGGAGGCATAAACTCAAGCTGTGTGTGTGTGCACGTGTGCCAAGATCCTGAGAGGAGAATCAAGAAGAAAGGATTATAGCCTAGCCAAACCACCCTGGGAGGGTGATTTCTCATTTTCTGTCTGTCTGACTGGATTTCCGGTGAGCACATGCACCCTATAGCCAAAAACGAACAAACAAACAAACTCTCTTTCAAAAAAAAAAAGGGGGGGGGTAAATTTCCCAAGGTAACAATGTATGTCAGTTGGAATACACTGTCTCCAGTTAAGCATGCTAGCAAGATTTCATAGGATTTTAAAATCAAACAACAGGTGAAGTTTTGTGCTAAGATAATGGGGTTAAATCTCTTATTTTAGGGTATCAGGTTTCTGCTGGAGGCCATTGGCAAGGATTTGTATCAAACCTCATTGCCATATAACATTGCGAAAAAGCTATGCTCACTATCGTGCTACCAATCTCTCACAAATGTGAGCATAGTACATATAGCTAGGGATAAAAATAAAATAAATGTCTATGGACTTTAATATATCTCCCTTTCCCATAGGTCAAGACTCAGAGAATCTCCTAAAGCCTCTTCTTGCTTAAATTTTCCTCTTTGAGACAAAGAGAGAAGTGACACCAATCAAGAGAACCTCATTGCTTTTTAGAAAACATGACTGTAAATTATGTTTCTATTTCACCCTCTGTTGATGCAGACCATATGAAATGTTTAGTTTTGGTTCATGTGGAGGAGTAGAGATAAAGAAGTATAAGGAAAGGGATAAGGTGGGAGATTTCTGGAGTGAATATATATATATATATATATATTTAAAAACATGTATTCAGCTAACCTTAAACAACTTAAAAACTATTTTCAGGAACAAGATAAGCGCACAATGAATGAAAAATTTTAAAAGGATGCAATAAAGTAGGGAACAATAACATATAAGGTAAGTCTAAATGAGATAATACTGTATGAACAAAACAAGATTAATGCCAAAATGTGTAGGAAAGACAGCATTATGGAAGGAGTAAATTACTTGTTTGAAAGTTTTAGTGACAAGATGGGATTGAAGAAACAGGACAGTGCATGCCAGGATTAGGATCAGCGAAGGATGTAGGTTCCTTTATTTAGTCCCCAGACTTCTTCTGTGAGCTAAATATTTTTATTTTAACTTTGCAAACAGAAATGTTAGATTTGGTGAAGTTAATAAGTTTGTTCGAAACTACACATTATGTAATTGTTGGAGCTAAAATTAAAGCCTAGGTTTGTCCAATTCCAAAGTCTTTGCTTCTCCCCAGTCATGCACAAGGCTGAGAGATTTTGAAAATGAGAACAATCTCCAGAAATTATTTTCTAAATAATCAAAGCTTGAGGTGATTCCAATTAGATCTCCATGCTATGAAGACAGAGAAACCGAGGGAAAAGAAGAAATAAAATGTAGTAGAGAAAAATTCTGAGAAAGAAAACAGGAAGAGAGAAAGAAAATAAGACTATCGTTAGCCAGGTAAAATAGATTTCATTCTTCTGAAAACTTCAATATATTTGAGGGTCTCATCATCACATTAGTCACATCACATATCACATCATCACATTTATTTTATTAAAAATAAAAATTTGTAAAACAATCTCAACCAGGATGAGTCTTTATAATTTCTCATGTTGAATATAATTAACTGCTACATCTCTCAGGTTAGTCTAATATTTATGTTTCCAATCATGTGAGGAGATTTTTAAATAACCCAATGCTCAGGTGACACTTCTTACCCATTAAATCAGAAAGTTGTACTAAGAGTCAGGTTCTTAAAGATTCCCAGGCGACCTTAAAATGCCACAGTGTTTAAGGGCCAATGGCTTACTTGAAAACTTAATTAATTTCCTTTTTCTTTTAAATTTATCTTAGTTTTCTGTTATACTTAATGAGGTTAGTGTCCAATAAACATTCTTGAACTTAGGCTTGCAAGTCTGTGTAGACTTGAATTAAAAAACCGAATCTGCCCCCTTTCTGAGCACATTATTCAACATTTCTAAGTATTTGTCTCTTCATGTATAAATAGATAACCATCTCCTAATGTTCTCTGAGAAGACAGAATTAAAGATAGATGGATAGGGGAACCAGCATTTAGCGTAATGGCTATGTCGCTGGACTCCCACGTAGTCGACCGTGGTTCGTGTCCCGGACCCAGTGGCTTAAAACTCACGCCGGGCGCGTGTGTGTGCGTGCCCAAGATCCCAAGAGGAGAATGGAGGAGAAGGGATTGCGCGTGACCATCCCCCCTGGGGGGTGATTTCTCGCTTTCTGTCTCTATGTCTCTCTCTGTCTGTCTGGCGAGCGCACGCACCCTACAGTGAAAATCTCTCCAAAAAAAAAAAAGATAGATGGATAGGATGTAGTACAATAGCTCTACCTGGTGCTCAGGCAACATTGATCCCTTTTTTGCCTACACTCTACTTAGTCTAATGATAACATTGAGTCCACACACTGAAGCAACTCGTTCCAGCTTCCAGAGCAAATCGAAAGCTCAGCAAAGTCTAGAAGTTTTCAAGCATCTCTCAGGTGTTGCTTTCAATTATAAAATTTTAATAATAACGGGGGGGGGCAAAACAATAACAACAGGGAGAACTAATTAGGAAGAATAAACAAACAGGTATAGGGTGTTCCACTCTCCTATCTGAAAATCTCCAGTGTTACCATGAATCAAGCTTATGACTTGCTTAATTAGTCCCTGGCTTTTTCTGTTATATACTCTTACCTCCCTCACTTTTGTAACATCCTTCCCATCAAGCTGACTTTTTAATTTCAAAACTCCCACTCAACACTGTTTCTTCCTCACCTTTTTCTTCTCACTGAGATGTTCTTTCTGTCTCAAAAACTGTCTTGTGCAGAGTACGACTCTTTTAAGGATCAAGCAAAAACTTATTTAATACATAAAATATTTCTTGAGTATTTTGTCTCTTTATTAACCTTGGTGGCACTGTATAAAGTTAGTCTTGAAATTGAAATTTATCTATTTTGAATCTGTTTCCACTTTCCTTTCCTGGAATGGGAATAACAAGAGGGGAGAAAGATCAGAACACCAATATCACCCAGCTGTTTTTAGGGCTCTCAAATAAACACTAGAGAAAAAGCACTGCAAAGTACAAATAGGTCAGTAAGATTGAAGCAGACTTACTATAAAGGAGAAGCAAGTATCAGAAATTAGATTACATTTATCAGTATACTATGCTTATTTCTATATGTAAAACAGTCAAGAGACACAGCATTTAGAAAACTTAAGCCTAGTAGCTTTATATTTATTTTCTAGCTTTTGGAGAAAATAGTTATTTCTCCTTTAATTATTTAGTTGATTATTTCAATTCTACAATTCATTTAGCCAGTGTAGACAGAGCCTCAAAATTTTAATCCAAAGCCTGTCACTCACTTCCTCAATGACCTTGGGCAAGTCACTTAATTTTTTCACATCTCAATTTCTTTGTCTGTAAAATTGGGATAATAATCTTGACCTCAGCAGAGAGGTTGCATGAATTAACTGATTAATGATTATAAAGCAATTTGAAAATACAGAACACTATATAAATGCTAAGTATTGTTATTAAGCAAATCAATTCAGAAAATCAAGATAATGACATTTCTTTTCAATCTATTTCTTAAAGTGCTTAACGCCTTTGCATCTAAGCTTGCATTGTATAAAAGCAGTTTAAATATTTATAACTTGAAGTTTTCTAGTTTAACCAGTTCCTACTGCATACCAAGGAAGAAAAGAGAAGGAGAGAAAAGAACCCTTAAGCTGGGAACTTAAATTTCTCACTCAGTTTGACTTTTTACTTATATCTAGTTTAATTCAGCAAAAAGAGTCTATTAATCAGGTATCTATCATTCATATATGTCTACCCACTGAAATCTTAACATTTCAGAGCTAAAGTGGACATTATAGGCTTCATATTCCAATTTTCTTTTTTTACTGATGTTGAGAAAATATTTGAAGAAACACAGAGTTATTTGTTTGAATATGCTAATTTGTGCAAGAATTAATATCTGCCCTTAATCCCTGGCTGTTGCCTTCATTCAGGTGCAAAGCAGATTGCAGGAGGGGAAACAGGAGCCTTGCCTTTAGGGATCTCGCTTGGGGAGACTTATGAAACTAATAACTAAAAATATTATGATTAATTAACATGAACTTTAAAATAGCATGAAATAATCTGAGCAATTTCTAATTCATCAAGTGTGGGTTCTGTCTATGCAAGTTGGGAGGTACAAGACTATGAAGATTGACTATTGTGAACAGCTTTCGAACTTTATATCCCTTAATGTTGTGCTTTCCCTTAAAATGCAGGTGAACTCATGAATTAGGTTTTAGAATATAAATCTAGATATCTATATCTATTTGTAGATAAATATATGTTTGAAGTGAATGCATGAAATGTATATAGAGTACTTATTTTCAGTTAGAATATTTCAGCTCTGTGTTTTACTCAGTCTTATAGGTAGGTAGCTTTAGCACCCCACATCCTCTCACTTGGGTTCATTTTTTTAATCTGTTAAAGGAAGGCTCAAGGCAGCGACCTGCATGTCTCTCAATACACAGTTCTGCATGCCATGGTGTCAGAAACCAGAGGTGAGAATTCCTCAGGTAGATATTGGATTCTGAATAGGTCATAGACAATAAATCTGATTATAAAACCAGTCACACTTTAAACCAAATGCTCATTTGAGGTTTCCTATCTTCAAAGAATAAATTTGCAGAATGTTAATGCTGGAAGGAATATTAGACATAATTTAGTCCTATTTCTGTGGTTTATGATGAGAAAACTGAAGTCCTGAAACATTATGTAAATAGTCCAAGGTCATGAGGAAGTCAGTCCACGTGGAATGTGGGTCTAAAACCCAGACTTTAGAGAATTTTTGCTAAATGAACATTCTTCAGATTATTAAGATGACATGAGAGTAAATGACTCTTTCTTAGAGGTTAGGGTTTTCTTAAACCAAAATAATGATCAAATTTTAAAGTATTGTTTTTCCTACCTGTCCTCCTTTTGCTAGTCTCATAGGTTTGTTCTGAAGGCATAGTCTTTCAAAGAGGGTATTTCTTTCAAAATAACAAGATTCAAGTGTCACAGTGTCTAAAATACAAGTATAAATGCCCTCCTTTCCCCTTGATGGTCTGTTAATAGGTTTCATAAATATTTTGCTGAATGAGTGGGGAAAAACCCGTTTTCTGCTTCCTGGTAGAAGACCTCCTAGTCTTCTCTTGTCCAACCTTGGCTTTTCATAGGAATCCTATAGCTCAAGACCTGTTTAGAAAAAGGCCTAATGCCATTCACAGAGTAACACTTGTGATAGGCAATTACCAATAAATGAGGAGGCAGTCTTAAGAAAATAACACAAGGACATCAGGCACATCATTCACACTTACCAAAAGTTAGAACCAGAACCTCTGAAAAATGCTTTCCTTCCACACACCTCCTGAAGTCAGAAAGGAAGCAGATCTCATATTTCTTCTTTAGTACCTGAGAAACACACATAGGGAAGGTTGCTAAATTCTCTCTTATTCATAAATTCAAAAGAACTCAATGAGTTTGGTCAACATCCTGATTCCCATCAGGTAATAAACTGATCAGACAGTTCATCCAAATAAGGATGCTGGCTGGCATCATCAGTAGGCACAAATGATTAGGTAACCAAATTCCTCAAAATTCCTCACCTGTGAGAGAGATGCAGTAGGTATGCAGGAGAAAACCTGAAAATTCAAACAAAGAACAGTCCACTCACTATTAAATTGTCATTATCACCTCTGGTAATAAAAATAACACTTAATCCATACCAAACACAGTTACTATCAAGCAACCTGTCTGCCTGAAAGTCTTTTCTTTTCTAAAATCTTTCTTTCCTATTAAATACTCTTTTCCACCTACTTTTCTAGTATTGTGGTTTTATTACATGTCTCAGGGGCAGGTCCCTAATCTTAGAGATCTGAACCATAAGATCCAAGAACTTCGCACAATACAGCTCAACTCTCCCATCCGGTAACACACTAAACAGCTGAAATAAATATTGCTGATTTGACATCTTTTACTAGCAGTTTACAGTACATCTTGCTTCAGACACACTTGAAAACTTGGAAGCGGAGATTTGTGAATGTCTGAGGACCTGCAGAATTCAGTATACAAAGCTTCACACTCATGGTCCTCAAAATGGAGGAGGAGCCTCAGTAAGAACCTTCTCTTCTCAAAAGTTGATGACCAGGAATTTGAAAATGCTACATAGATCTAGATCTATAGATTTCCTTGGTTCCAGGTGAAGTTTATGGGCTCTTATGGATATAATGTGTCCCAGTCTGGAGCTTATCAGCCTGGTCAAAAACACCATTACAATATGGGATGATAAAATAAATAAATAAGTTCCCATTAATTATTGGTTATCAAGAAACTAGCATGTATGTATAAGTATAATCAGATCAGGTAAAACAAATATCTCACCATCAATTCTTCAAATCAGAATTCTAAAGCTTAAGGATTTTATTTTCCTTATCTCTGAGCTCTGTCTTGAGATTCATTAGTTCACTAACAATCTCCATTCTAAACTCCGAAATGAATCTCAAAATTGAAATACTTTAAACGTAACTGTCTTCTCTTCTAAACTGTTCCTTCTTGTTGATTAATTAATTCATTAAATCACTCTGCATAACTATTGCTATTCACATGTGAATTCCCATGTAATTTGATTTGTGGGTTCTAGAAAATGTTTTGATAAACCTCATAGTGTCCAATGTCTGAAATATCATCATATGAACACAATTTATGTTAAAAATTAAACATCTCTCAAAAAGTAGTAAATTAAGATATCTGCTATTTGCAATTAGAAGAAGTTTATTCCAAAATATTCTAGTATTGTTTGTGATGCTAGAGCCAATGGGGAAATAGTAGAAGATAACCTAGCGTGTGTGGGTGGGAGAGGCGATACGCACATATGCATGTGTGTGAATACTTATGTTTTCGGAAACGTTGAGAAATTAAGACAAGATCTCAACAATGAATTTTTTCTATGGTCCTACCTTCCCCAAAGATCTTACTCCTCCTTGGAAGAGCTATCAGTAAGAACAATAATCTTCATTATCTCTGTATGTAAAATACACATAATCAACCCCAATCCCAAGAGATTCTGATTCTTCGAATTGTGATGGGGCCTTGCCATTGAAAAAAGAAAAGAAAAAAAGCTCTCCAAAGCATACTTCTAGGTATGTAGGGTAGAAAACCCCCAAATTTCCATAATCTTGCTTCTGTCATAAAGCTCAGGCTTCTGTCCACTTTTGTATCTAATCACTTTCATGTGAGTTCATGTGACAAGTGCATTTCTGGGATTACTTTATTTTCCACTTGAAAAAGTAGAGACTGAGTTCCATTGTGTACATCTCCTGTAGGATTCATGGTTGACAAAATGTGACTAAACATGAGTTCTTTCCACCAGCTGCCCAGAACCTTGATTGAGAGGACACATTTGAGGCCTAAACCAATGCAGTCTTCCTGTGCATGTTAACACTGGAAAGCACAAAACTAAATCTTCTGAGTACTATCATTCCAGATTTGAACTCCAACATCCAAATCTGTACTTTTTTTTTTTTTTTTGTGGAGCTATAGTCTTATAGCCTTATAAACCTCATCTGTGAACCCCTCCATGTCCAAGAACCATGTATTCAGAATGCTTAAAATGATTCTTTCTAAGAATTAATGTTTCTAATTAGCATAAACTTGAGGCCAGAAGTCTGACTGCTATTTCCTATTTCCAAAATCCCTTCCAGAGGGCCTGGGATGAGCTACATTCACAAGCATTAACAGACCATTTGACCCATTTGATAACAGAACCCTTCTTACATCCTGTCCCTAACATAGTGTCTTTAAGATGAATAGGTCACACCCACAAACATTAACTGATTTCTCACCTCCCCTCTCACTGTCTCTAGCTCTATATCTCTCTCTCCAACAAGTGCACATGTCCTATAGGAAAAGCCTCAAAAAAAAAAAAAAGAAAGAAAAGAAAAGAAAAACAAAGAAAGAAAGGAAAAACCCCTTTAATTCATTGATAACAGGAATCTTTCTACATCCTGTCCTTGGGGCAGTATCTTTTGACATATACAAGCCCCCCTTATCTATGTTAAAGTATACTTTTTACTGATTCTTCTGCAAAACACGAAAACCCTACCTATAACCCACAAGCCCCCACTTTCAGATTTCCTGTCTTTTGGGGCCAGAATGAGAATATTGTTTTCACTAATTCCAAACCTCATCTCTCTCTATCTCTCAAAATCAAAGAAAAGGAACCTCTTATATGAGCTCCTCAAGAAAGGTACATTAGTCTTTTTTCCAAGTCTGTTTACTCATATTCATGCTTAGAAATAAGCCACATTAAGTGACTGGATTCCCACATAGTCAACCACGGTTCAAGTACTGGAAACAGTGGCTTAAAATATGCCAGGTGTATGTGCATGCATGCCCAAAATCCTGAGAGGAGAATGGAGAAGAAGGGATTGTGGCATGGCCAGCTCTTTTGGGGGGATGATTTTTCACTTTCTGTTTCTCGGTCTCTCTCTGTCTCTCTGGTGAGTGCTTATACTCCATAGCAAAAATTTCTAAAAAAGAAAGAGAAATAAACTGTATTAATTATTATTTTTACGGAATTGTTTATTTCCATAGACAAACCCTATTTAATAGAATTTTAAAATATTGTCTTTCATGACCAGCAATTAGCTTAATGGCTATGTCACTGGACTCCCACGTAGTTGACCGTGGTTCGTGTCCGGACCCGGTGGCTTAAACTCACACCGGGCTCATGTGCATGCGTGCCCAAGATCCTGAGAAGAGAATGGAGAAGGGATTGTGGTGTGGCCATCCCCCCTGGGGGATGATTTCTCGCTTTATATTTCTCTGTCTCTGTCTGGCTGGCAAGCGCATGCACCCTATAGCAAAAACCTCTTCAAAAATTAAAAAAAATTAAAAATTAAAAAAATATATTGTCTTCCAATTTTAATGAGTTTTAAAATCTAGTCTCTGTTACCATTGGTATGGCATTAGGCAAATTATGTAATCCTGTATGTTCTGGTTTTGTCATCTTTTAATTAAGAGTAGGAATACCCACTTCTGAAGGTTTTAGTGAAGGTTATATCAAATCAGGCTTTTAAGTTATTTAGCACAGACAGCCATAGCAAATATTTGGCAAATAGAAGTTACAGTGATTCGTCATCAGTGGTAGTATAGTGCCAATGTAACACTCCTACTCAAGGTTTCCCCATGCACACATTGGGCATGCACATGAGTACCAGTAATTTTGACTGACTGGGGCTGGTGGTAGATCAAGGCAAAAAAGACCATTTTTGGGTGCCTCTTTCTCTCAGAAGTAGTAAATAAATAAATTTTTTAAAATTCTCCCAGAAATAATAATGATAATTGCTAATAAAACAACCCTTAAGAAGTGCTACCTGGTCCATACACAGTGGCACAGGTGATTGGGCACCACTATACAATACTAGAGCCACATGGGAAAGCCCAAGAATTATCTATTGTGGGCCAACAAACATGCTTGGTGCACCCATGAATATGCGCATCCTGGCTGGTTGAAAAACTGAGGGCAGGTATTGTGAAATAATGAGACCCCATAGGGGGTATCCTTCCCCTCTCACTCACATGAAGAAAATATATCATCTTGGAAACAAGGTGCTAACAGGTTTTGGGGAGATATAACTTTGAAAGAGCACAGAATTTCTAGTGGTATATTGGGCCAATCAAGATATTTCTCCCTTCAGATCACCTTACATGTACCTGTTTGCATCTACCTAAATAGTACATGGTGTGAAATTGGTCTGAAGAAATACATAAAATTAATTATAGTAAGTTAAGCAGAGAAAAATGACATAGTCAAGTGAATAAGAAAGCCATGAAAAGGGTATTGTAATTAAGAATAGGATCTAACCAAAGTGCAAAGAAAGGACGGGATCCTGAGACAGAGGCCCACTTTCTCTTCTGCTGCTCCTGTATGACTGACAGGGCCTTAGAACGACTCTCGTGTGATCCTGCTCAACAGTTTTCTAGGGATGACTGTCAACAGCCAGCTGCTGGGCATTGCCCTGCAGTTAGGTGAAATCTTTCCTACCCTGATGGCATCAGTGAAGAGAAAAGACTGGAAAAGCTGGATTTGAGGATTTTGAATTTCTATTACCAGCTAAGATTTTCTTCTGACCCATGACTAATCTCTGCACAGGCGCATTGCAAAGATCCATTCCTGGTTACCAGGTCATCCTGATTCAGGAGCGCTGTTCTATATAGCATAAATACTGTAAGAGGAGCGCAGAATCCTGGTTGTTCTCAGAATCACAGCAGGAAGTACACAACAGCTTGCATTTGTCACCTATACCCTGTTTTACATAGACAAGTCATAACATTGGCTCCAGCATGGAACACATACAAGTTTAAGCTTAGTTTTGGCAGGCAAATGAAAATGAAAAAAAAAGACATCCACCCTTTCCTTATGGAATGTAAACACCTCACTGCTGGGCAGAAATTTACATCAGATTGTCATATTTGTAAGGGAATGGATATAAGTTACTCTTCAGGTATTTTTTTTTTAAATTTTTGAATGAAATTTTGAACCACCTAATCATAGTTTTTATTTCTTAATATATATTCTTTCTCTTATCTCATACAATAAAAATTTGGCTTATAGCGTAGTACTTTTTTCTTAAAGCCCAGGATTATTATTTAAATGTGCCATTTTGAGCTGACTGCCAGCTGCCACATCGAACTTTGCAAGCAAGTCTGAACAGTTGTGCTGCATGGGATCTAATGGTAAGAAAGAGGATTGGGGAGGGACATGGAGAAGCTGAGGCCAGGCTTTAATGGAGCCATGCCATGCGCTGTGTACACCACTTGACCTACTTTCTGCTCCATACAGTCCAGCTTACACAATCAGGTAAAAGCAGGTGCTGGGTGGTAACAAGACACTACTTCTCAACTGAGATTTCTACTGCAAACAAATTATGAAATTAGCAGATAAACTCTCACATATATATTGTTCAGATTATTTATAAAGAATCAGATTCATAGACTGTTGGGTTTTCATCCACAACTATTTACATTTAATTATTTAGTCAATGTCATGGAGACAGAGTTATAAGAATGAAGAATGACTATTTTCTGTTACCTTCTGTATTTTTTTTTTAACATAACAAGAAAGAACTACCTAGGTATCAAGAAGCAATCACCTTGTGGTTAATATGAAAGATCAAAACAAAGCAAAACATATATTCATCATGGCTATCCAAGTAGAACATCAATAACTCTGAACAAGCAACGAGTCCAAATTAAATCAAAAGGCAATCACAAGAGAAAGAATGTGAGAGCCATAGATCACTGCACAGGGAGGTCAGTGAGCTCTCAAAGCCTGATGAAATGACCAGTCCTCAAAAATCTGAATAGGTGTCTCCTAATTCTTATTTAGCTTTAAAACATGAGACATCTAAAGAAATTCAGCCCCATTTAATAGTTAGGGCTTAGCTAATAGCCCACCTGAAAGCCAGTTGGGACTTGGTGGGCCAGGAAAACCATGTGTCTCCAAACTTCTTCCCATAGTCAACAGCTAAACTCTGAGTTGAAGGCAAAACTCATTTTAAACCATCAACGCCTCAGTAGAAAACTAGTGGATGCCACAGATGACCTAAGATCAGGGAGCGAGAAGTTTCCATCTTCACCCACTCTTTGTTCCTTGTGTTAGTTAAAGCCATTAATGAACAGAGAAGGGCAGAAAATATAAAACCCTAACATTTCCCTGTAGCATTTTAAGACTGGAAGGTAAGGGACCAGCAGTTAGTGTAATGGCTATGTCCCTGGACTCCCACATAGTTGACCACGGTCCGCATCCCAGACCCGGTGGCTTAAAACTCACGCCGGGCGCGTGTGTGTATGTGCCCAAGATCCCGAGAGGAGAACGGAGGAGAAGGGATTGCGGTGTGGCCATCCCCCCTGGGGGGTGATGTCTCGCTTTCTGTCTCTCTGTCTGTCTGTCTGGCGAGCACACACACCTATAGCAGAAACCTCTCCAAAAAAAAAAAAAAAAAAAAAGACTGGAAGGTTTGAGAAAGCAATTCAAATTCTTTCCATTGATGTGCCTTTTTCCTTTTGGAGTTCCAAGGTCTAAATAACTGCATAAAACAAATCAAGGGAAAATAGGGCCCAGCTGCCTGTGGCCTTTGTTGATGAATAGGGCTCTAAGTCAGTCACTCAGCTGTTTTATTACTTGTCTTTAAGGCTGATGAGTCCCAAGCAGACCTGCATCACTGAATTCTCAATAAAGGGTTAGTGCTTGTCCTGCAGAATAATAAGAACTGCTAATGACACCAATTAAGAGCTGTAAATGTCATTTATACTTGTTTGTTATTTTTCAAATCAATAAGGCTGGAAAGACACAGCAGCCTGAGATAATTTAGATTGGAACAGTTTGTGGGGACATTTTAATGGATATATTGCAATTGAGATTCTTGTTCTCTTTTTGGAGAAATTGTGTTCCTCACTGGGTCAATTTTGGTATTTACTTAAGGCAGAACTTACATTCCAAATAATAAAACAGACAGGACAGTATTTATGGTGATAAAAAGATATACAAATATTTATATTTATAAATACTGTTTATTAAAACTCTTGTTTGAAAGTCCACTTGTTTTATCTGAGAAAGTATCTTTAAATGGAATAAACATAATTTAATTTTAAAAAGAAAACTAAATTCAGAAAGAAAAAAATGTATTAGTGCAGACAAGATCAGTGCATTCAAATGTTACAGGAATTAGAGGGACATATGTTTTCATAAGGGGCTTACTCTTTTGCCAAAAAGTCAGTGGTAGATTTGTAACTGGTTCATTCACAAGACTGTATAAGTTATACAGAAGGTTTTTGTTTATTTTTCAGGAATACAAGAACTCTAGAGGTATTTGCTTCTCTATTTCTAATAGTGATGTAAGAGTATCATTTCTCACTGGGGCTCTATTCTAGTATAAGAAAACTTAAAACAGTTCATTGAAAAGGCTGTAACCAGGGACAGACAACCCACGCCTCATAAAACAACAGGGTTGCATCACTTATAACTACAGAGACATCTCATTAGAGAGTTTGGAAATAGCTCACCAAACTACCTTCTGGGTATTTTTATGTGAATGTATTATTATTATTATTATTATTATTGGTGATAACTCTACTTTCTCCCCAGATTAATTTTAAATTTTACATAAAGTCCCCATCATGATGTATACTATATATATATA
>NW_006160212.1:1087521-1122763 GCF_000334495.1 Tupaia belangeri chinensis
ATTTGCTTTTCAACAGAGGACTTCACTTCTTTTGTCTGTTAAATATTTCTTCCCTGTGCAACTCACACCCTCCATGTGAATGCGTTCTTAAACTTTTCTTTTTTAATTTGGGATGTTGATAAAGATTATAAGAAGTGGCATGTAAAACTTAAAATTATCTGTTCTTGTTGTCTCGAACTATACCTATTCTTCTCTGAACAGACTGAAAGGTCAGATATAACTGGTTAACCTTTGTAAGATTCACTTTTAATTACTATGAATAGGACAGTAAAATTATCAAGCGAGAAAAATCACTTAAAATACAGTTTGGGAAATTATCATCTAAGCAAACAATCCATGATCATTTTTGTGTAAATATCTTTTTGACAACACAGCAATTAGTTAGAAATTTAAATTGTTACTTCCTCAATTTATTGTGGCTTTCTAGTACTCACTGTCCAGTCTGATTATTTACACTGAGAGTAAGCATTGGAATTTGAAGGAATAAGTTAAAACAATCTTAAAAATTAGGTTAACCAATTTAATATCAAACATTCAGTGATATAGTAGGGAAAATTGAAGAGTATAGCAAATAGATTCTAGATATATCTTTCTGACTGATTCATTGGCACACATTTTGCCGTACAATTTTGTTTCAACAATGTAATGTCATGGAAAGAAGAAATAAAAAAGAAGTAAAAAACAAATTTAGGTGGCTGTCTTGGTATGTTGCTACCCAAGTTGTTTTAACACAGAGTTGATACAATGCTTGATCTTTCCAGAATTCTGAATCTTGACTTTGTTTTGATTAATGCAACTATTATAATCACAAATCATCTCTAACTTACTTTCCCACTTACAGTTTCTCAATTTTCTTATTTAGCCATATTTGCCTATTCATTCTTTCTCACTTCCTTCATGTCATCCCCTCCAGAATGTCTTGTCATTTGCCCTATCCCCATCTATTAAAATTTTATCCTCCACAAACAGCACAAATTTTAACTACTCCTTAAGACATTACCTAATCAACCCAGTTGAAAATAGTTTTATCTTGTTCGTTCATCCATTTATTTAACACACTTTTTTGAAGGTGTGCTACTTTCCAGGCAATGGAATATACTCTGCCCTCTCTTGAAAAGTAATACATATTTATGTATTTATTTGCGCCAATCAAATGGTACTTGCCTGATGTTAAGCAACAGGCCTAATTTCTTATCCATTGGTTATCTGGATATTATACAAAAGTGATACTTGATTTATCTTGTAACTTTTTAAATTTGATTTCTTTGTGCCAAGGTGAATCAGGGTGTTTTGATATGTAACTGAATCAGAAAGACCTGGATTGGAATTGTGGTTTAGATTTTTTAATTTTTTTAAAAACAGGTTACCCTACAAGTCACTTGTGCCAATTGCTGACAGTCACAGAGCTGTATACGAAGATATATAGGATTTTTACTTCACTTGATTCATAGAAAACGTAGCTATTAATAAGCCCAATCACTCTCTGGTTAGCTCTGTAGCAATCTAAACACAATCCCAGTGGGCAGGGGATGTGGCAGTGCATGGTACTAACCAAAATGCTAAGGCCTAAAAGAACTAGAGTGACAAATGGGCCAAATTTGGCTCACTCTTCTTGATATCACTTATGAGAGGTCTTCAGAAAGGTCATATTTGATACAAAATGGACGAATATGGAATATTTAGTGCTAACTGAGGCAAACCAGACTGAGAAAGACAAACATTGTATGTCCCTACTTAATATGTGCCCAATGTCTACACTCTATGACAGAAACTGAAAGGTTGGACGGAATAATAGCAGAGAGAGCAACTGTGGATACCAGAGACAGTATAGGAGGGAGTGGGTAATAAGAAGCAGGAGGGAGGGGAGCAGGGGAAGAAAACATTTAACGGAAACAAAAATAAAAAGTCTGTTGATGATAATGTATATGGTAATATCTGCAACTTGGCAAATATAAACTGTATTCACACTGGGAAAAACCATTTGGTAAACTGTAAAGATGTATAGTGAGTAAGTGTAAATAAAAAAATAAAAATTCATAGAAAATATATATTAATGAAAACTATCAGATTTCATAACGTTATGTACCAAAACAAACATACTTCAAGTTAATTTTAGGAAGTACCCACATATTTTTTTTCTCAAAGTCTCTTTTTCTCCTAATTAATTCCCCAATTTTTCCCAGTCTGAAGCTCCCTCAACTCACTCTACTTGAAACCATCGGATAAATTTTCTTTGTTCTTGGAATAAAGTTTACTTTCAGCATTAGGGGAAATTACTTCAAGGTAGTTATCACTATCTGTGGGCTGATAATCCCAGAAAACTGTGTGTGATGGGACATTTTAAGAAAATTAAAATTAAACTCGTTAAGTAACTCATTTTAAATACCCTATGAAAAGGTCATTGTGGTCCAAGAACTTAAGTGCAATAGATATCGCTGAGATGATGGCATTTGTTTTATAAAGTTTAGGTACTTCATTCCGTTACTGACAAAGAATCCAATCAGGCGTGATAACTTTGATGGCAGGATGGACATCTACTGTTCATGCTTTTTTCTCTTTGGAAAGAAATTTCCAACTACTTCCCCCATATGGAGAGTCAGAGGGTCACTTATAAATAATATTCTTTGTTCAGAGAGGGTTTACATGAGTATTCCCTCTCAGCTATCAAGTAATGTCAAGGAGTCTTTCATTTCTCGAAGGAAGGGCCCCTTCAAGGTCAGAGGCTCATAAAACCATGTATCCAACCAGAGTGGAAATGACTAGCCAGGGGCACCCAAGGCAGCTCTGAGACCATAAACCCTGTCTCTTGGGGGCAGCCACTCATGGTTGTACAGGAAAACAGGCTCAGGGCCCACTTATCATTAGCCAAAAAGTAGACTTTTTACATGAGATTTTCCAACTTTCAAATGCTTAAAATATTAATATACCATTAAAGATAAGCAAGGTATGTTTGTGGTCCTTGTCAAGGCCATGGGACACTAATTTGCCACCTCCATTATTGTTTTGGCCAGAGAGTGTGTATAGCTCACTAGAAAGAGAAAGAGAGAGAAAGGGAGAGGGAGAAAGCAAATCCCAGTAGGATTTCTCCATCACATTGGGATTTGGAGCAAATATGTGCATGCTCCTAGTATGTTTTTAAAGCCATGGGGCCAGGATTGGAACAGCACAATAAGTCATGTGAGATCCATCTCATCTAAAGGCCATGGGGATAGCCTTTAGTTTATTTTTGTTTGTATGTTTGGTACTTCATTCCGTTACTGACAAAGAATCCAATCAGGCGTGATAACTTTGATGGCAGGATGGACATCTACTGTTCATGCTTTTTTCTCTTTGGAAAGAAATTTCCAACTACTTCCCCCATATGGAGAGTCAGAGGGTCACTTATAAATAATATTCTTTGTTCAGAGAGGGTTTACATGAGTATTCCCTCTCAGCTATCAAGTAATGTCAAGGAGTCTTTCATTTCTCGAAGGAAGGGCCCCTTCAAGGTCAGAGGCTCATAAAACCATGTATCCAACCAGAGTGGAAATGACTAGCCAGGGGCACCCAAGGCAGCTCTGAGACCATAAACCCTGTCTCTTGGGGGCAGCCACTCATGGTTGTACAGGAAAACAGGCTCAGGGCCCACTTATCATTAGCCAAAAAGTAGACTTTTTACATGAGATTTTCCAACTTTCAAATGCTTAAAATATTAATATACCATTAAAGATAAGCAAGGTATGTTTGTGGTCCTTGTCAAGGCCATGGGACACTAATTTGCCACCTCCATTATTGTTTTGGCCAGAGAGTGTGTATAGCTCACTAGAAAGAGAAAGAGAGAGAAAGGGAGAGGGAGAAAGCAAATCCCAGTAGGATTTCTCCATCACATTGGGATTTGGAGCAAATATGTGCATGCTCCTAGTATGTTTTTAAAGCCATGGGGCCAGGATTGGAACAGCACAATAAGTCATGTGAGATCCATCTCATCTAAAGGCCATGGGGATAGCCTTTAGTTTATTTTTGTTTGTATGTTTTTAGAAAGCAAATGTGTGGAGTGACAGAGTCTGTCTTGAAAGCCTGCATCCTTAACCACCTTACTTCACTTTTTACAACTGGAGTGGTTCTTATCTCTTCACCCCAACTAACTGCTTTCATTCACAGATCATTTGACCATCACAATATCAGTTTATTTGATTTGAATAAAGAAAAAATATATTTCTCTAAGAAGTAACTTTCTAAGTGGTGTATGAGAAAGCCTTAAGTGAATGCCTCTGATCAATGTGCCTTTTTCTTAATGAAAACCAAGTCATTGTAAGAAAAGAAGTAACCTTTACCTGATTCAGTTGTTTATACCTGTTTAATGGAAAACAACAACTCTGTCAATTCTGTATTTAAGTGTTAAATAGTAATGAATGTTTCTCAATTTCTACTTATGACTGCAACTAAGAATTTCCTTCTGCATAAGACTCGCCTATCCTAGCTAAATACTCGGTGATTTTTCTCTTATTCTAATGCCCTTAATTAGATTTATAGACTCTTTACAGTGTTTTATGTTGATGAGGGACTTAGAATACAGCACATACTAATAAAATATCCCCACTACCCAACTTGTGCTTTTGCATGTTTTATTTCAGTGAATAATGAGTCTTAAATAATGTTCTGAATATGTTGTCGAGGATGTTCTAAAGAAATATGGACTGATGATCCATCAGGAAACATTAATAAACATACAACCACACAGAATTGGTGACCGAGAGAAAGTGATTCATTGGGCCATAAACCATTGAAGAATTTGGGTCATGAATGCCTGCTACAAATAAAAATGTATTTAGAAAACAACAGTTATACATTCTCATTTTTTAATTTTCTTTCTGCGACTTTTAGCTTGTGTAAATGTTTTAAAATTGAAGGTAATCATTTTATAACATTCTCTATCCTGGGATAAAGAAATATACTCTACATAGTTTCCTTTTCACATGACACAGCCATTTTCATGGTTATAGCTAATTAGCTTCCTTTCGACATTAGATACGGAGGATGTTTAAGCAACGTAAACTAGCTGTCATCCAGCGGCATCATAATCAAAATGGCATAAAATTTGCCATAAAACCTGCAGCTAATAACATTTATAAGGCACCTTATTACATAAGGATATTGGAGAAGCTCAGACACTGTATATCACAATGCTTCCCCGGGGACCTGGTTCATTTTCCTAATGACTGTGTATGGGTTTACTTTAGGAGCTTCTATGCACCTGCCTGAGCACAGGGCTAACCTAGCCAGAGTAATAAAAACTGAGAAGGAGTGAGGTCCAAAGAAGATCTGTCTGAAAACTGATCAGCAATCTGACCATCTTCATCATTCCCCAGCTAAGCCTTCTCACCATTTTATGGCCATCCTTGTTTTAATATTCCTCCATGATTTATCTGTAGATGCTTCTTTCCTACTCCACACCTATAAGTGTGAATCTTTCCTCTTACTTACCCTACTCCTGTAGCCAGAATGCACCCATTCATCCTTCAAAGCCAGTCTCAACCCATGTTTTTTCATGAGATTTTTCCCCCAAGGACTCTAACCCACATCTGTCTACACATATGCTTTTATATGATCATACATAATCCATCCCTGACTACCTTGTCCTTTTCTAAATCCTGGCTACATCTTAACTGCTCAGCCTTATGCCATCACTGAATCATAGAACATCAATCCTAGCAGTACAGTAATTAGAATTTCATGTTCCACATTAGATGACATTTGACAGGTTCTATTTGGGAGTTTCTTTTCTCTCTTAGAAATCACAGAATAGCATGGTAACAGTGTTGGCTTGCTACCCAGGTTCCTGCCCACAGCAATTTATTCACATAATTTTTGACTTTCTCAACTTCCTCCTGCCATTCCACTTTCTCAACTAGCGCTGACATTCCAGTGCTAGACCCTATTTCTGTGGGCCCTTATACAGCCTTGAATGAACCTCTAAACCATGACTTAGTCAATAGTTATAAAAATAACTGCTACTCAGAAGTCTTACTACCCAACTTTATCCAGTCATTTCTCATGCAGCAACTTGAATATCAATATGATTTGCATGATAAAATATTTCTATTCCTCTCTTGGCTTGATGATCCCTCTCTGGGGAGTAAGACCAACCTTATTATCTGAACCATCTCCCCATCTCTACTCAGGAGAGTTCTTGAATGCCCTGTAACTTAAATCCTGTCAACTATGATAATCAGTTTAGCTTATTTCCTATCATGTAATTTAAGCATTATGTTATACCCTAGCCAGTTTGCTGATTATGCCATGTGTAAAGCTTGCCTTTTCTTTCTAACTAGATTATAAGCTTCTTATGAAGAAAGACGCTGTCATTATACTTCTTTATCAAAGCTTTAATGTGTTCTCTAGTCCTAGGCATGCGGTATTGCTCATACATTCATTAGTGATTATCTTCCCAAAACAACTTGTACTCAGTATGATTCTAATGCAATAAAGACATCATTCTATCACCTAATAGGATCTGGCTACCTACCATTGGTAGAACACCACAGTCGCTGTTTGTAAGACATGCCCTAAATACATCCTAAATCTTTTCTTTCTACACTGTGATCTCTCTGTTCAAATTCTAAATTTTATTTCATACACATCTTTCTATTCTCAGTTTAGATTTTATAGCTATACTTTCCAGTGTTCTAGTTGTCTCCTATTTTGTGGTGTTTGAATTTAAGGACTTTTCTGGTGGCAAATTTTTATGTTTGACTCTGTAGTAACTTCCAGTGAACTATCTTGCATACAGGCAGGTTAAGTGTGACTTTTCTTTTTGGAGTCCTTTCTCTCTCACAGACTCTAGCCCTGAATGACTGTCTTGCAAAAACTATATGCTTTGGGAACCAACAAGTGGCTTGGTGGTTGATGTTCTGGACTCCCACATGGTCAACCATGGTACAAGATCTGGACCTGGCAGCTAATTTTCTCACTTTCTCTTTCTCTGGGAAGTGCATATGCCCTACTCTAAATGTAAAAATAATAATAATTATAATTGTTATTATTTCCACCTCTTCAATAGTGTTCATACTGTTATTCCTATGTATTTCCATACTATCCAATATACTTTCTCAGGCAGACACCTAGTTTTCCCCTATGATAATATAACAATTCTTATATATTGAATATGTTATGTACAATATGATATGTATGTAAAGTTTTAAGCAACTTAACATCTTAACTCAAAATTTTGATGCAAAATATTATGATGGGGAATTTGGAAAGAATGAAAAAGTTGATACCCATGCAAATTAATTGGTGATAGTATAGATCACAGAATGCTGAAAATATGCTAGCGGCAGTAAGGTTTCATCAAGATATCTGCCCTATTTATTAGGGGGAGATTATTTGTGTATAATGAGTTACAGATTATTATAATGAAAAGAATGAATAAAACTGAGATGAAATTGCATTACTATATAGGAAGCAGACATCCATAACATTTCATGAAAGACATGCAACTTCACATGGTATCCTTGATATGAATTGGTCCGTGAAGTTCCCTGAGAATGAAAGCACTCACAGGATAAATCTGATGACTTGAGAAAGGGAATTGATCTCATCACCTTAGATAACTAGCACTATTCTTCTATCTGGCAATTGTATAGGTAAATACGTAGGTACTACGGACTATACTAGGGAAAATGTTTCCCTCATCAAACTTCCTTTCAAATGTGACTTAAGGAATCACATCAAGAAGTAAGCAGACTAAACAGTATGTCAAATGGTAATAAGGTTAAGGAAAAGCTAAAACAGCATTAGGAGATAACTGTCCAGGCTAGGGTACACTACTTCAAGTACAGACATGAAGGCAGTTTTCACTGATATTGTGTTACTGAATAGAATTAAAGGTGAAGAAACAAGCTGTATAGGGATCTGAAAAAAGCATGCTTTGGGCACAAGTTGGTGGGCATAAATGCAAAGTGATGTTTTTTTTATATTTTTATTAGTTTGTTTTGTTTATTCCTTTAGAGGTCAGTTAAGTAAGAGTTGTATTTAATCAAATGTGGGGATTGGCCAATTAGATATAAAGAGGAAAAATATCAGCATAGTTAAGAATGTGAACAATAAAGTGAAAATGAGAGTAAAATATAAACTAAGTAAGGAGGAAAATGAAGATATGAGAAAGAAACAAGAGACATTGCAAAGGTGGCAGGATGAATTAATTGTAGGTCGTTGTTAAGTAAAAGACTTATCAAACTAAATATTTGAAGTTTAAGCTGGGAAAGTGGGTAGTGGTCATATGATAATGAGACGTTTTCAATGGGAGCTGTAGAAAGAGTAGGCCAATCCTGTTACTATGATCCAACATGTAACTGTGTCTGCCAATAGCAGAGGTAAAATGAAATTTATACCCTTGCTGAAGAGAAATTGTAAAGTATCCAGAGGACAGTATATTGTAGACAATGCAAGTAAGTAAAAAAATTCAACACAGTATAAAATTTTTTAAAAATGTGTAGAATAAGAATGAACCAGGAGCTAAAATGTTTCAGAAAGGAAGTAGAATGGTAGCATGAGTTTGTAGATGGCAACAACACGAAGGAGAAGATGATCTTTAATCTGATGATGTTATAGTTTGGATGATAGTTTGTCCCCTAAAAGTTCATGCTTTGAAATTTGATCTGAATGGACTGTGATTGGATGTGTTGTAATTTGATTATATCGTAAGGATGCTAAGTGAAAACTTAATTCCTTTATGTTGTACCAAAGATGAAACCTTTGGGTCTAATAATGTCTTTAGGGTGAGACCTCTATGATTGAGTTCTTGTGAGTGTATACCCAGAGGGCATGAGATCAGAAAGAGACACAGAAACATATGGACAGCTGCCTTGCTTAAAATCCTACCTTCTATTATGATGTAGGCCAGCATAATGCCTTTAGACTTTCCAGCCACCAAAATATGAGTCAAAATAAATCTCTCTTCTCTTATATTCACCCAGTCTCAAAGCATTTCTGTAAGCAACACAATAATAGACTTGGACAGATGGTATGAGACTAGAGAAGAAAAAGTGAAGGAGGGAAGGAAAGAGAATTCTTCCATCATATCACCAGACTCAATGATGGGTGGATGTGAGGACAAAAGCAGTCACATTTTGAAGACTGTTAGAAAATCATCATCCTTGGCCAAAGCCGGGTTCATTTTGAGCAGTGAATATCACTCTTATTCGACCCAATGATCTGTTTTAAATCAATATAAAATCATAGATTGTCAGCCTATATAGAAAATAACTTATAAAATACACATAAAAGTGGGACCAGTAGATGGCGTAGCACTTGGACCTTGATTCAAGTCCCAGACCTGTTGGCTTGAAAATCGCACTGGGTGTATTTGCATTTGTGCCCAAGATCCTGGGAGGAGAATAGAGGAGAAGCTATTGCGGTATGGCCATCACCTCTCAGGGATGTTTTCTCATTTTCTATCTCCCTGTTTCTGTCTCTCTGTCTCTGTCTCTCTCTCTGGTGGGCACTCATGTCCTAAGGCCAAAACCTCTAAAAAAGGTAAAGGAGAAATAAAGTTATTTTAAAAATAAAAGTAATGAGCCAGTTGATGGCAAGGAGTTTAAGAAGGTTAAACACGCTCAGACTCATTGGCTTGAAAAACACGCTAGGTATGTATGAGTATATATCCAAAATACTGAGAAGAAAATAGAGGAAAAGGGATTAGAGCATGGCCATCCCCCTGGAGGGTGATTTTTCACTTTCCCTCTCTTTATCTCTCTTTCTCTGAGCAGCGCATACACCCCATAGTAAATTTAAAAAAATAAAAATAAAAAATAAATGTCAATACATTTTGAATTATTTTAATACATAAATTTCCATTCATATTGACCCTAGAAGTCACTATGAGAGGTCAGATATACTCTGGTGCTCATAGCTGCAAGTAAAGAGTGATAAAGTTATAATTTATTATACAGCTAAAATTTTCTGGACACACACCAGCAGTGTCATCAGCAATAAATGATGTACTAAACTACTGACAACTCTTGTTAATTTCTAAATAAAACAAAGTAATATATATCCATTATTTTCACATTTTCATTTCTAAGCATTTTATATGTATCACAGCGGAAATATTTTAAGTGTAAAATTTAAACTGAGTTGGCTTCTGTCCTACTATGTTACCATAAAATGTGTTTTTATTCACCTGAGTGTCCAGCTAAAACAACATAGATTGGAAACGAATTCTTTTTGTGTAGGGTCACCTTCCGTTATAAACAATAAGTTGAGCTCTGTCACCTTTGGCTGTCCCCCAGTCCCACAAAATGGCCTGCATATATTTTTTTTTTCTTTTTTGGGGGAGAGGTTTTTTTCTTTTTTTGCTATAGGGCGTGTGCGCTCACCAGACAGAGAGAGACAGAGAGACAGAAAGCAAGAAATCACCCCCCAGGCAAGATGGCCACGCCACAATCCCTTCTCCTCCATTCTCCTCTCGGGATATTGGGCACGCATGCACATGTGCCTGGCATGAATTTTAAGACACCGGGTCCAGGACAAGAACTGCGCTCGACTACGTGGGAGTCCAGTGACATAGCCGTTACGCTAACTGCTGGTCCCAAGGCCTGCATATATTTTTAAAAGAATTTTTATAAAGAATTATTTTATTTAACTTTATTTATTTATTTATTTACTTACTTACTTATTTATTTATTTATATTAACCTGACCAGTGAGTGAAAGAAAAAGTGAGAAAACAAGTTGCCAGATCTGGGACTTAAACTGCAGTAAACCATGTGGAAGTCAAAGGCCCTTAACCACCAAGCCACCTGCTGGCCTCAACTCACATATGAAATGCATACATTTTGTCTCATTGAGAACAAGATTTAATATTCATTTTAGATTATAGAAATAAAGACGGGATTAAAGAAAAGACTGAGACACAAACGAGACTTTGAAAGTGTGATCAAGACAATCCTCAAAGTGATTAAAACATAGGACATTTTGGACAGAAGCTAAACTTGAGTATACACATGTACTTTGATGAGTTAAAATTGTCCATCATCTTTCATGATTCAAGAATTAGATGTGTCTTTCTTGCTCTACTGCTATACTTAAAATGCACAAGATTAAAGAAGAGGAAAGTAAAATATGTTCAAAGGATACTGCATATTACTAGTTCCAAAAACTAAGAATTCTTCAGAAATTCTATGGAGAATTCCATGTACCTTAACTTCAGCTGGGTTTGTCATGGAATGAGTATGCCTCCTGTATGTTACCTTTATGTGTATGGGCTCACAAAGTCATGTGCATTTGCACACCTGCATGCTCACCACAAGTGTCAAATGAAGAAGCTGTCCATTTGCGATAGGAAAGCCTAAAGCAAGTGTATATGTGTCTAACCTGCTTATCATTTGCAGCCTCCAGATAATCAGTAAGACAGCAAGTGTTTCTGGCCAAATGGAGGATGATGGGGGTGATAACAGTGATGAGGAAAATCAAAACTGGAAAACCTGACTTACTATATCTGCAAATACTATTTTCAACCACAGAAAAGTTTGAAATAGTACATTGCTATTCATAGCTGAAACAGAGCAACAGAACAAATCACTCCCTATTTTATCAACATTTATCAGAACATTTGGACCATCAAAGCCTTTCAGTCTGTAAAAATAAATACAACCTAGTTCTCTCTTTACATATATATCTGTGTGCATCTATATATGCACATGGATTTTTGTGTGCACAGATAAACAGAGGTTGATTTTTGCTCATCACACATTTCAGAATAATTTTCAGATATTTAGCCCTTTCTTCTAGCTTTTTAAATAAATCTAATGTAAAGGAAGAGAAAAAATCTTGTTTTTTTTTTTTTTATTCATTTACACTTCAATCATCCATGTTGTTTAATATGAAGTATTTGATATTCAAGGGCCCTTGGGCCTTTTCAAACATGCTTTGGAGAATCTTTCTTTTTTTTTTTTTCTCTTCCCCTAATTTAAGAAGTAGCATTTTGCCAAAGGCAAGCCATAGTGATTGCCAGGGGAACAGGGTGGTACTTTACTCTGAACTTGTGAATTCTGAATATCTAAGTTGAGGAAAAAAGAGCTCTTGGTCACTTGCTGTGAGTGCATACTTGAGCACCCCATTCTCAAATACAGTCACATATTAATCTTTATGAGTTTTATTATTTTACAGAATGAGAATTTAAATCTTTTTCTAGGAAGACTGCTATGAAGATATATGATTAGCGTTATGTCCCTTCTCTTCTTTCTCCTCCTCTCCCTCGGTCTCTTCTTTATTGTCCTTCTCTTCCTTTTCCTCATCCTGTTATTCCTCTTTCTTTCCTGCTATAACATGGAGAGAGCTATTGGGACTTATTGACACTTGCTCTTCAGATTCTTTCTCATGTTGAAAAATGAACATGAGCCACCATAAAAGAATCATAGGACTTTGACCTCTCAGCTGGTTCATACATTTTCGTCCTATTACATTTTATACCGTTAATGATCCAGCCACTGGTTAATTACAGATGTGTGAGGCTTACTGACTCCAGAAGGGCAAAGTATATCTTTAAAACTACCAAAATTTTCTTCTTTTTCAAGGAAAATATCCAGAATCTGTGGGGCTATAGCTCTATACATTTTGGGGAATCTTCCTTATGGAACAGATTCAAGATTATGAGTACAATATCAAGTATAAAGGTCAATATTTGTTTACAGTGAGAAAAGAAATGACATTATATATTTTAAAACAATATCCATGAAAATTGTATATTTTGCTTATTATAACATGCCTATTTATGAACTGTCTGACCATCTATCTACCATTTTTCTTAAACTTTTTTGATTGCTGCTCTTTGAGCATCTTTCTACATGACAATGATATTGCAACTTTTTTTAAAGATGGGCACATAATAAACATAAACATATATGTAGAAAGATATAGCAGTAACCAACATTTGTGTAGAGGATTAGAATTAAGATTATTAGCCTTAGATGTAGATTTTGTAAAACTTATTGTTTAACAAAGAGAGAATATTCACATACTATCTCAGTAACTAAAATTACCTAAAACAAAATTATGTAAGTTATGGAACAGATAGTGTTGCTTTGCTATTGACCTGCTTATTCACATATCTCACTATGTCAATCCTCCTGCCTCAGCCAGGACTGCAAGTACCTGTCGCCACACCCAGCTCTTTTTTATTGTTATTACTTTAGGTTTTTGTTCTTGGGTGCATGTGCTCACCAGAAAGAGAGACACAGAGTCAGAGAGAGGGAAAGTGAGAAATCACTATGGCCATGCCACAATCCCTTCTCTCCTTTTGGGATTTGGGGCATAGATGCACACACACCTGGTGTGATTTTATTTTTTTTGGGGGGGGAGAGGTTTTTTGCTATAAGGCGCGTGCGCTCGCCAGACAGACAGAGAGAGACATAGAGACAGAAAGCGAGAAATCACCCCCCAGGGGGGATGGTCATGCCGCAATCCCTTCTCCTCCATTCTCCTCTCGGGATCTTGGGTACGCACGCACACACGCCTGGTGTGAGTTCTAAGCCACCGGGTCCGGGACTCAAACCGCAGTCGATTATGTGGGAGTCCAGTGACATAGCCATTATGCTAACTGCTGGTTCCCAAACCTGGTGTGATTTTTTAAGCAGTTGGGTCTGGGGCTTGAATCACATTCAGCTGTGGGATAACAGGCACATATCCCTGCATCAAATGCTAGAGTTGGACAGGAACTCAAAGCCCAGCTTCCCATGTGGTCCCAGACCGCAAAACCTGGAGTCTTAGCAGTGCATATTCCCTGCTGAGCTCCTATCATCCTTTTTTAGTGAAGTGAATAGAAAGATAATTCAGTTTTTCCTTCAGTAAGGTTGATAGAAATGTGATTTTAATCATTGATGGTTCATTATATTTTCTTTTAGCATCTTAACTTGTCAGTAATGTCATATAACTTGTTAAAATTGTTGTCAAATTTGGATAACCACCTCTCAACTTTTTTCATACACAAACTGTTAAATATGAGGGCATTTCAAGTCATGTGTGTTTGTGCAGTGTCAAACAAAATCTTCCTTGAAGTGATGATACACATTTATCAATCTATGGCAAATGTCCTCTTGGTAGCGACCTATCAAGTTTTATGTTATCTATATCAATGCCTATGCTTTGTGTCAAGTCATTAAGAAATTGACAAGAACCTGTATAGTTGCAGGAGAAAAGCCATGTCTGACAGAGAGTATGGGCAAAGTACAGCCTGGAAAAGACAAGGAGAGCAGTTTGAATGGAATGGAGTGATCTCCAAAAGACAGGGATAGCAAGTGTATGTTGGAGCCAGGTAGAGATGTAGAAGATAGAGCTGAATGATGGATAGTGGTATATAGTTTATCAGGCTTTGAAGTTAAGGATGTAACAACCTGTTAAGGAATTATTAAGTGTGAGTTATAGCTTCATGGTCATTTGAATTTGAGTTCCACTAACCCAACTGTTATACCTACTAGTGTATGGAACCTAATTAGGAGTAATTTAACCATTTTTAAAAATAACTGTGTACCATATAAAAATGTTTCACTAAATCCACATTAAATGTAGTAATTGCAAACTAACTTCCTTCCACCCAAATTTCAAAAGTGCTTGCAGCTACTCTACAGTCATCTGAAGCAAGGGCAGATTTGACAGAAAGGAAGTTAGAGTGGAGAGAATGTGGTCTTAACCTACTGAGATAAAGTTATTTTTGCAAATTTCACAAAATGTTATGACCATGTGAATGATTGCACAAATTGTTCCTATATCTTGGACTATACAAGTTAATGGCTCTGGCATGTGAAGGTTAATAGGCTTAATAGTAATATGTAATAGTAATAGTAATATGACTCAGTTTTTCTCCCTTCTGTATTTTAGTCCTAGTTTTATACTCCAGGAGCCCTGCTATGTTAGTAGTCTTTCAAACATCTGGGGACAACTGCATTGTTATGTCTATATAGGAGACCATTCACACCAGTATTTCTCTATAGCAGGGAAAACTGGCAACAATACAAAGGTTAATTTAGAGTAAAATGACTTAAAGTGTGGTACATTCATATCATGGCATATTATAAGAAAAGCAATAGAGAGATCTCATGTAAATTATCAAGACTTATTTTTTTTTTAATTACCAGAAGGCATGAGCACTCACTATAGAAAGTGTCGAGGCACACTTAATAATGTGTGGTTGTGCTATCATCATTTTTTTTTCCATTTCTCCCTTCCATCAAGATTTTGGGCACACATACACACATGCCTGGGGTGTTTCTCCAGCCACTGGACCTAGAATTATGTAGTCATGTCCTTCAGGGGCCATCAGTTATCACTGAGATGATATTCAGTTGGAAAGAATTATGAAGTTCCTTGACAAAGTTTTAGATTTTTAAGGAGAACGTTTCCTTTGGTTCTCTGATCAAAGTTTAAAAAACTCCTCATGTATATTTATTGTAAATAGGTGGTGAGGAGATGGGGCAGAGGCAAAGGGGCATTAGGTACAAGTAATGGAAGAATTACCTGAGCCACTGCCTCCTGTCAACTTCATGTCTTCATTTATACCCTCTGCTAACATCAACAACACCCACCTCATGGAAATGTTCTGAGAGTCATCTGAACAGTACATAAAAACTCTCTTTTGAAAGCATAAAATACTTTACAAGTGCTGAGAACTGGCACGCAGAAGTTGCTATTTAACTGTAAACACAAGATTGACATATCTTTACTAACCATAAAACGTGAGAGTGCGACTAGAAAAGAGTGCAAGGAAAACTCAGTGAACAGTGACAGCTCCATAATGCCTCACACTTGTGACCATCAGCAGGGCCCTGACAAGTCAGGGTGGTGTGTTTCTGTAGACGAGGTCAGTTAAGTGGTCAAATCCAGGCAGTATGAACCTAAAAATTTGTATCTTTGATTATTACCTTTACATCGTAAGTGAAACATTCCAGTCCAAATGTTACTCATTACTCTTCAATGACAAATGTCTGAAGCTGATCAGACAGAAAGAAATATTCATCAGAAGACCCTTTAACTGAAGGTGTGTTGGACCAGGATGTTAAGAAGATTTACTCTTCTTCTCTCTCAAACAATATAATAGCTTCTCTGTTCTTTCCTTTTGCTCTCGAGCCAGAAGATGATTTGTGCCAGACAGAGATCTGAATCTAATGCTTTAATGTTGTTTTAACATAGTTTTCATTTTTAATCTGTAGATAATCCTAATATAATAGACTGTGAATCAATATTTATAAATGAATTTTAAACTTTTATAGCAGATCCATTAACAAACCCCAAATTTATTGAGCCATAAAAGTTAGGCCAAAGCTATGGCATGTAGTATAGTCTTATAGTTCCCAATTGAATCACTAGGCACTGTAGATATGTTGCTTTATGCTGCACAAGTGTTCTTAAAAAAAAAAAAAAAAGTAGTATTTTTGTCTCCTCTTTTACTTTTCCTTAGTATAAACATGAAAACAGTAAAAAAATAAAGAAAAGAAAAGAAAAGGGCTAAGACACCACAGGGGATGCAAAGCAGACAGGTTGCACAGCTACAAGGGAGGCTATTACTGAGTAACGGTGGCTGTTGCAGGCCAAACAAGCTGTGCATCTGGAATGAGCTTATGTAAACAGGGCACTTTTCAACAGTACCCATACTTTTCCTTGTATGTTACTGCATTTGCCTTCAATTTTTATTAGGACATGTTCAAAATTTATCCTTCCACCACCAGTTACATAACCAATGAATATAAAACTGGTTTAAGGGACCAGCAGATGGCATAATGATTATGTTGCTGGTCTCTCATGTAGTCTTCCTCAAATTGAGTACTGGGCCTGGCACCTTGAAACTCATGCTGGGTGCATGTGTGGATGTGCCCAAAACATGAGAGGAGAATAGAGGAGAAGGGATTGTTGAATGGCCATCCCCCCTGGGGAGTGATTTCTCACTTTTTGTCTCTCTGTCTGTCTCTGTCTCTCTGGTGAGCACATGTGCCCTATAGCAAAAATCTCTCTCTCTAAAAAAAAAAAAAAGTGGTTTAATCTCCTTGACATTTTTTCAATGGTTGAAGTGAATAAAGGCAAGTATTATTAAAGTTGCCTAGTGAAATGTTTCTGAGTCCCAAATTTAACCACAAAAGGTAGCAGGTCAGGAGAATGTGTGTAGCTCTCCCTTCATACCCCTTCAATAGTATAGATTATTTTGGGATTTTTCTGGACAGATTTCCTACCTCACCTTGTGGATATTTCATTGGTGAAGCACACGTTCTCACACAGACAACTGTGTGTACACATACAGAGATGCACAAAAAGCAAGATAGCTCTTTCAGAAGATGGCTTTGTTGTGTTGGCTCTTACATGAACCTAGAATTTTATATAAAGAAAATGCTAGGATTTGAAGTCTAGTATTTGAAATTGCTGTAGTCTTTTGTAATACTGACCTAACCACTGGAACACATGGAATAAATCAATGAATCTTGACAAAATACTACCTCATTGTAGCATCCTCAAAATTCATTTTCAAGGTGTAGAATTGGTAAGAATTGTCCTAATTCTCCTGAATTGTTTGAAGATTGGAAAAAAAATTCACCGCATCATGAAAATCAGAGATATTTCTTTTTTCTTTCTTTCTTTTCTTTTTTTTTTTTTTTGGAGAGGTTTTTGCTATAGGGCGCGTGCGCTCGCCAGACAGACAGAGAGAGACAGAGAGACAGAAAGCTAGAAATCACCACCCAGGGGGGATGGCCACGCCACAATCCCTTCTCCTCCATTCTCCTCTCGGGATCTTGGGCACACACGCACTCATGCCTGCCGTGAGTTTTAAGCCACCAGGTCCGGGACCTGAACCGCGGTTGGCTACGTGGGAGTCCAGCGACATAGCCATTATGCTAACTGCTGTTCCCAAAATCAGAGATATTTCTGAATTGAAATTCCTGACTTTTCTAGAGACCTAAACTGAAGTTGCCCAAGAGCATATGGCCAGTATGAGGCATAGCCTAAAATGACACTCATATCGCTGTGTGATATTATAAAAATATATATTATTAAAAAATAATTTACATTTTCTTCCTATTTCTTCATGGGCATTCGTACTCTTTTGCAAAGTAACAGTGAGATACGGCACTCTAGCCTAGAACATCTTTAATATCTCCTGGCTTGAGAAATAATATTCAGAATCTTTTCACCTCTTCAGGTATTAGGTAATTCTTTATTTTCTTTTTTTTTTTAGAGGTTTTTGCTATAGGGCGTGTGTGCTCACCCCTCAGGGGTGATGGTCATGCCACAATCCCTTCTCCTCCATTCTCCTCTCATCGGGATCTTGGGCACACACATGCACGTTCCCAGCGTGAGTTTAAACCACACAGTACAGGACTCGAACTGCAGTCGACTACATGAGTGTCTAGCGACATATCCATTACTCAAACTGCTGGTCTCAAGTATTAGGTAACTCTTCCCAATACCATTGCTGAGCTTAAGGAACTGCCTTATGCACCAGCCTTCAGAAGGACAGTGGCACATCCCAGCTTGTTCTAAATAGCCCAGGTTTGCCTGTGCCTTTAGTCTGACTAACTCAAATGCTTTTACACAAATGTATTGCACTGCCTCTTCTGATATAATGCTCCTTCTTTCAAAGATACATAAACATTTTAGCCATATTTCTAATTGAAAGACTTTAATATTTGAACTGACTGGCAGAAGCTTAGTACCTTATGGAAATAAAATCTAGTTGTAAAAAAATTGAATTATAATTTTTAAAATTATACAAATATTTATATATGTATATATACATATAAGTCTTTTATATATTATATATATATATGCATACACACACAAACACACACACACACACACAACCTATAAACTTTACCCAAATAATCCTAGTAACAACCTTATGAGATAGGTACTATTAGCTCTATTTTATAGAAGAGAAAACTGAGGCACAGAGGTTTGAAACAATTACCAAAGACCTCACAGAAAGTTAGGGGAAGGGCTATGGTGTGAACACAAGTCATTTCTTCCAGGCTAAAGACTCTGATCTGCTCTAATGCAGATAAAATGAAATCTGAAGACTTAGATCTTAATCAGCTGTTAAGTATTTATTAAGCACTTCTGATAGGCAATTTGAAGTCCAAAAATGCATGAGGGTATTACAAAAAGTTTCTCTAAGGCCAGCCCATGGTTAGGGCAGTTGAATCCTGAGTGATCAACTGCAGAGTTTGAATCCCAGATGCGGTAGCTTGAGAAACATGGCAAGAATGTGGCCAAAATCCTGAAAGGAAAGAGAAATAGAGAAAAAGAGATTGCTGGTGTGACCATTTGCCATAGGGGGTGGGGTGTGCTTTCTATCTTTCTCTCTCTCTCTCTTTCTGTCCCTTTCTGGTGAGTACACATACCCTCTGGTAAAAAACAAACCAAACAAAATAAACAAACCAAAAAAAAGAAAAAAAAAAAACAAGAAAAGTTTAGAATTAAAGTATGAATTATTTTGATACAAAAAACCCATACACAGATTTTTCACATCTACTTTCCATCCACTTTTCTTTGTATATATTTTCTAAACCTAAGAAATATCTAATATTGCTCATATGTCCAAAATAAAGACAGTAGGTAAGAGTAAGTTTTGCTATTGCTACTGTTTCATTTTTGGTTGTTTTTGTAACCAAACCCAATTCTCAGTCCTTTAAATATATTATCTCCAGTCATAAAACTAGTTCTACAAAGCCTATTATATTTTTCAAGAAATCAGACTTGAGGATTTTAAAGAATTGCAGGCCATAGTCACTCAGATAAAGAGGAAAAAAGTCTAAGATCGAAAAATTAATATTTTAAAGCTATAGACACCATCTTGGTATTTAGATAAATGAAAGATGAGTATGGCTTACTCCATAAAGAAACACCTTCAAAAGAAGTTGGAATTGACTTTTTAAAAAATGTATGCATTGAATTATGGGTAATATTCCAAAGAACTAAGAGATAAGGTGTGGCTCAGATTATACGTTTTACAACAAACTGGGAAAGACAGGATGACCAAAGGTTTGGAGACATTCTGGCCTACTGGGGAAAGATAGGGCATAAATTTGGATAAATCAGGTGAAGCTCTATTAAGGAAGTCTTGAAAAACAGCAGAGGAGTTTGGACTTAATGTGAAAAGAAATAAGGCTGTGAAGGTTGTCGAGAGGCAGAGGATATGATAAAAACAGTGCTTGGGGAAGATTAATCTGTCAACAGTTTGCAGGATGGATGCTATTTTAAAGATTGTATATTGTTATAGTACTTTATGTTTCCTTGGGGGTGTTTTGTATATATTTTTCTCTCCTCTGTTAGATTATAAACTCCTGTAAGGCATAGTCCATGCTTTCAGCTTACTCTTTCAATTTCCCACAGCATTTAGCCCAGTGCTGGTCTGTTACTCTTGATGGTTAGGAGTGCAGAAAAGCCAGCTAATGATGGGGGATAGTCAAATAGTGAATGCTATTTTGTACAAAGCAACACAGTCTTCCCTAGGCTAAATGAAAGGGATACTTCTTTAATGTCTCAAAGTCAAATATTTCAGAATTCTCTATCCAGTGATATGAGCAGTTATTTTAAGAGGAGAAGGAGGTCAAAAGAGAGAAAAAAGAAAAAGAAGGGAAGGTTCCTATTTGAGATAGGCTTATTAGAACACAGAGCTACTGAGACCAGCAGTTAGCGTAATGGCTATGTCACTAAACTCCCATGTAGCCGACAGCGGTTTGAGTCCCGGACCCAGTGGCTTAAACTCATGCCAGGCGTATGTGCATGCGTGCCCAAGATCCCGAGAGGAGAATGGAGGAGAAGGGATTGTGGTGTGGCCATTCCCCCTGGGGGTGATCTTGCTTTCTATCTCGCTGTCTCTGTCTTTCTGGCGATCACAGGCACCCTATAGAAAAAACCTCTCCAAAGAAAAAACAAACAAACAAACAAAACAAAACAAACAAACAAAAAAAAAACACAGAGCTACCAATAATGTTGGGAATGCCCTCTAATTCCATGTGTGTAGTAGACTGAGTAACTTTGCTAAACACACAGACCAGGAACTGAAAAGACTGTAGAACCAGATAATACAGTCTTATATAATTATATTATTGCCAAAAGAATTTCCTCTCCTGTCCCAGTTCTGCTTACATGGTAGGCAGCTGCTGTGTGGCACATGATATAGAAAAGATACCATTTCTGTATTCAAGACATTCAAATAATACAAGCTAATAATATCTGTCTAGGTAGAGAACAAGGCAATGATAGCACTTAGCCTTGTCTTTGTCAATCCCAAGTTAATTTAATATCTTCCAACAAATGAGAAGAAACTGAGATCCAAAGTGGACAAACCAAGACTGGAATCTGTAATTTTAGGGTCACAGGCTATTCTTTGTTCATTATTCCTGTATCCTACATGCCTTTTTTTTTTTAAGACATTGGAGTTCTTTTTAATTTTCATTCATTCCCCAAAGCAAAACAAACAAACAAACAAGACAGTTTTTGACCCAAATATTTGTAATGCTCAAAGATTTTCTCAGCACATTGAAACGGAAAGCACAAACTCTCTTTTGCTTTAGGAGTCTGATTTTTAGTCTTCTGTGATGCTAGATTTGCCAAAGAGAAAAATAACTGAATACCCTCTGGGGCAAACCAGCATCTGGAGAAACTGCTCCATCCCTTACCTGCTTAACGCCTGCAGTATAAAAGTAATTTATCCTTCTAATTTTATAATGTGATAGATCACATTTCTTCTTTATACCTACATTTCAGGGCTGATGACTTGTGCATATACACTTTCACTGGGTAAAGGAAACATCTTTGTTTCCGTGGTTTCTTTATGATCATGGCTAGTCCCTACTTAGATAATCTCCTCCACCTCCACAGTGGTACTCTTAGTAATGGGAAGTTCAGCTAGCAGTATAGTTTACATCACCATATACAGTCGGTTAATAGCCGCTTTATTAGGTATCTCCAGTGAGATGATGGGCCATCCGAGAGTATTAACACCTGGATTTACAGTCATCATGATGGAACACATTGAAGATCTTTACCAAGCTGAATTACTCAATAACATCTTAGAAACATAAATAATCAAGAAGCCTCATTTTCAAGCCTAAAAGCCAGAAGTCTGTCTTACTAATTGACCATGATGGAGTTATAATAGTGAAATACAACACAGAAAAGCTCTCTGGAAGGCTGCCTCAGGCATATAGCATCAGTAAAGCAATGGTGATCCCATTTCCAGCCCCAAGTTCTTATGAAGGGCTCCTTCAAAGCAGGCCCATATTTTGAGATGCAGATTTATGGGAAGGTATTTTAAATGACTATCTATTTCACAGGAAATAGAGAAGAACTATGACCATGTTATTAAGCATGTTGTTAAAGCTCTAAGATAATTACAAAGGGATTTTAGGTTTCTCAATTCATTTATAGGTTTCAAATACCCAAAGATATTTGTTAATTTATCAAAGAAATATAAAGGAAAGGAATAGAATAGAACAGAACAAAGTAGAATAAAATCAGAATGGAAGCAAACAATTAGCATTTGGAACTAAATAATTTGCACCTGTATTTCCAAAATAAAGGAAATAAAAAGTGAGAGGATATAAATAAAGGATTAATTTGCAAGTAGGCTGCCGCTAGTTTGACCAATGCCAATGACAACTTAAATTGCTGATTTCCCTAGGACAAAAGCCTCATGAACATCAAAAAAGTGATCTTTAAAGTATAGGTAAGGGAGACATTACTTTCATTTTAAATATTATAAAACTGACTTTAGGAAGAATCAAGTTAAATCAGGGACAGGACCCTTGTGTTCCAATTACTACCTAGTGCTTTAATATATGTTTGATTCTTTATTTTTATTTCATTATTTTTTTATTTAATTTGCTAGAGGGTGCATGTGCTCACCAGAGACGAAAGAGACAGAGAGAGAGAGAGAAAGTGAGAAACTACCCCCTGTGAGGGATGATCACTCCACAATCCTCCTTTTTTCCCCTTTCTGGATTTTGAGCCCATACTCATGTGCACCTGGTGTGTTTTTCAAGTCATAGACTGTACTCAAGCTGTACAGTCAGCCATGTGGAATCCACCTGCCTTAAGTGCCTATCTGGCCACTAATTTCTGTTCTTAAATGCCTTATTTTTCTTGAAGCTTGAGGTCATCTGATATTTGTATTTCTCTGCTCATTTCAGTTATGTGTTGTGATAGGCTTGTGATAATTTTATATGGCTTTAAAACCAATGGGAATAGTAAATAAGGTTTATTCCCCATGATACTCTGGCTAGATTATCCTTTAGACTATTGGTCACATGCTGGCCAATCAGTCTACCTAAAACTGATTGAAACTATCTCTATTTCTAAGAAATGGTATCTGTAGTTTGACTTAATAAAATGGCAATCAAGTCTTTAGAATAGTGCTCTTCCAAATATGTCAAAGTACCTAAATGTCAAAACTTGTGCTACATTTCCAAACTACATTGACAATGGCAAAAAGACAGACTTTCCTCTTAGTTTTCCAAAATTATTTACATACAATCAAAATAAACAGCCAGTTTAGAGAATTAGAATGGCTTTGCATTTTTTAACCTTCTGTATATTTATGTATACTACATTTCTTCTGAGGTGCAAAGGAATAGAATAATTGCAAGATGCTGATCATTTGTTTGAGGCTCTATCTAATTTTGTTTATGATTATTACCATGGACAGAGAACATGTGGTCTGCTATGATCACCCAAGGGATTTTGATGACTGATTCTTGACATTCAAGAGTAAAATATATATAACTCTTACTCATCAGTAAGAGTTCTCCTTTTCTCATCTGTCTTCCTTTTGTCCTCATGTTCCTTTCCTCCTTCATTGCTTTAGCCTTCCACTCTTTCATCAATACAGGAAGATAGCTGTATCAAACTATGCTGACTCAAGACTCTAATCTCAGTCATTCATGTCCACAAGCTGTCAAAGACCTGGAGAGGCAGTAGCCCATCACAAATGTCTAGCAGAATTTACAGTTTGCTGAAATTAAAATAAATACATACCTGGATATGCTCACAACCTTTTGGCAATATTTTGTTGGAAATCTTTCCTAGTAATACAGTTACTATGTCAAGATAAAGGTAGAGTGGGAGGGAAAGCAACTAGAATAAGTTATCATCAAGGAAAAGAATGAAGGGACACAATTTTAAGAAGCAATAAGGGACAGGCACCAGAGGAATTTATGTTAGAGTCTTTGCAGAGAGAGTAATTAATACATTGCATATGGAATCAACTCATCGAGGGATGCAATGGAAGTAATTAGTATGAAGTTTTAATAAAGGAGTTAGACACGTATTTAGAGGAAAGAGAATGCTATGATGTACAATTAATAACTCTGAGCCTGGGATGAAGCATACAGGACATGGGCTTTCTGGCTGCTTTTCCCTATTCACCCATCAGCCAGTCAGCTAAGAATGTGCCTTAGTGAACATTTTCTACGGCAGGCTCCCAGGAGTGACTTGTCTGTGGAAATCAGGGAAATCTAAAAACAGCTCTGTTCTGTTTCAGAAGGGTAAATGAACCTTCTATGGAAAGCAGAGGTGTGAAAGGCTTTAGACAAACTCATTACAAGCTCCAGCACACACTTAGTGAATGGAATTGTGACTTAGAACCTCATACTGCCCAATGTCCCAAGGGACCAAGAATAACAGATAAAGTAAAAAGACAGGTCAATTAAATACTATAAACTAATGGCAGCAAGGCTCATCTTGCACTGTCATTCAATCTCTGTTCAAAGAACTTTGGAAAACCAAGAGTATAAATTGGGAACATCACCTGTAAACATTTGTATATGTAGTCTCCTGCTTTAGAGCAAGTGATTGCTACCATCCCAGCAAGAATTCCCAAACTAATCAATGTTGCAAACAAAGTCTGTGATTGACAGCCAACTTTGGTCTATCTATGTAGTCAAATATATGACTTCTTAAGTAAGCATTTAACCCATTAACTACATTTCATCCCTGAATGATTTCCTGGGTAAAATGAATTCTGTTCTGAGCTTCATTGCTTGCATGAAGTTAGGTCAAAGTCATGTATAGGGATATGAGAAATAACTAAGAAAGTCCTGAAAGGGCTGGAGTAGAAATGAACTACCTAATTTCCCCCTTCTACCCCAACAGCCTTCCATGGTAGTGTCTGATATCCAACATTTGTTACTTTTTACTTGGGAAAGAAAATGTCCTGTGGTTGCAGCTCACACTAACATGTGTCTATCAATAAAAAATAGGTAATTATTTATTGAGATTTATCACATATACTGCTCATTCAATGTATCACATAATTCCCACAAAAATGCAAGAAGGTAGGCATTAAGAACAGTATTGTATAGATGACGAGCTGTCTAAAGCTGATAAGTGGCACAGTAGATGTTTTAGTTCGGCTCTTCTTGATGCTACATTCTTGGCAATTTACCTAAGTGCTTTTTGAGAGCAAGGTATTTATGGAATCAAATTATAAAAGAGAACTTACAGAAAGCAAAAGTACAGGAAGGGAACAAGGATGACTGAATGCAGAGAAGAAATGACAACAGAAAAGTATCTTTTCTTCCTCCTCTTCTTCCTTCTCTTATTCTCCTCTTTTTCCTCCTCTTCCCCCTTTACAATGGTCTAAGTGGCTATTTATATATATTATGAATAACAATGAAAGATGATACAAATTGTGATTTAACCAAATACATAGCATTTCTTTCTTATGGATGAAAGGTTATGATATAGGACCTTCTATTAAATGAACCAGAGAATCCAGTGTTCTTTTTTGGCAAACACACACATACACAAATAAAACTATTTGAAAGATAATTAGTTGTCTTTTCCCCTTCTTTTTTGTGTCCTTTCTCTCAACATGTATGGTAATATGTCACCTGAGAGAAAGAGGAGGACCTTAATGTCCCTTATATAGTCATGTGTAGGCAAAAGTGCATTTTACCCACCTGCTTGTAAAGTCAAGTGTACAGGTATTCTGAACTAAAAAGAAAAAGAAAAAAGTGCTATAAGAGTTGAAAACCATGAAGTTTTATAAAAGTGATGTTTCAGTTGGATTAGTAAAGGAATGTGTGGATTGTTCCAAAACCAATTTATAAAATTTTCTACATTGTTTCAAGGGACTAAGCGGTGCAGATAAGGGAAAACCACATGAATATCTATCAAAAATAACTACATTCTACCTTTATTTATTCATTCATCCATTTTTTTTCATTCGACTAATGTTTGTTGAATACTAAAACTGATGGTCATAGTGTTAGGTGTGGGCACTATAATGTTGAGTGATCGAACATTGTTTTATACTTACTGAGCATACTTTCCAATGAGGAAGACATATCATAGGTAAGTAAAATACATACAATTTGCTATAAATTGCTACCATGGGAAAAAAAATCAGTGACAGGAAGTAAATAAAGGGCTAGAAGAGTTATATGGATACAGAAAGAGTCTGTATGATAAGACAAAACAACAGGATTGACTCTTCTGCTTTCATTCCTCAGATATAAAAGAAGGAAAAACCATACCGGAAGGTGAAATCAAGAACTAGAGTTTCCAGATTATGGATAAGTATGTTCAAAATATTCATCCATAAATTGATTCATAAATTTCCATGAGAATGTGGGAAATAGCTTATGTTACTCTTAAAAATATTGGAGACCACTGCAACTGGGCTTTGGTGAGGGACAGGGAAAGTGGGAGCACATGAGGATAGAGACTGCACCAGTGTGGCACTTCAGGGAAGGATACAGAGAAAGCAGTGAAATTTACTCCAGTGAAAATGCAGAGAAAGCAGTGAAATTTACTCCTGCATTCATCGAAGATATTTTGGTGGCTTGGCCTGCAGGAATGATAGACGATAAGAGAAGTAGAATCATTTCAAATGGATTTTGGTTTGAGAATTAAAAGATTATGCTGATTAATTGGATATTATTTCAGGAACTGGAAGGCAGCTGTGCTTTAGAGATTATTGTTATTACTATTCTTGGTAGTGTTTGCTTTTGTTTCGCTTAAATCAGAAACATCATCCTCCCTACTAGGAATTTAAGAGAGAAGAAAGTAGTAGTTTAGGTTAGAGAACAGAATGGTTTGTGAGAGATTGATGATTTTGGCTGGAATATCTTCATCTTATTTTACTCCAATAGACTCCAGAGCAGTCAGCACTACTAATCACCTTCTCAGTTATTCTTTTTTTTAAGTTTTTTTTTTTTTTCATGAAAGTGAGACACATAAAGAAAGAGACAGAGACAGGAAGAGACAGAAAGACAAGCACCCTCAACAAGTTCTCACACCACCATCTTTCCCACCTCCATCTCTCCCAACCAGCTGGCAATATAGGCATGTGTGCTCAGCACGTATAGGCTCAATAGGAACCTGAACCCTTGATCTTCCATATGGATCCAATATTCCTTGGGTAAATGTCACCAGTGTGCCACCAAGCCAACCATGGATCTTCCTAATTTTACTTACTTGTAATCTATGGCCTGACTTTGATAGGATTGTCTAAAGACCTAGGGAGTTATAGAGATTGCAACCCAGTAATACTTGAGACCAACCATATGGATACAGAAAGGTATATAGGACAAAATATAAAAATAGCCAGGTGAGAAGAAAAAAAAGGACTTTCATTCCCACTTCAGTATCTGACGCTGGCTTTAGAGTTTTGTAAGTGAATAGAATTTGATAGTCAATGACAGAAAGCCAGTGAAGCTGTTAAAAGTCTGGAAAAATTTGGGAAGGGGAAGCACTCACCAAAAGGAGCCTGGACAATAACCTCTCCAAAGTCAAGGAAGTCAAAATGTTGCTGAGGAATGACTTCTCTGTTGAGTAAGAGTGAACTGCTTAGCTCAGTGATTGTGCTTTCATCTATAAAAAGTGCCATTTTTAGTCATGTAGCTATTCATTCACCGAATATGAATTTACTGAGTCCTTTTAGTGCTCTAGGCTGCTGTCTCTAAGAACTGGTAAGTTGTATTATTTTCCATTTGGAAGGAGGCAAAAGAGGTAGGTAAGTTCTCGAAAGGCAATTTCAGGGGCCTTAGGTAGCTGCTTTGCCTATTTGCCCTGCACCCACCTCTCCCAAATACTGTCCCCTGTTTTGGTTGCTAAGAGCTTCACTTCGAGGCCATATGAAGTCAGCAAACCAGACATCATCCTCATCCTCACAGAACATTTTTTTTTCCTTAGGCCACAAGGAGACTGGAATGTAATAGACTTATATTAGGCAACCACATTCAAAATTAAGTGTAGAACTTCAAATACTGTGGGTGCTGTTTTTAAAGTTTTAAAGTGCATTCAAATGAGTTTTTTCCTAAAATTTCTAGAATTTCTAATTTTTCTTGCCTGACATATTATAAAATTAAGGTTAATTATTGTAGGTATATGAATCAAACATTTTAGAGTGTTCTTCCTACTCCTAACTAACCAATTGTAGGAGAACAGACTGCCACATGGATTTGCTGCTGTATTTTTCCTTGTAAAATATTTTCTCATCAATGCAATATTAATATGTGCATAGGCTGAAAACTTCAAATGTGTTGTATTGATCCCCTGGGCCGTGACGTCTCAGCTCTGAGCTAACACCTCCAACTGTATCGTTGGTGTCATCTTTGGGCTCTGTAATCTTCCCAGGAACCTGCAGAGTGCATAGCTCACCTCAGGACCTCCATAAAAGCCTGGTCTCCTGTTCAAAAGTCAGGAGGCAGCAGGTTTGCACGTCTGCTGAGCTGCAGAGAAACATGCTGATCGCTGCCAAGAAATAAAGGCTAATCAGTCACAGAACTCTGCCGGGTGAGAGGAAACCTCATGAAAGGAAGGTTGCAAAAGCAAGTGAGGTACTAACACATTCACCTCATGCTGCACATTTGAGGAAGTAAGAAGTTGGCTTGGCTTCTTTGCTTGGAAGGAAGAAAGCTGTAGATAGGCAAAGCTGGCAACCACCTCCTCAGGACCATCAGGGAGTCTCCCTGCCCACTGACACCTCAGCTACACTACCCAGACTTCGTTTTTCACCTGGTCAGTGCTTCAGAGTCCTATACTTAAGAAGAAAACTAAACTGTTCAAAACAGAGACCAGAGATTCTATAGGATAATGTTTACATTTTTCCTTCTGCCTATTACAGGTTCTACCTCCCAACTTTCTTTAGGTTGAAGAATCACATATCACCTATCGTCCTCCAAAGATGTTTCTCTCCCCAATCATGTTTCATAACTGCTTCTGGAAAGAAGGCCCTTTGGTCCGAAGTGGGAAAAGGATGCATCAAAGAACAAATGGACATATTATTCCCTTGCTGGGAAGGAAAAGTGCTCTGGGTTTCAGTGGTGTTTGGAGTCAACCCTGAAACAGAATTGCTCAGTTGACCTGATGGAGCACTTGACATCAAGATTACTTAACAAAGGCTTGATGAGATCTCTGTGATGATAATGATAGTGGATCAGTGTGATACGGTGTGTTCTAAGAAATAACTAGCCACAAGTAAATCTCTTCGGTATATTGTCTTTAACAGTCAAAAAGCGTATTCACATTCAAAATGACTATGTTATCCCAAAAGAATAATGATAGTTAGGCATGATATGCCATACGTGTTTCTAAATGTCAGAAAGAAATAAATCTGGTAATAATTCTGAGAACTTTGAAAATCACCCAGTTCACGATTGACACATAATTTTTGCCTTTTAAGCTATTTTCTCTGGCTTGCTCTATGGTCTAAAGATTAAGGAAACCTGATCCCACATGGCCAACAGCAGTTTGTATCTTGGCTCTGGGGGCTTGAAAAACACACCAGACACACATGCTTCTGTTCTCGAAATCTCAACATGCTGAAAAAAATGGAGAAGGTTTTGTGGCAGACTACACCCTGTGTGGGTGCTTTTTCTCTCTCCCACTCTCTCTCTCTCTCTACCTAGTATGTACCCTTTGGCAAATTAAAAAAAAAAGATATTTTATCTTTAGGAAGTTGTTATAAATGGATTTGCATGAAAAGAGCCCCTAGATAAATTCTTGGGATGGCACAAGATATGAGATAAGAAAAATGTATTATCCCTCTCAGTTGAAATGGGCAGAAAGAAACCCATATGGAATAAATAAGTGGCAGCACTAGGTGAAAAAAGAATAAATAGCTCAATAACAAGTTATAACTATTGGCCAAAACACTTTTACTTTTAGCTCATCAATCTTTGGAGTGATTTTGTCTTAGAGATGTGAAAACGAGAGGTCAAAGTGATTATGCATGATTTCTGTGTAGGAAGTGGCAAGAACAGGAAGGGAACTCTACACTGAACCTTTGGAAGGGTAGCACATTGATAAAAGTGGGCTCTACTGAAGAAAGCTTGCTGGACCTGATGCCTTCTCATAGCATACGGCATGTGGATTCACTGATGGGAACTTCTCAGAAGCAAAATGGCTTTAAAAAGCCTCTGAGGCCAGCAGATGGTATAGCAGTTATGTCACTGGACCCCAACAATGGCTGACTACGATTAGAGTCCTGGACCTGGTGGCTTGAAACTCACGCCAGGTGTGTGTGTGTGTGTGTGTGTGTGTGTGTGTGTGCATTCCTAAGATCTTGGGAGGAAAATGGAAAAGGGATTGCAATGTGGCCATCTTCCCTGAGGTGGGTGAGATTTCTCACTTTCCCTCTCATTGTCTCTCTCTCTCTCTCTCTTTCTCTCTCTCTCTCTGATGAGCACACACACCCTAAAGCAAAATTTTCTACAAAAAAATTAAAAGAAAATAAAAGGAATTCCCTCTTTATTAGTATAGGGGTATAATTCTGTATCTACAGGGTTGTGATGCTCTCTTCATTTTACACACAGAGTAGACATGCTAAGTGATTAGCTTGAACAGAAAAAGTGGAGAATTGTGATTAACTTTACAAAGAAGCCTAAAGTAGCCAGAATTGAACTCCTCCAAAGTCCTACCTCTCCTGATTTTACTACCTGATGCACATCTGCAGCACAAACTGAGCTAAGTTAGAACCACTGCTTCTGCTTCACACAGTGTATTAATTGTTCATTTTTAATTGATTCTTATGCATCAAAGACTGTGTCCCAGATGTGTCCCTTACTGACTTTGCTAATTATTCCACTCAGGCAGTCCTTATGTGGTCTTCAGGGACTGTAACCAGAATGGGAGAAGCTGACTTAATTTACTATTTATCCAGATATATCATGATTGGGATGGGAGGAAGTTACCTTGAGGAATAAGCCAACAGGACAGGTTTAAGGACTTAATCTTAGACAATTGCAGGTAAGTCAGTCCCAAATAAGTAACCTGATTTTCTGGCTTTTGATTTTTTGCAGTAGAATGCAGCAATTATGAATCTTGTCTTTAAAACATTAAAGGCTGGATGAATTTCTGTAATATGCACATAAGTAAAATAATTAAGGGTAATGCTTTGTTTTTTTTGTGTGTGTGTTGGTCAGAAAATAAATATGCATGTACAAACTGGCATACATACTATAGTTGTGTGTCATACTGAAAGCATAAGACTTTAATAATCAGTTTGTTATTTTTGCACATTGAATGAAAGCAAAAATAAGTACCCCCTCTTTACTTCTAGCACTGTTATTATCCAGATGTCTGTTCTATATCCTGTTCCCTCAAGGACTTATTTGTTAGACAGTTGTTGTAATTGAAAACATCTGCAAATTTATTTTACATTAAAATTTTGAAGAATAACAATGCAAAATGCTCCCTTTTTTAAGTGGGCACCTGAGGTCTTAAAAATTCTAGAGTCAAAGGTAAGAATCTTTATTAGACGTAGGAAAAGGAAGGCTGGGCTAGAGCCCGGGGTTAGTAAATTCAGTTCCCACTCTGCCAATAGCCACATCCATGACTTCTAGAAGACTACTTAGTGTTTCTAGCTAAAGAGTGAAGAAACAGAAGTAAATAACTTCTTAGCCTCTTCCAAAGATGACATACTATCAACCCATGTTTCTTAAATCGTGGACATTCCAAGCACCCTGATAAGACAGTGGAAATAATAATTTTCACTAACATCCCTCAAAAATAACCCTACGGGAACATTATAAAGCCTTAGCATGTTTCTTTGCTTCACTATATGTACTTTATTTGCTCAGTAGATACGATAGATAAATAGATGATCGATACATGTGAATCTATAGGTATTTAAATGTTATCATCTTCTTGCTGTTTTCAATACTCTAATCACAAACACTTAGCTGCCAGAATAAAGCTAGGTGTCTAGTAAATGCAGATTAATCTGTGTATTATAAGGAGATGTGTGTGCCTTCTCCTGAATGAACTCAAGATGAGAAATTCATTTAACCTTTTGCTTCAAGTTTGATGAACCTGCGGTGACACTGTACTTTTCCTTTCCAGAGAATGGTTTAAAATAACAATAAAACAAGGGAAAACATTGGAATTGACAAAGATTAATTTCTTTTTACTCTCCCTTGTGAGAACCTAAAATGACAGTTGTCACTTGATAAAGCTGTTACTTCACGACAAAGCAGAGGCAGCCTTGGTCATCAATTGTGCCTTTCTGTTGAGAAACTGAGCTGCTAGAGCAGTGGAACATACACTGAGGAGCTTAAACTAAGCATCAGCTATTGTTTTGACCTGGCAGAGTTCAGACTGGAAAATTTTAAAACCAAAGCCAGATTTTTATTTTATAATCAAAACACTACATATCTTATCTCTTCTCTAATACATCCACTAGTTTCTCTGACTTATCTCAAATCATCTCATCTTTTCTGATAATGATGAGAAAATATACTTGTACCTTAGTTACTTAGATCTAGGTTGCTAGGGATAGGAAAATATTACATAGTTTTAAAAAATATTCTGGGACCAGCAGTTGGCATAACGGCTATGTTGCTGGACTCCCATGTAGTCGACCACGGTTCAAGTGCCAGACCCGGTGGCTTAAACTCACTCTGGGTGCATGTGTGGGCATGCCCAAGATCCTGAGAGGAGAATGGAGGAGAAGAAGAAGAATGGAGGAGAAATCTTGCCTTCTGTCTCTGTCTCTCTGGCAAGCACATGCGCCCTTAGCAAAAACCTCTCCAAAAAAAAAATAGAGTTCAGAAACTCACAGGAACTCAAACTGAAGCTCACAAACACATGAACTAAAACCAGAAACAGTAAAACAAACAAACAAACAGAGCTAAGATTAAAAAATATTCTGAACCAATTAAGAAGCTTTAACAGTAAATATACATGAATATTTTATGTATACTATTTATTTAGCCATGAGATAAATGAAAAAAAATCATTCAGTTTTCTTGTTAATTTCATACCTATGTCAGTCTATAAATTTTGGATTCATTGGTTTTTTTCTTCTCATAAATAATTATTTTGGTGATTTATAGATACCTCCAAGATGGCTCTCATGTCATCTGATATTTTACAGTGAATAGGCTAAAACTTAGCTAGGAACTTCAGGATATTTATATGCAAACATCATGTATACAGAAATAATGATGTCTATAATGATGTCTCTAATGATGTAAAATAGCATGAGTGGTCAATTTTGCCTACTTGATATAAATCATCATTCAGAGACCTTCTTACTTCATTCAAACTGATAGTTTTGACTTCATAAATTACAGAGATATGCTGAGAATAATTGAACATTTAAAATGTTTGTGGTACTTCTGGAAAGTGATAGCAGTTACTTGAATAAAGAAAAAAATAGAGTAATTATTCTATATAAGAATATTCTTACATATCCCATCTTATTTGGGGAAATTATTAATCTATTTAAAATGATCAGACCATCTGGAGGTGCTATAGGAACTTAAAAATGCAAAAAATATCCTCAAAATTTAAGAAACTTCTTTAGCAATCATATGAATGTACATGCATAAATATATGGCAACAGCAATGAATTTAATAATTCAATTTGGGAAATAAAAGAACTCCTTTTATAAACAAAGAAGCAATCCCACCAATTAAAGTCAATAATAAGCATCTAGCAAGTTACCTTGATAATACATGCACTATAAAGTAATGAGACAGGAGAGAAAATTCTACCTGGCATTTTTGAGCCCTATGTCTTAAATGTGAAATATACCAACCATCTTTAGTTTATTATTATTATTACAAATGCAAAGGTGTTTAAATATGAAGATGCAAACTGAATTGGATGTCCAAAATGTTATAAATGAACATGAGATCTGCCATCCCAGAAGAGAGAAATGATCTATATTGTTATTATCCTAAAGAAGAAGGCGATTTATATAACAGTGACAGTATATTCAGCTCCGTACGGTGGGTGGGCGATGCCTGTCTCGGTTCAGTGGGCTTCCTGTCTACATAAGACTGAAAGCAAAAGAGTGCAAAGACAAAAACTAAATTCATCATCAGAGATACAGAATTGAGCTCATCTATTTTACTGATCCAGCTTTATATGCCTCTTATCCAAAGAAATTATCAAGAAAACCCTCTAGAAAGAAGAAGGATCATCTATCCTCCCTACCACAATCCAAGATGTTCTAAGAGTTAGCACTATATTCCGAGGATATCACCCCAAAGATTGTGGCTTTTCTGTTCTTTTCTCTTTGCAACCTCATCTGTCACTTAGTTCTAAAGATTATTCCCAAATGCCCGTAACTTGAGTGAACGTCCAATGTCTTCTCTAATTGGCAGATGTTCCTTCTGGGCTCACAGTGATTGGGGAATAGAAAGAGCAGTCATCCTTAATGGAGAAAGGATGGCACAGCCAGGTGAAATCACTTGTGTGATTAATGAGTGACAGATGTTCCAGCCTCATCAGTATCACATGCAGGAACCATTCTTCTTTACTCCCCTCTATAAAGTTTCTCTGTAGATTGTGAAATCTTTAAGTGTATACAGAAGGGAAATGAGAGCTTATCTCAGAGGATAGCATTGTTATTCATTCAACAAATCCTTTCAATAAATATTTACTGATCTTTGAGATGGACCTCAGAGGATGGGTAGGCATTTTATCAATGGATTTAAGTGTGCTGGAGGGCAGTGTAGAATGAAGGATCAAAATGAACAGACATTAAGATGAGCAGATGCATATTTGAACAAAAATTGGTCATCCAAATTAATTGGAATAAAAGATTTCTGTCAGCCTCTTCTCCTATGCTCTCACATGTTCTTTTAAGTGTTATGTATACGTGCATGCATGTATACACACAGTATAACAGTAAACATGCTCTGGTTGGGAAAATTGATTGTCCTGGTAAATGATTTTTCTGAGCTTACCCTCTCTCATTTTTTTTTTTTTGATGAACATTGCAGTCTATAAAAGTTAGAAAGTGAATAAAGTGTAGAGTAGG
>NW_006160212.1:1122821-1163891 GCF_000334495.1 Tupaia belangeri chinensis
TAGGGAAAGCGAGACAAATAAAATGATAGAAATGAAGAAGGGGACATAGATGGAAAAGTCCAGAAAGAGAAATGGAAGAAACTGAAATACAAGAACTGAAAAGGGACTTAATTCTCTAAACAGCCCTTATGGGAGGATCCTCTTCTGTCATCGAATTTTCCTGCCCTCCCTTTCTCTCAGTTACTCAAACTCGATTCAAAAGTGATTCTTTCAGGACCAAAAGTCTTCTCTTTACTTCTTAATAATAAGCAATCACAATGTCACTAACTTAGATACATGTACACAAAGAAATACAGTTACGAGGAAAACATCAAAAGGACCATGCTCCTACTTTCCTTCTTTTCCCTGTCATTTGAGCCATTTTGATAACACTGTCCCAAAAGCAGATTAAGAAGCTGAGTCTTCCTTGTTTCTACTCTGTTTCTTCTCCTCTTCACACTCCTTTATGAGTCCCTGGCCTGCTACCTAAATACCTACTTTGAATCTGGAATCTGGAGTTGTATCAGGGTTACCCCAGAAGTAAATATGCACATTTTAGACATTCAATAAGAGTGCTGAGTATATGAGTGGGTTGGAGAAGGGATGACTCACCAACTATAGTTTCAGGGAGGATAAAAAGAAATGAGAAGATGACAATGATCATATCTGACTCTCAACCAATTATAGAGCTCACAAAATTTTCCTTGGCCACTTGTATCTTTCCTTCTAACCCTCATTGGCTTCTACAACTCACATATGTGAAGTCCCTACTGGTTACCAGCAATAGTGAGTAGCAAAACCAACTTAAGAAATAAGTTTTACTTATGTTGTGAAAAAAGAGTGTAAACCCCTATTTATTGTTTATTCATTTGATGTGGGTAGGACAAAGGGCACTATTGTTCCCCCCCTCCCCCGAATAGCAGGTAGCCGAAGGGCCCATAGACTTCAGACCAAGAAGCCAGGAAAAAGCCTGGGTCTGTTGCATGTTAGTCATGCAACCTCTATGGCACTCAGTTTTACCTTATTGCTATGTGATGGTAACAGTTACATAATAGTTATTTTTATTAAATAATCTAATGGTTTCAAAGCACAAATAATTATATCCAGCACAGGGTACTTCATTAAAAATATAAAAGCTGCGATGTAGTTCCACTCAATAAATGATCATTTCTATCCTATGGTTTTCCTTCTTTCTTCTGCTTCCTTTTTTTTTTATTTTATTTTTTCTTCCTTGAATATTTGTAGTCCCCTCAGTATTGAGTAAAGTATATTTTATTGTGACTTCTTAGAAAAATAGTTCAACTAAATTGAATAAGTAAGGAAGTGAATGAATGAGTGAGGAAGTGAATTAGCGCATAATGATAATTTTCTACTTCTCCTCCCCTTCCACTTGGGAATCTGTAGTCATCTTTTGAAGTATCATCCAAGATGTCCATTGAGGACCAAAAATGTGCCTGTGTTTACTTTTTTTTTAATAAACTATTTTATTTTAAAAGTAATGTATTACTTTGTATTTTAAATTTTGTTAAATCAGAGCTAATGTATTGCTGAGTCCTCTATGAATTTTAAAAAAGAAAGCAAATGATCCTGGTTTTACTTTTTCAGGGATAATGTAATTTCACTATTGAAGAACAGCTAGGTTTTTAATCAAAGAACTTCTTTGGTCACACAGATAGAAAGCTGCTTAAAACCAGAAGACAATGTGGGAAATAAGCATCTAAACAAAGCTAACTACACAATGACTACTGTCAGTGGAATTCAGAAAACTTTGATGTTTACTATTAATTCCAATAGCATAGCCCTGTCAACAGGTAAGGGACCCAAAGACCTTGAATGTGGAAAAGAACTACAGATCTTCAAAGCCAGACACACAAATACAAAAACAAAACAAACAAACAAACAACCAAAAGTGGTATGCAATGGAGACCTGAATAATGAAAAACATTTGGTTTGGGGGGGAGGGGTGGGTGTGGAGAAAGTATTTGAAATCATTCTCTTTATATATTTGTAGAACATCTAAAGAAAATATATTTTAGAGTTAGTTAATGAGCAGTGGATTACCAGCCCCATTTTTTAAGAAAAATCTAAGAAATCATCACACTGCCAGATGTTAAAGACAAAGACAGAGCAGGATGGTGGAGGGTTAAGATTATGAGACAAAACCCAATCAGTCCTGCAGGAATCTTTTAGAACAGAATATCTGAAGAATTCAATGGTTTGATACAACGATCAAAATTCAAAACTGAGGGAAATAATCATTTGAATATTTTATCTCAAAGGGAAAGACCACTGATAAAACAGAAGCATGCACACACACACACACACGCCCACACACGCACGCACGCACACACACACACACACACACAAACACACACCCCTGTGTTACTTTAAGTCTCTTTTCTTAACATTTTGTTTGTTAGCCTTTTAAAAGAGGAAAAGTGATAAAAGCAACTAATGCTTTGGCAGAAACATCAGAAAAATCATTAGAAACCAGTTTCATATTTTTTTTTTCCCTTATACTCCTCTCAACCACTCTGGGATGGTAGAAAATAAAGTAGGATTCATAAATACTTTTTTTGATGAACACTACTTTTTATTACAATACATCTTTTAGGTAGCATGTCATATACTTTTCTTATAAATATGATTGGAATTGGTTTAAAATAAATCCCCAGAAAATTTCTATTTTAACCTATGAATAAGAGAAATATATACATGTAAACATATGGATTCACGCTACCATGCACCAGTCTTAAACTCATCTGCATTTATATGCCCAGGAATAATTCTATTGCTTGGATAAAGAATCTCTGGGATAATACTTTTAGGTATACAGACCCTCCTAAGAAAATATTTTGTAATGTGAATTTATTTTTGATCATCATACATTTTCCTTTAGTTAAAAGCTATGAAATTTAAACATAAAGCTATAAAGCTGTTTGAACAACTCTATACAACACAAAATTTAAGTTTATACTAAGTTATAAATGAAAAACGAGTGTCATAGGTTTTTCAAGGATCAATGAGTCAACTTTTTTTTTTCTTAATTTTATTTTTTAGTCAGGAGAGCACTAACTACATCTAACTTACGTAGACTGCACAATACTCAATACCAACTTACCCTTTATGAAATCAGGGAGTTCTCCATTTTCTTCAAAACTCCTGAGTAAGTCAAATCCTCTCTAGTTGGCACCATAAGAAGACATTTTAATGCTCTTTTTCAAAGCTATCTCAGGGCAGCATTATCTTTTGCCAGTGCTACCACTTTGACCCCAGTTAGAGCATGATAATGGCAGTTCTCTCGTCTCTGTTCTGAGGAGGATACAACTCTCCCAGGCCTTGATGGTCTCAGATCAACAAACAGTCTTCATCCCAATTTGCCTATCAGACCACTTCTTTACTAGCCTGCAATTGTGAACTTTTACCTATTCAAGAGAGCTTACTCAAGCATATATGTCTGTGTAAATGTCCCTTCATCAAAAGAAGATAAGAACCTAATCTATGTTTACTTAAGAAACTAGAAAAGATTAATGTCTAATTACCTGTCCATTTTTCTCACTTCTTTATCCCAAAGCACACACGTTGACAGCTGGCTTGAGCTCTCTCTCTTACTTTAACATTCTAAAAGCTCTGTTAAATGTAATGATACCATTTACAGTGAAATAGAAACATAGACATATGTATATGTGGATGGGTCGTAAAGGATTTAGGACATCCAAATTAGTACAACATCCGCTTCTGGACCACTGGGGATTCACAATAGTTAATGAGAGGTGATTGAAAACAAAACAAAACAAAACAAAAAAAAACCTCAGGATGTAAAATAAGAACTCCAAGCACTTTAATGAAGACCTATAGGAATATGAAAATTATTAGTATCTGTGATACTAAAAAGAGAGGGTTCTAACTATCACTCATTTATAAAACTGAATCTGGAAAAATTTTAAGAAAATAGCCAGTAGTTACTTAACTATGTTTGCTCATTCATTCATAGCTTGATAAATAGATGTCAGATAACACCAGTGTGTCCCAGTGTGTTTACTAAAGAAAGTTCTTCTAGGATGAATGATATACAATTCATGTCTTTGAGAAGCAAATATCAGACATAGCTCAAAGAAAAGAGAGCTGTAAGGGGTTTGTCTCCCCTGTCCCCTATGACGCAAGACGACCTGTAGATAAAGTAGAGGACTTCAGAGAAGTGTCTTAGTGTTGCCATTTTCCAGATAAAAGGAAAAGGAGAATAAACGGAATGATCATGAAAAACAGAAAGAAAAACAATATAGCAATAGACTAATTGATGATGACTTAGTCTCTGAATAGGTACAGGAAGATCTTGTGGAAATTCCTCCCAATACATTCAGTCATATGCTCCCATGAGAGCAGGGGAAATATTGGATATTTTTTCTTTCTAAGAAACTTGACTCCCACAGTCTCTTTTGGTTAACTTAGCCTCTAATTGCAGCCTATGCACCCTACTTGGGCACAGCACATGGTGCCTTCCTCCCCCAGGGTGAAGGCTAATAAATTGCTGCTGATTCCATCTGTCCAGTGTTGGGTGTCATATTCTGCTACCTTGTACTATTTATGGATGCCTTCATTTTATGATCACACAAAGAACTACCAAATGCCTCATGAAGATGAAGCTTGAATACAAAAGCAAAACACCAGCATCTTTCCACCAGATTCTGTCATTGTGAATCACCTAAAGGCAGAGGCTGTGATAGATACAGACATCTTAAAAGTAGAAGAACCTCAGAGGTGGGTAGAACTTGAAAGGTTTTTGCTGGGAGACAAAGGTCCCGAGACTCAAGTTCTCTGATGAGATAAGGTGGATGATTCTAGTGAAAGGACCCATTGTGATCTGAAGCCAAGGAGTTCTGCTACATGGTTTAGTGTGGCAGTATAAAGTCTGAAACTGTATGGTCATTCTGCCTTTATGAAAATAAATCTGCTATGACAGAAGACAGATAAAAAAGACCCAAAGAAACTGGTTTCTTGACAATTTCAAGCCACTGAATAAAAACAATTCTGAAACCAAACTTACCCCTGACCATAAATCCCCTTTACTTTCTAAATGAATTTGAGTTGTTTTTTTCCATGAATTGTTCTTACTGATATAAGACTTCTAATCTAAAAGTCATTAACTAGTAGCTTTTTAATCTATTAAAAAATAAACCAGATTATAATTATTGTGATATGTCTAGATACTTTACAATTTAAATTAGATCCACATGCTTCTGAAATAATGAACCCTTGATGGTCCTCAGGAAAAGAAAGATTCATAGCTGCAATATCAGTAAAAACTAATAAGAGTCAGGGTTGGAAATAAATAATAATGGTAGACTAGCAGGGACAAGATGGAGGCAATACTCCAGAAAGAAGACCAGATGAATGATATACATGTGTGATAAAAGTAAGCCCAAAATGTTCAAAGATGAACCTATATAGTAGAGTTGTAGGAAAAATCTGCAGTTATAAGTCTGAAAGTAGGTTAGAAATCTTTTCCAGACTACCATATGGATTCAGAATGTCAAATCTGTAAGCATCTCTGTGAACCTTTATAAATGCTTCTAAGTATTTCTATAATTTTATTAAAATCTATTAAATATGAAAGAGATCCTAATTGAGGAGGAACACCCACACCCACACACACACACACACACACACACACACACACACACACACACACATGTATTAACAGTATTTATGTGACCAGTCCCATGCTTAGTAGCTAAGGAAGCCAGATCCCACATGGCCAACTCTGTCATCTCAATTCTGGCTCCAGTGACTTGAAAAACAGGATGGGTGCATGTGCATGCATGCCCCACATCTCAAAAGTTTAATAAATAGAAGAGAAGAGATTCTGTTCTAACTATGCCCTATTGCAGGTCCTTTCTTGGACTTTACTCTTCGTCAAATATATTTTCCTTCTGACAAATGAAAGAAAAAAAAAGAAGAAGAAGAAGAAGAAGCGTTTTTTTAAAAAAACTGGCATATACAGGCTTGAACTTCATCATACTTCCATTCTCCATTTTATCCTTCCTCACTCCAAATTTCTTACTCAGCACACTTTTGATATATGTAATATTCTGTCAAGGACTTAGGAAATTACAAAATGCGTCCAATCCCACCCTAGTGGTGGGCTTATCTAAATACAAAGTGAATGCATTTATATACATTCTACATATATAGCATGCTTGATAAATACTGAGGTATGTCCAGAAAGAAAACAGAATATTTAAGAAAGGCAGCCAGACCTTGCATATAGAATGGAAATGCCTGTAAATAGAGCAACACAAATTCCTGAAAGGATTGGGGTGACTGAACCACATTTCTGCTTATTGTTATGGCTTTCCACTTCCTACAAAATAAAATTAGATAAATTTTACAATCATCATAGGTACTCCACCTGTCTAACTAGACCATGACCACTTATTTTACTTACACTTGATACTTTAGCGAAGATAAAGTAGGTGTACTTCCTATAACATACTCTTCCTCATTGTCTTAGAACATTATCCTATTACAGTTACACATTTCTGCCTCTGTTTTACCACCAACACATATTTATACATAATATCTTTAGTAAAACTTTCCCTGGAATATTCAGGCTGCTCTAAATTGTACAGCATTTCCCAATTATTTTCATAGCACAGCACAATATTTTGGAATTTTAATCATGGTTTATCTCTCCGGCATACAGACAGGGAGGGTGTCTTATTTATATCTATTCCCACAGTATCTACATAGTACTTAGCACATACTGGCTTCCAAAGAAATGTCTGTTGTATAAGTGAATGAATGATGCTAGGAAAATCAACCTTGTTATTGATATATATTGTCTATTTTTAGGGGCACTGTAAGATGTTTCTCAAACCCAAATAAGGTCTCCATTTAGATGCAAAAAGTTAAGTATCATAATTACTTTCTTATTTTAACTTAAGTCTTTTATTTATATTTAATATGATAGTCTTTGAAAAAGTAGCCCTTTTTTTCTCAGTCTCTAAGCTATCTCAGCTTCCCTGAGTTTATTCATACTTCCCCGACTCTTCTGGGCCAAATACTTGGGCAGATTGTTCAAATCCTGTGCTTGAGGTTGATGTTTTTCTACTAGTTATGTGTATATTTTTAGATAATTATTTTATTTAACTTTGTTTATTTATTTATTTTAATTTGACCAGAGAGGAACAGAGTGAGAGAGAATTGGAAAGTGAGAAAGTTAAGTTGCCATGCCCAGAACTCTTACCATGGTCATCCCTGTGGTAGTCCAGCACTCTTAACCACCATGCCAACTGCCAGCCCCTGATTAGTTATAGTTTTATAATAAGTTCCTGATAAATCATGGAAAGTTGTGGGCCAGCCAAGTGGCCTGGAAATTAAGGTAGATGGATCCCTCACGGTCAACTCTGTCGTTTGTCCAGACCCATGTTTTAAAAATGTTCCAGGCACATGGGTATGTGTACCCAAAATCCCTAGAGGAGAAAGGAAGACAACATTGTGGCAAGGACACCACCCCTCGGGGAGTGATCTCAGGCTGGCCTGAAAGTGGTGTTTTTTGTTTGTTTGTTTGTTTGTTTTTATTGATAGCTACAAGGGCACATACATTCCTAAATAAAACTGAAAGGGAGATTATTGAAGAAATATTGGGGGGCCAAAAATCACAACATTTCAAGTATGCTAAAAGCAATGTACTTGTGAGAAAATTCATATTGATGGTAGGTTTCTCTGGTCCACAAAAAATCATGATCCTTTAACTGACTCATTAAAAGATGGAAATAAATCCCACACAGAGAAACCTGCATTTAAATATAACTAATATTCCAAATAAAATAATATGAGACATTTAAAATGACCCAAGTTACTGCAATTGAACCATTTGCACTTTGTCATCCGTTAGTTTCTTTTGTTTGTTTCCTAAGTGGAATAGACACAAAGTAAAACCCCTGGGTAGGATTCCATGCAGAGAATGGACGGCGATAGCATCGCAACGCCCGTACCAACAAGGCCACACTCCTTATCACTGCAAGATGAATAATTCACCATTTCAGCCTTCTTTCAACATTGGGATATGGAAAGAAGGTGAACTTTACAGTCAGCTTTGCATTTTTGGGGTCAGCCAAACACTTATCTTCAGAGCAGCAGAGGAACGTTAATTTTACAAGGTCCTCTGCCTGATTCTACTGCAATGGAAATCCAACCAGGACCTTATCAGCCTAAGAGATCAGTCTTGGAGCTATAAGAGAACAAACTCACCTTGAAAATAATGATGTTAAGAAGGAAAAGGATGGATTTTATTGCAGTGAATTTGCAGTTTTAGATATGAAGCTGCCTTCAATTTGTGCATAAGTATTACGCATTTTAACCTTTTAATTGAGACGTCTATCTTTCTGCCACACTTCAGAAAAATACTGCATTTAAGGTTTCCTATTTCTCTGACTCCATTACCCTCCATTGCCTCATTACAGAGTGTGTTTAGTGTCCAGTGATAAAATTAGCAACTTTTGTCTCTCATCTCTCTTTTTTCTTTTCCACTCATGCTTCCCCATACAGGAAATCTTCTTTCTTTTTCTTTTTTTCCCCTCTCTTTCCTTAAGACAGTCTCACTCTGCTAAGATCCTCCTACCTCAGCCTCCTGAGTAGCTGGAACTACAGGTGCTTGTTATCGCGATCAGCATTCTAGGGTGGGCATAGAATTGAACCGGGGCCTCCCATGTGGCCTCAGACTGAAATAGCAGCATCTCACCAGCATGGTACCTTGGCTGTGCCTTCTTTTTATTTCAATCTTACTTCTTGTTCTCAATAAGTAGCAAACTAATTTATAATAAGATTAAGGAATTCATAGGTTCTTTTATCCACAAGGAATTTTTACTTGAGCCAAGTTACAAAACAGAAAACAAGTTAGTTTCTTGATCATTTTAAAATGTATTCTTTAATTACATTCATTCTACAAATACTGATTAAACACTTAGGTGCTACACTTTACATAGCAGAGATGAGTGAATAGCATAGGTCCTGTCTTCGAGAAATGAGTCTTTTAGTGAAGACACAAACGTGATATAACCATGATACAGGATGATAAAGTGAATTATGGAGGCAAACTAAAGTATAAAATGTGTAACTCCCATCTTCTAAGGTTCTCATACTTCTCAGGAATGATTCACCCCCCTGACTTCCCCCTACCAAGTGTTCGAAGACTTGGGAAGTATTTGAGATATGAACTTCCAGATCCTTAGTAATCCCTGTGTCATCTTTTCTCCCAGATTTTCCTTTTCTGCTTAACCTCTCAAAATGGCCATTCTCTTAACTTCAAAGATGAAAGCCTTAACAAGGCATATTATCTTAGCAAGGCAAGATATTAGAACCTAATCCAGGGCACCAAACCAAGGGACCATTCAAAGTGGTAGGTTTTGAGCTAAGAAAGTGAACAATCTTGATGACCAGGAAAACCTTCCACAATTCAGACATTTTATGATTCTAGATTTCAACAAAATTCAAGGAGAACTAGTTGAATTATTAGAATATGAGTTATTAAAAAATACACTTTTTAAAAATCAGATTTTTTTTTTAGACAGAGTCTTCTTTTTTTGCTCATCAGGCTAAAATTGCTTGTGATCCTTCTGCCTCGAGCCTCCCTAGTTGCTGTGATCACAATCTCACTCCATCAGACTCCTCCTTTAGGTTGGATCTGAAATCATAGCCAGGCATCCCATGAGGCCTCAACTTGGGGTACAGAGCTTCTTAGCAGATGCCACAAACCATGTCTGGGCCAAAACATAAATTTACATGTGATTTTTATTTTTGTTTTTGCTTATAACTCAAAATGAAGTTGTCAAAGGACTAAAAGTCATTAATATAACAAAAATATTTCATTCATATCTATGTATTTTATGTGAATAAGGCTCATCATGATGAGTTTATAAAACCTAAAACTGAGGTCAGCAGATGTCATGGTGGTAAAGGTGCTGGGATTCCACATGGCAAACCACAGTTTAAGTCCCAGATCCAGTGACTAGAAAATCAGACCATATGCATTATGCATGTGCATGTATGTCCAAACTCCGAAGAGGAGAACAGAAGAGGAGGGATTGCAGTATGGCCACTCCCCACCCCCCCCAGGAGGTGATTTCTCACTTCCCCTCTCTCTATCTCTCTCATTGGCAAGAACACACACTCTATCACAAAAATCTAAAAAAAAAAGAGAAAACTAGACCCAAGAAGAGAGTTGGTGAATACTGCTTCACCATAAAATAACTAATATTGCCAATTAGATACATAAATTGAAACAGTTATAAGAGCCTTGTCATGCCATTAAGAGATTAGTTCCAGGGGCTAGCAGGTCTTGTAGTGGTTAAGACTGCCACATAGTTGATCACAGTTTGAGTCCCAGACTCAGTGGCTTGAAACTCATGTCAGGTGCATATGCATGCATGACCAAAATCCTGAGAGGAGAAAGGATTATGGTGTGGTCATCCCCCGAAGGGGTGATTTCTGACTTTCTGTCTCTCTCTGTCTCTCTGATAAACACACACACCCAATAACAAAAATCTATAAAAAAATAATAAAATAAGATTAGTTCCAATAATATTGAGTTATCAGAAATGTCATTAGGTATTTTCCCATGCAAAACACATTATGACTTTTCTGACATCCAACATTTTACTTACTAAATAATAATTTATCAATATTAGGATAGCGTTTATATCATTTTGACAAAATACAAAGTATGATCACTGTAATAGTAACCCAACCCCCCCAAAATTATAATGCTTAAAGCCAATGGTCACATGAAATTCTTTTTTAAAGTACATTAAAATACTAATTACTTATTTATTCTTTGGATATAAATATGAGTAATAAACAAAAGTTTTGAAATACAAGCATATTAAATTTAGATTCATTTCCTGATAGAAATAAAATAAAAATAAAAGTTTAGGAACAGATAAGCTTGTTAAATATATATATATATACACACACACAAATCACATTAAACAAAATGATAGAAAAGAGCATTTTTAGGGAGAAAACATAGCAAACACCAAAGAACTTTTTCCAGAAAAGTTAGGGAAACTGCAGGTGATTATCAGCAAGGAGCTGAGAGCAGAGTTACTTGAAGGGAGGAGCTCACTTACCTGTCTGCAGTGATTCTTCACTCTACCAGTGAGATATGCTGAGATCTCAAGAGCTTTTTCCCAGAGTGTTCAACCAAAAAAAAAAAAAAAAAAAAATCACATTTAATTAAACTACAGTGATCTCGGGGCTCTGGGGGAAAACACACACACACACACACACACACACACAGATGAATTGAGTCTGGAATTTCTCCGTTTCTCCTGGACTTGGAAATCAACTTCTAAGTTCAGCTAAGAAAACTAAACATCTAAATGGTCCAGAAAATTAATATTGGTAGTGGTCAGAAAGATGCCATTATCTTTGCTACCATTCCTTGTCTGAATTTTTGTTGTTGCTTTTTTTTATTTATTGTTGCCAAAGGGCACACACACTCACCAGACTGAGACAGTGAAAGAGGAAGAAAGTCCGCCCCCAATGGGACATGGCCATGCCACAGTACCTTCTCCTTCGTTTCTTATTTTTTATATCGTGCATGCACACACAAGCACCAGGCATGTTTTTCAAGCCATTATTGCTGAGATTTGAGCCACATGGTTGATCATGAGGGATTTGGCTACCTTAATGACTATGCTATGGGACCAACCCTGTAATATTTTTAGAAAATCCAAGACCAGCTTGTATATGACTTGGATAATAGTTAAGTGGCAAGCATATTGTAATTATTACTCAGCAAATAAGTCTAGAGACTGGCCAGTGGCATGATGATTAAACTGAATCCCACAAGGCCAATGGCATGGTTGAAAAACACTCTGGACATGTGTGCTTGCATGCTCGAATTCCTGACTAGAGAAATAGAGAAGAGATTGAGGTGTGGCCTTCCTTCCTGGGAGGTACAATCTCACTTTTCCTCTCTCTCTCTGTCTCTATTAAAATTAAGAAAAGAAAAAAAGAAGAAAAAAAATCTATTTAAGGTCTAGAGCGGTTAAAAACAAACAGAAAAGCAAAAGTGTTTCATATGGTAATCTTTGGAGATTTGAATCTCTTTCCCAAGTAAAATTGTGGTTAAGAGAATCTATGTTAAACTGGACAGCAGCTGGCATCTATCGAAACATTTGGATAAAGCATAGCAAAACAACGTAGAACAGAAGGCCGAAACTTTTCCGTCGTTATATATAGATATCTCACAAGCAAGGATACTTTTTTAACTCCCAGAGTTTTAATAGCAAACATAGATGACTAAGTAAAATCTACTATTTATTTAAAAAGGAAAAGGAAGAAGGAAGGGAGAAATTGCTTGAAGAGTTTTTTAAAATCTGAAACACAGAGGCTTCTAGCTTAGGCTGCAAATATTGAATTTATACAGGCATCAATCATATAGATGTATGTTGTCCTCCAGCTGTTCTAAGGACTTGACCAAGAGTGAGGAAAGATTGCATTAACTTGGGCTAAAGTATTAGAGAGTTGGTCTGATGGAAAGGTGACAGGAAAATGCATTAAAGTAATTGACAAGAGAATGATCCAAACACCAGTTTCTAGTACCAATGCAGGAGGGAGATAGGACTTGAGGCAGAATTAGGTACAGCTATAGCTGTGAGTGTGCGCGATCTCATGGGCTCTTAAGATGGTGGCAGGAGGTTTTGAGACATTGAAATGAAGCATGAAACAGAATTATTGCAGGTAAAGGACCCTGGATGGTTGGTAAAAGAGAGCTTAGATAAAATCAGAATGGAACCAGAGAGTAAGATCTGGGAATTTGGGACACTGGAATGGAATTTTAGGGATTAGATAAAAGGTAAGTGAACAAATCCTCTAGAAATTTATTGGAGCATTGAGTTTGTTCACTTATACTACAAAAATAACCAGATTTTCTGCCTTGCCTGACCACCCTCGTAGCAAGCTGGTTTTTTCAGAGTTTTACAAACACGTTTTAACTTTTTCTATATATATGAAGTCAATGTCAATGACCATGGTTGTATCCACACAGTAAAAGAAAAAAGGAGAAGAGAAGAAAAGAAAGAGGAACCAGCAGTTAGTGTAATGGGTATGTCACTGGACTCCCACGTAGTTGACCACAGTTTGAGTCCCGGACCCGGCGGCTTAAACTCACGCCGGGCACGTGTGCGTGCGTGCCCAAGATCCCGAGAGGAGAATGGAGGAGAAGGGATTGTGGCGTGGCCATCCCCCCTGGGGGGTGATTTCTCGCTGTCTCTCTGTCTCTCTCTTTCTGTCTGGCGAACGCATACACCCTATAGTAAAAACCTCTCTCTAAAAAAAAAAAGAGAGAAAAGAAAAGAGAGAGAATAAATATGACTCTAATTCTTCTGAGAATTTGTTTTTCTAGAAAATAATCTTGAGGTAAACGTCTTTTTCAAGTCACCTTGGTCTTATCATGGTCTCAATATGTAATAGAAAAAATAATTTTAGTCTTCCTTTTAACATGGTAGGCAATTATATTGACAGAAGTGCTGTTACTGAACCTATTTAGGTTTCTTTCTTCTTTCCACCTCCTGTATTACAACATGAAAAAAACTGTGATATTTTATGGAGAACCTACTGTGTGCCATAACCCACTATCGAACATCCCTCTCTCGCACAAAAACAGTTTTGTGATCTTTGTATATTCAGTTCTCCATCCTTGGATTACAATTTCTCTGATTTTTCTCCCAGGTAGTTACTACCCTTTCCAAAAAACATAACACAGCATCAAACCTTTTATAATGCTACACTCACAGGGAGACAAAGAAGTAATAGTGTCTATTAAGTTCATTATTTACTGCTATTGCATTATAACGGATCATGTGACTTTCCTAACCAAAATATCGAGTTTATTCTAGAGACTAAACACACTGTCAGGTGAATGGAAGATATTAAACAACTATTTGGTGAATTAGTAGTCAGATACATGAATCAATTAATAAATAATTCTGCCGCAGTATATTCTGCATAGTTCTGTTCCAATACATCTATACACAAAAGGGAAAACACTGAGCTTCACTCAGTTTACAAGTAGGCAATATACTTTTAATTTTTAGAGACTCTTCCAAAGGTATTTTGCATTATTTGCATTATAATCTAACATGGATGGTGACAAGAGTAATATCTTTGTTGAGAATTTCAGGAACCCTGGTATCAATGATACTGAATATCAAACACAAAAGAGGAAGCAGGATGAAGGTGGTTGCAACAAGCGTGTACTCTGACAACACACTGACTTGAAGCCACATGCTCTGCCATGTACTGCACAACCTTTTATTCCTTCTCCTTTAACACACTGACTGCCACCTCTCTCACTTGTTAGGAAATTGTCTTCACAATTTTCGCAGGACATACCAGATATTGTTAACAATGACACCAGAAGTAAATTAAGTACAGGATAGTATGGGCTGATGAAGTACTGTAATTTAATTTTATTGCATCAGTAGCAACAGTAAATAAATGCATAGCATAACATGCTGAGATAGTCTATTGATCTTTTCAGTCAATATTGGATGAAAATTCCTAACAAAACATAAAATTACAATATTGTTAGAAAAGATATTATTTTTAGCTTTTAATGCTACAAGCAAATTTGGAAGCGTAATTGTTTCATTTTACACACATTTAATATATATATAGATGACCAAGAACTGACTTTACAGTTGCTCAGACCACATACAGTAATAATACAATAACTCATTTATCTCAAGTTATTTATTATGTTACCTCCTAGAGATTGCTAGCCTGAGTAGGTTAGGCTTAAATGTTTATTTTCAATTGAAAGAAAACCATGAAATCTGGGTACCTGAGGGACCCTCCTTGGCCTCCCTGAGAGCGAAAGTATTTCCTATAAGAACCCATTTTCAATGTATAATCTGTTTTGTTTATACAACATACTATACAAATTTGAAAAGAAAGAAAAAATGAATTGGATATTAGACAAGATTACAAGAGAAAGAATTTCCATAATATTAAACAATGGTTTCTGTCTTGAAAGTTGTAAGCATGTATTAGAAAACATGGTTAAAAACAATAAAAATAAAAGAAATTTGAAGTTTTAACACAGAGATGATTGTTTCACCTACCCAAACAATGGCTTTAGATATTTTTGAAATTTGTTTAGAAATAATTGTAACATTCCTCTCTTCAATTGGAGTAAAAATCATTTTCTAACATATAAATTTAACATGTAAATGTGTCATATCTAGAGATTTATTTAGTTTCACTGCTATAGTGGGTCTCTTTTCTACATTAAGGTAATCTTTACTATTAGAATCTTTTCAATTAAATTTAACCAGTACATGCTTAACATCTGCTAGGTACCAGGTGGGATGACAGACACTTGAAATGATGGAGAGATGAATGATATGCTATTCTTCTATTCAAGGATTGAATTTAGTGGACTAGTTCAATTTAAAACTTGGAGTGGTTGCCATATCCCTGTGTGGGGCATATGAAGAATTAACATGGTGGGATTCAGGAATATCTTTTGACAGGACAAATTCTTTTTGAAGTGTTAGAATCCTTTTTTTTTTTTTTGGATGTCTCAGAAAGACTTTTGTTCTATTATGTTTTAACTATAATTCCCTCTAAATGGTCATATTTTCCTTCTAATTATGTTGTACATGGCGTATCCTTTAAGAATTTGAAGCTTTTCTCTACAAAGAAATTTTATTTAAATTAGCCATTTAGCTGAGTAATTTTCAAGAGAGTTATTGTTGCGGTTAAAAATTAGATGATCTTCTGAAGACATTTATCTCCCTCACTCTCCAATATTTCTTCTTCCCTTTTGACAACACGTTCTCATGCTTTGGATGTTACAGGAAAAGGATTAGGCCTTTTACATGTGATGTGAGATTCTGAGTCAAAAGTGAATTCTGAACCAAAGTATGTTGTGATTTGCACACATTCTCTAACAGAAGAATAAAATTTCCATTCAGAGTACTACATGCACTGGTTCTGGGGCTTTAAATTCTTCAAATTCTGGTATTTCAGTAGAATGAAGCTTTCTTTAGTAACTATCACAGCAAAAGATGATAAAAGAATGGATCAATCTTAGAGAAACAGGCCCCTCATAGTAGCTAATATTTTATTAGGAAGGAAAATGAATGTATACATTATTTGGTAGTAGAATAGAGCAGACATTTTGTTCTCCTAGTTTTTCACATGAGTTTATTAGATCCACAGGGCTCAGAGGTCTTCAAAAGTGTATTCTACCATGAAAAAGTAAGTGAAAAATCAGAGAATAGGGGTACCTTCTGAAATTGAAAAAAGTCAGAATCAAAATCCATGTAATAAGACATAAAATAAATAAATGGAGTCATATCTGGAAAAAATCTATGCATCTACCTTAAAGAAAGTCTAAAATGAGTTTTTGAGGAAATGAGAATAAACCGTTTTCCCTATCCCGTCAAATTAACTGGGGTCAGACTGATAAAAACTGTAATCTACATTTTCCTGCCCTGACTGAGAAAGAGAAAGTATGTTCTGATGATTGAAAACAGTTAATTTAGTAATAAAACCTTTCAGCATTTTAATTTTTACTACCCAAGAAAAAGAAATATTTCTAAAATTTATCCAATTCTACTTGCTGTAAATTTCTGTTACTGTTTTTTTGTTTGTTTATTTTTTTGTTTGTTTTCTTTTTTTTTTTTTTTTCTAGCCAAGTAACGTTCTAGTTACCAATTTAGGTTGCAAGGAAACTTGAAAAGGTGTTCTGGTTAAATGACACAAAGTTATGGGACAGAATGATTCTCTACTGGCTGATCAGACCAGATGCCTATACATGTAGCCTCTGGAATGGGATTAGGTCAGTCATTGCTCCAGAAGCTCTTGAGCATTGCATTATCATGCATATTTCAGTTTTCTCCCCCCCTCCTTTTTTTTTTTTTGTTGTTGTTTTTGTTGCTCCCATTTGCTTGTTTTTTAGGTCATGAGCATTCACAGAGAGACAGAGAGTAGAGAGACAGAACAAAAAATCACCCAAGAGGGATGACCACACTCAAATCTCTTCACCTCCATTCTCCTCTTGGAATTTTGGTCACACCTGCAAGGTGTCCCATGTGAGTTTCAAGCCTCTGGGTCAAACCACTTTTTGGCCACGTGGAAGTCCAATACCTTAACCACTATGCCTCCAGCCGGCCTACTTTTTTTCCTTCTGAAACATGGATCACAGTTATCATAAAAGTAAAATATCTCAGGAAGAAATCTTACTTCTGGCTACGTAATTATTACTACTGGAACTCAGATAAAATCTTCTAGATTGTCTTATTTTGGATCATAATTGGGAACTCTTCTGTTTGCTCTCTGATAATCAATACTTCTAATAGAATTAAAGGAAACTCAGGGCCAAAAATAACCATCAATAAATAAATCAGAGAACTTACTGTGTTGAGGGAGCCATTATTCATACAGGATAGTGAAGACCAATATAAAGTCATTTGATTATAGCTTATAGGATAGAAAGGAAAAAAGGTCATTGAAACACAAAACCAAAAGGCAGATTTATAGTTAATCTGTTAATCTGGAGAATAGGTATGACTCCCTCTCCTTTCTCCTGCACAGAAGTTCATTTCTTTTGCTGTTTACTTCTTGAAATGGTCAACCCAGGCAACATACTGATCAGAGATGTGAATGCCAAAATGCCAAGTATAGAGTGAACTCCATGTATGATCAATATTACCTGAAGAAATGAGTTAGGCTTCATGTTTAACAGATAACCCTGAATCCTACCCACTCCTACTGCACAGTTTTGGTGTTGTGCAGATTGAAAAGACATCCTTTGTCATGCCGAATTTTCTTCTGCTGGATGCTGGTATTTTGTGTTGAGCATCACTCACTATAGCTACTTATACATAAATGACAGTATTAATAATTTTGCTGTAATATTTTAAACTCACTTATTCTTCACATATCTTTAAGTATTCTTATTCTATTGCATATTAATCTTCATAAAATGTCTAAGAGCAAAGAGATTCAAACCCATTAAGTAGGTGAGAACACTGCAAACTAGTTAAAATTTGACACATGCGAGTTAGAGGAAAAGGCCAGAAAAAGGTCCAGTAAATAACTCCATTTCTCTTGGATGAACAGACGAGAATCAGATGTTTTGGAAATTAGAAAGCATAAAGGTACCAGAGAAACTTAGTTTTATTTCGATCTTCATCCCCTTTGCTCCTCCTTGCCCTCTTATGTGAAAACAGTGAACTAACCTTGTTCTTTGCAACTGGCATAAATCTTGATTTATTGTATGCACATGATTATACCTTCTGCACTGCTCCTGCTCTCAAGGTGCTTTCACTCCTATAGTATAGCTAGTTTGATAACATGGAGTTGTATGGAGGGATGCATAGATAGTAATCATATGTGAATACAGTAAATTTTTATAATTTTAAGGTAGGAACATACATAATGCATTTAACATATTTTTTATGCCTCTAGATCTTCTAAGAGGAGACAATGAGAAGCTTAGGAGATGTGGGGGAAATATCTGGGGAAAATAGAAAAGACAAGAAAGGAGGTGATTTTTAAACAGTCCATTTTAACAGCTTTCCTTTGGATAATGTCTAAAAGAATTATTCAGTATATCCAAATATGCAATTCCCTTTGACATTCATTTTGTTTTATGACCTTAGCAGCGAATCATAAAAAGGAAGCAGACTTTGGCTTTTTAAATTCTAAACAGAAGAAAACATTAAGAATATGAGAATACAGCATAATTGGAGAGAAAAATAATCACAATATAGGAAGAAGGGCTAAAGGAAAAGAGAAGGGGACTTAAAGAAGAGAGTAACTAATAATGTGAAAAAAACATAGCACTTGGAAAAAGGGGCATTGGCTACTTCATTACAAACCTCTGAGAACAGCACCTTTATTTAATTATCTTTGGATGCCTTCCAACTACTACCAAAATACTTTAATTTAATAAAGATTAATAAAGATTAATTGTATGCTTGGATGCTGATTGGAGGTAACTCTCCTTCTGATGAATCAGAAATGATCATTACCCAAATGCGTGCTGAATTCCTAGAAATCCGGGAATGAAAAACCTTAGAAGTCATGTAACTCCAATACACAGTACATTCATTGTTTAGTAGTTTCATTCTGCCTGGCTTTTAGCACAGTGAAAAAACAAAAAAGGTCCCCAAACTACAAACAGCTAGAAGAACCTACGTATCAACTCAATCTCTGACTAGCTATATAATTTCTGTAGGGTAATTTAATTGTACTGGAGATCATTTTATTTAAATTACGGTTGGGGTTACATTCTCTACATGCTTAAATAATGTTGTAATCTTAGTATCTCTTTAAAAGAAACCTTTTCTTTGAAGTCTTCATAAGTAATCCAGGTTAAAATAAGACAGAACAAAACATAATTCATCAAATGTTGATATGTTCTTTTATATTCCAATAGAAAACAAATAGCCCCAAGTCTAAATACATAACACACATATTATCACATTTTAAATAAACATCTAATGAGAGGGATATCTAAAAAGTTCATGAAAATGCATATTATGAATAAAAATTATGCATGGTTTTCAACATTTTTAATACCAAAATTAACTTGTATTTTAATTCCACTTTTCACAAACTTTTTGAAGTTAACTTGTAAGCCTATAATTATCACAATAATATTGATTATAAATATCGTAATTGAGAGTCAGCAGATGGCATGGTAGTTAAGGCACTGGACTCTCACATGGTCAACAGTCGTTCGAGTCCCAGACCAGGCAGCTTTCTCTCTCTCTCTCTCTCTCTCTCTCTCTCTCATTCTCTGATGAGCACATGTGCTCTTTAGCAAATCAAATATAATAATAATAATACTAATAAAGAAAATTAAATAAATAATTATTATTTAGGTTAATAAATGAGTCCCATGACTCTAGGTTGTTATGAAAATTTCTAGGATTAACTTGCTGATCTATGTTGTGGCTTTCCTGAATAAATTTGTCTTTGACATTGCTTTACTACTAATAATTTAATTGCACACACAGATGCAGTACCTCATATCCCAATTCACATCATCATACTCCACTTATTCTATGTTGAGAGTTTAAGCGTCTTTATGACTAGCCTATTCATTATGAATATAAAAGATATTTCTGTATGTCATAGTTCCCATTCCAAAGTTACTTAATGATACTGAATGTGCATGATATATATATTTGTTAGATGAGGACTTATTTCAAACCAGTAAAAATAATGTTTTGTAAAATATAATTATAATAATTATAACTTTATTTACATTTTTTCTAAATGCTTTACTTCTTTAATTTCCACAACAACCTGGTGAGATACCTATCAATGCACATAAAAAACATTTGATGACTTCAGTATCTCTCTATGATTAATATTCTCAACAAAATTCTTATAGAAGAAACATTCTTAACAAAATAAAATGCATCTATGGCTAACCTATATCTAACATCATACTGAATAAGGAAAAGCTGAAAATTTTTCCACTAAAACCAGAACAAGACAAGGTTGTCCACTTTCTCGACTGCTTTTCAATATAGTATTGGAAGTCTCAGCCAGCACAATCAGACAAAAGAGTGAAATAAAAAGGCACTGAAATAGAAAAAGAAGATGTTAAATTCTCCCTATTTGTAGACTACATGATTAAGATAATCATAAAACAATTCCTAGAAGTGATAAATGAATTCAGTAAAGTCACAGAATACAAAAATCAATATACAAAAATCTATAAATTTTTTATACACCAACAACGAGTGGACTGAGGTTAAATTGAAGAAAGCAATCTCATTTAAAATAGCTATGCGTGTGTGTGTGTGTGTATATATATATATATAAAAATTGAAAAACACACACAAAAATGGAATGACATTCCTTATTCTTGAATTGGAAGAATCAGTATAATTACTGTGTTGATTCCACCCAAATTAATTTACAATTAGATGCTATTCCTATCAAATTACCAGTGACTGTTTCACAATAATAGAAAAATAAAAAAACATAAAAGTTGGCAGGAATTATAAAATACCCTGTAGCACCAAAGCAATACTGTGCAAAAAGCATAAAGTTAGAAACATCTCACTATCTAACCTCAAAATATGTTGTAACCTGTGATAATCAAAACAACTTGTAATATAGGGTACTGGCACAAAAAGAGACACATAGAACAATGGAACAGAATAGAGAATCCAGAAACAAACCCGAAGTCATATAGCAAACTGATTTTTCAAGAAGTACAAGAGATAATACAGGGGGAAAACTGTCTCTTCAGCAAATGATGCTGGAAAAACTGGGTATCTACCTACAGGAAAATGAAACTAGACTCGTCTCTCAACGTTAACAGAAGTCAAACAAAATGGATTAAATACCTAAGTGGAAAGCCTCAAACTATAAAACTATTTGTGAAAAACGCAGGAGGAACATTTGATGACATTGGAATAGGCAAAGATTCCTTAAATAAAACTCCAAAACATAGGCCACAACTCCAAAAATAAGTAAATGGTGGGAACCAGCAGTTAGCATAATGGCTATGTCACTGGACTCCCACGTAGTCAACAGTGGTTCGCGTCCCAGACCTGGTAGCTTAAAACTCACGCCTGGTGCATGTGTGCGCATGCCCAAGATCCCGAGAGGAGAATGGAGGAGAAGGGATTGCAGCGTGACCATCCCCTCTGTGGGGTGATTTCTCTCTTTCTGTCTCTATGTCTCTCTCTGTCTATCTGGCGAGTGCATGCGCCCTATAGCGAAAACCTCTCCAAAAAATAAAAATTAAAAAAATAAGCAAATGGGATTACATCATACTAAAAAGCTCTGCACAGCAGAGAAAACAATAAATTAAGTAAAGAGACAGTCCATAGGATGGGAGGAACTATTTGCAAACTATACAATAGATAAGGGATTTCTAACTAGAATATTGGGTTGTCAAAAAAGTTATGACATATTTTTTTTCTGTTTTTCAAAGGTCATTTATTTATATAAAGAACAAAGATCAATATGTACTGTATTGCCTGTTTCAGTTGATAACCTTTTGCAATCTTTCAGTGAGATTCATAATGTCTTGTTCATAGAAGCACTTGTCTTTATCTGTGAAAAACTGAGCAAGGTGCTGATTTACAGCCTCATCTGAATTGAACATTATACCATGAAAGGAGTTTTAAAGAGAGTGAAACAAGTGGAAGTCTGATGGTACAAGTTCAGGCAAGTATGGTGGATGTGGCAACACCTCCCATCCAAGCTACAGTAATTTTTTTTTTTTTTTGAGAGATTTTCACTATGGGGCGTGTGTGCTCACCAGACAGACAGAGAGAGACATAGAGACAGAAAGCGAGAAATCACCCCCAAGCTCCAGTAATTTGTGATGGGCAATCAAACTTGTGTGTGCTTGGGACCAGCAGTTAACGTAATGGCTATGTCGCTGAACTCCCATGTAGTCTACCACAGTTCAAGTCCCGGACCTGGTGACTTAAACTCACGCTGGGCACGTGTGCGTGTGTGCCCAAGATCCTGAGAGGAGAATGGAGGAGAAGGGATTGCAGCATGGCCATCTCCCCTGGGAGGTGATTTCTCGCTTTCTATCTCTCTGTCTCTCTCTGTCTTTCTGGAGAGCACATGCGCCCTACAGCAAAAACCTCTTAAAAAATAAGCCAAAACTTGTGTGTGCTCTTGCACTGTCATGATGGAACACAACTCCTTTACATTCAATGAGCCCTGGTTATTCTGGATGATGGAATTTTTTCAAACTGTCCAATTGCTGACAGGGCACATTTTAATTAATTGTTTGGTTCCTTAAGGCTTTTGAAAAACATGACCCTGAGAACATAACCTTCTTCTGATGAATGTCTGATTTCAATGTTGTTTGAGGCAAATCATCATGTTGGGACCAAGATCATTTGTACACCACATTGGTGTGAACAATTCACTTCTCATTATCAATTATTGGTCACTTCAAAAATATATCATTTTCCCCACATAATAAGCATATTGCAGATATTTATGCATATTTCATATTAACTTCCTTGAGTTCATGAGTAATCCAAATATTTAACTTGTGTACATATCCCGTCTTCTTCAGGTGGCCGTAAACACTTGGATGATGGATGTTTAATGTTTCTGCAAACTCTTATGTCATGTAATGTGGATTTGACTCAGTCAATGCCTTTTTTTTTTTTTTTTGTCATCATCAAGCTCATTGTGATTCCCTGACTGAGGATTGTCATTGAGATAAAAACCACCAGCACAGAATTTCATGAACCATTATAGGCACTGATGTCCTTATAGACCATTGTCACCATAAGCTTTACACGATTTTTCACTGTTTCATCTTTCATATACCTGGTTTTTGTTGTTTTTTTTTTTTTTTGTGTGTGTGTGTGTGTGTATTTTCTTGTCTGAGAATGTGTGTGCTTACCAGAGCGAGACAGAAAGAAAGAAAGAGAAAGCACACCCCAATGGAGAAAGATAACATCACAATTTATTTTTCCCATTTCTTGATCCCAACAGTATTTTGGGCACATATGCCCAAACACATGACCTGGCATTTTTTTGTTTCAAGCCACCAGGGCTTGAATTTGAGCTGTGTTTGTTCATGTGGAATCTGCCCCACAAAGCACAGAGCTTTATCACTGTGCTACTGGGCCAGCCTGAAAAATCTGAATGTTATGAATACATGTATTGTGTTAGTTCATGAAAGAAAAGTTATTTGCATTGTTGAAATAGTTAGAATGAACTATTCATTAACTGTGACATTTGCACCGTGGTAACACACCACTTGGAGGTCAACGGCATTGTAGTTGTTAATTCAATTAAAGCATGTCTACACAGTGGAACCCAGAGATACACGGAAAATTAAGGCATTATGCATAATATTGGGTACAGAAACTGAGATTAGATAATAGAAAATATATAAAGAGAAAGATCTTCTGAATATCTATCACTCTTTTCCTTAACCTTTAGAAAGTGATTCCCTAGACCTCGTTTGTGCCCCATTTGCCCTGTAGCAGGTAGTTCTTCTCTTAATTCTCTGTTTAATTCTCTGGAATGAGAAAAACAAACAAACAAGCAAATAAAAAAGGTATGAATGGATGGAAAACATTTTATATATAATAAGTCAACTTCTCACATTCAATTCTAGCAAGGAGTTTCAAATTTTTTGAATTTATTATGTTGATTATTATACAGAGATATGAATGATGCAGCATACCAGGTATGGCATCATGATAAATAAAACTACTTCTAACTTGGTATTTAAACACTGACAGATAATGTTTGGTCAATAACACTCTCACTGAGTCTGAATGTGTACCAACAACATGGTCTGAAGAATAACAGCATGACCAAAAAATTTAGAGCAGTTAATTAATGATAAAATTGGGTTTAAATTATTATTGCTAATGCTAATAGGAACAACAACTGGAAGTGGGGAAAGCAGGTGGCATGGTGGTTAAGGACTTTCAAATAGCAGGATGTGATTTGAGCCCCAGACCCAGTGGTTTGAAAATCACTCTGGGTGCATGTGCATTAGTAACCAAAATCCTAAGAGGGGAAAGGATAAAAAGGAATTGCATCATGGCCATCCCTGTTGGGGAGGGGTAGGGAATAATTTTTTCACTTTCCCTTTCCCTGTCTCTGGTGAGGGCAGATATCCTATGACAAAACCTAAAAAAAAAATGGTACTTGTTATGGAATGATATGCTAAATAATGAAAACTGCTCAAATTGAGCATATAGCCATAAAAAGACACCAAATAAAGGGGTGGGAGTCAAAATGAAATATTTTCTCTAAATTAGTAAGTAAAGTTTTCAAATAATATGACAGAGGACTAGATATAATGGAAGAGAAAAATGGTCTAGAAAAATAAACATTGGCTCAAAGTTTGAAATGTTAGTAATAACCAACTTAACTTAGCTAAAGGGGAATTGATATGCCTGATTGTTAATTTGGATGGGTTTTTGGAGGAGTTTGATGAATATGATTATTGTTACATAATATGAATATATGTACATGTACACATAATGTGCTATGTCTGTCTTCTTATACACTTGATTCAGTCTGGAAGAATATTTTTAAAAATAACTAACAATCTCACTTGAAAACTGGAGAAAACTCTGTTTTATTAAAGAAATGCATCTGGTAAGTTGATAATTCCTCTTGATTTCAACTTTATAGAAATTCTAGTGGAAATAGTTCCACAGTGATATGTTGAGAATTCCCTTACATTAATAATAAGTGGTCCATTTGGCGTGTACCCTTCCTTTTGTTCTTTATCAATATAGTGAAATAAATTTACATACAAATTTATAATAAATTATATGGTTTTCAGTGAGTTCTTCCACTTATCTCATCCTGAGGCTTTTCTGTGTCCAGAAGAATGTTCATGACATTCCAAGCATGGCAAAGCAGTTGTTGGAGGCATTTAATGTTCCTCAAACAATGCCTCAGTGCTCTCTCTAGTTTCATAACACCTCAGTCAGAGGAGGGTGGAGCTCTTAGACGTGCATAATGAAAACTTCTTCTGTAAAGAAAAATGAGCACCATTGCCTTACCATTTGCATATAGATTTCCCCCCTACTGCTACCTGAGAAAATTAAGAGCTTCCACCCTATCAGTTTCTAAAACATGTTCTTGAGAATGTCCGCATTTATGTCAGCACTTTTTCGACATCCTAATGATGCTTTCGCGAGGACTATGGCATCTATATGGCTTGTTACCAGCCTAATGAAAAGTTGCTTTAGGTGTCAAAATAAATCTAAGAATGTTCTACACTTTAGCTGACTGTAATATATCATCATGGTCTGCTTAAGTAGTATAAACTGCAACATGATAAAGCAGCTAACAAAAACCTATGAGAACCAGTAGCTGAGATAATGGGCATTCAGTGTAAGGATAATACAGCAGTAATAAAAATTTCAATAACCAAAGGTTATATACCATACTTTTTAATGGAGTTTTTGGCTAACTGAGCTTTCTTTAACAGTAGACACCTGTGTAGGGTGATTCAGTACAAGCATTTCTCTGATTTTCTTCCCCCTTGGAATAATATTAGTGAGCACCATCCTCAAGTCATGAGAACCTTTTTAGTTTACATTGTATATTTTGATAATTGGCTTGAGTCTTAGTTATATTTATAGATAAAGACCAAATTTGTTTTGCCTAAATTGTAGATTCAGTGTTTTTTGATTTTCAAAATGAATGTACTACTTTCTGTGAATTGGAGGGCAGATCCTATGATCAATAGGAGGATACTACTATGTCCACCCATGTTTAATTGTCACTTAGTGACTCCTTTCATTTAAGTTGGAGTCCATTTCAGAAACCCATGTAGTTCTATCCTACCATTGTTTTTGCCATCATAATATGTTCTTTGTCCAGAATCTCCTTTACTCACACAACCTTCTGATGCACACTCCCTATTTGTCCTTCTCTTCTCTCTGTATGTACCAAATGCCTTCATTTCTGTAAAAACTTCTCCAAGACTGCCTTAATTCACTATTGTGTTGCCACCATAAAATCCTGAGACAGAGTGACTTATAAAGAATTAAAGGTTTATTTGACTCACAATTCAGGTGGCTAGAAAGTCCATAGATATAGGGGATGGAAGCCTACATCATAATATGGCTGACAGAAGCAGATAGGATGGCAGAAATATACAGAGAGAGCAATGTAGGGGAAGTCATCTTCTTTTTATAACCACATGCTCTTGTCAGAACTAATTCCTTCTCATGAATACTAGAACTGGACTCCCACGTTGTTGACCACAGTTTGAGTCCCAAATCTGGCAGCTTTAAACTCGTGCTGGACACATGTGCATGTGTGGCCAAAATCCCAAGAGGAGAATGGAGAAGAAAGGAATGCAGTGTGGCCATCCCCCCTAGGAGGGGGGTGATTTCTTGCTATCTGTCTCTCTGTCTCTCTTTGTCTCATCAACGAATACACACACTCTATAGCAAAAATCTCTCCAAAAAAAGAAAAAGCATTAATCCATTCATGATGTCAAACCCTGTATAATACAATCAACTCCCACCAGGCATCTCTGCCTCCCAATGCCATTATACTGGGAAACAAATTTCAAAACAGAAAACTTTGTGGGACAAACCATTATTAAAGTATATCAAATAATTTCAGTCAGAGCTTTCCCCTTCTGTACATAAATGCTGCTGAATGAGGTATTATAGTGATGGCTTCTACTATAGTCTTTAATTACACACGTATCTTCTTTCTATTGTAGAGAAAAATCTCTTATCTAGTACCTGTGTTTCACCCAATAATTGAAAGAGTTAAGTATGGAATGATTTTTTAAAAGAATGTACTCTTTACACTCTTTATTCTAGCTTAAAATAAAGAAAAATAAAATAGTTTTGTGACCTTTTGGCATTACTAATCCTTTCATTTGAATATAAGTCTGATAATTGTAAGTTACCATTATTTTTCATATATAAACTGCCTCCTAATATAGCATTTATAATTTATATATTGAGATTATTTAAAGGAGCAAGCAACATTTTTTTTTTTGAGAGGTTTTCACTATAGGGCGCATGAGCTCGCCAGACAGACAGAGAGAGACATAGAGACAGAAAGCGAGAAATCACCCCCCAGTGGGGATGGCCACGCCGCAATCCCTTCTCCTCCATTCTCCTCTTGGGATCTTGGGCATGCACGCACATGCGCCCGGCGTGAGTTTAAGCCACCTGGTCCAGGATTTGAACCGTGGTAGACTACGTGGGAGTCCAGCGACATAGCCATTACAGTAACTGCTGGTCCCAAGGAGAAGGCAACATTTTTGATTTGTATAAAAACATAAAGAAATCTTTTTTATGGACATTGATAGTTTTTTTCTCAAGTATTTATGCTTGTATTTCCTTGACTGACTTTGAAAGCAATATTCTGCAGTGGTACTTTTTTTTTTTGTCTTTCCTTTTTTGTAACTTACAAATTGACTGTAATGAAACTTTCTAAGATATTATATTAATTTTTTATTGCTGCATAACAGATGATCACAAATTTTGCAGCTTAAAACAACACACATTCATTATCTCAGTTTTGTAGGTTAAGACTCCTGGAATGACTTGGTTGAGTCTTCTGCTCTGAGTCTCTCAAGGCTGCAGTAATGTTATCAACTGGACAACATTCTCACTTGAAGCTCAAACAGGGAAAAATATTTTCAAGTTCATTCAATTTATTTACTAATTTCATTTTGTTGAGGTTTTGTGGCCAAGTGCCCATGCTTCTTACTCACCATGGTCTAGAGGCCATTTTCAGATCATAGAGGCTACTCAGTTTTCTCCTAGCTCTCTTTATTGGTGAAACATAGTTTTTTTGTTTCTTCAAGACCAACAAAAGAATCTCAATCTGTAGTGTGCTAAATAGTCCTTTTTAAAATTTATTTTATTTTCTAGAGGGTGCATGCATTCATCAGAGTGAGAAACAGAGAAAAAGAGAAGAAAATAATTTCTTATGGGGAATGATCATGCTGGTATCCCTTCTCCTTAACTTCTCTCTCCTTTAGTGATTTTGGGCATGAACACACATGCACCAAGTACTTCTTAATCTGCTGGGTCTGGAACTTGAACCACTCTGTCAGAAATGTGGGATCTGGCTGCCTTAAATATAAGGCCACAGAGCCAGCCAAGGAACATAGTCTTATGTGATGTAATACAATTAGGAGAAACATATCATCACCTTTACTAAATAACATGATCTAATCGAGAAAATGATATGCCATCACAGTCTATTGGTTGAAAAAAAATCATAGATTAAACCTACACTTAAGCATAAATCATTGGTGGCTATATTGGGATATGCCTACTATAGGCATTCAAATGAAATTATTTTTATTGAAATAATAACTCTCTTTTATATATTCAACTTTCATTGGTTTACCTAGTAGAAAATTATATTAAATTACAATATTAGATAAAATGAGTATGAACACATTTGGAAATAAGCATATTGCCTAGGGGGAAGTATAAGACTCAATTGATAGGAATAAGTTTTCATTTTATTGTGGGGTTCCATCAGTAACTTTTTCAGAAATAAGTGGACAGTGTCTGTAAAGTCCATGTAAATTGGACAGTCCACAGAATTTCACTCAACTAGTATTTGATAATTTGAGATAATGGCTCATAATTTTACATGTATACACACACAGTACATACTATTCTTTGTATATTATAAGCTCTCAACAAATATAATTTAGTTAAAAAAATCTCATCCAGGATTTCAATACAAGTGCCATACAAACTATTTAGATGAAGTAATTGGTAAATGCAAAATGACACAATTTGATACTCTGCTTTGTTGAAATAGTAAATCATAGCATATTTGAGCTAAAAGAAATATTAGGTGTCAACCATTCTAGTTCTCTCATTTTATAAATTTGAAAATGTAGACCAAGTGAAGTTATCACTGAATAAATATTATATGCTTACTTTATTTATAAATTCACTATAATAAGGGGGAGAGAGAGAGATTAGTCAATTTCTGTTAGATCATGATGAAGCAGATGCATAGTTAGGTTAGAAAAAAAGATCTGAGAAAGATCAAATATGGGGTATTAGAGCTTATCCCTTGAATACCTGGGATAGAGAAGGAAAGAAAAAAGAAGAGAAGCTTAGTCCCTTTGATAGACAGAATTTTCTAAGGTATGGAGACAGGAAAGTTCATAGTTTCTTCCTAGAACATGAAGTAAATAGTCTAGTTTTTAGAGATGGTGGTATTTTGAGAGAAGTTGATAGGTAAGTTCAAAGTGTAATTGTGAAGGGCTTAGACTCTATGCCCAGTGTTATAAATTATTTTCACTAAATGGAAATAAGATTCATGAGAGGTTTGGGGGGGTTAGGAATATAGTCATATATGTAGATTATGAGATAAGCTGAAAAGATGATATATAACTTAAATATACTCCAACTCTTGGTATAGCTCACATGTTGGATTATCAAGGAGTTTATGAAGTGTGAACTGCAGATGGCATGGTGGTTAAAAGATCCCAGACTTGGTGGCTTGTTTTCTCACTTTCCCTCTCTCTCTTTCTCTGTCTCTCTCTCTTATTAAACTGGAAAATAATGGTAAATAAAGTTAAATAATTTTTTTAAAAAGAGTGTATGGGAATGCCACTGGACTAAAATGCAAAGCCAAGAGTTCTTAAAAAAACATAATTCTATTGGACCATCCACTAGTGTAAGTCCTGTGCTTTGGGAGCCAGTTCTCATGTGGCCAATCACAATTTGAACCCTGGCTGCAGTGGTTTGAGAAAAATACCAAGCATGCGTGAACATGCCTAAAATCCTAACAAGATGGAGAAATAGAAGAAAGGGAATTGTAGCATGATTCCTTTGCAGGTTGCTTCCTCTCTCTCTCTTTCTCTCTCACAAGTGTGCATGGCCTTCCATGGTAATTAAAAAAAGAAAAGGGCATAATAGTGACTATTCAATCCCTCAGGATAATGACAGAAAAAAAAATGGGTTGCAAGGAAGCTGTCAAAATCTTTTGTACGTATGATTTAAATGTTATAATTGACTGTCAGACAATAAGAATAACACAACTGGACACAAGTTTCAAAGAAAAGGGATTTCAAGGAAATGACCCAACAGATGAATTGCAAACAGGAAATAGTCATGTAGACCATGACAATCTTGAGCTTATCTTCAGTTCTTGGAGAATGCTATGGAAGAATGAAAAGGTACCACTTAATGTCATAAGAAATGGTGTTCTCAAAAGAAAAGTTAACATGTTGAAGTAGTTAAGGCATAAAAATCCCAAGTATAGTGAAGAGAAACAGGATATTTCCTGAGTAATGAAAGAGAAGTTCCAGAATTACTAACACAGGTTCAAAGTGAAAGCATGCAAGATAATTTTTTTTTCCTTTTTAAAAATTTTTTCATTTCATTTCATTTTCTTTTATACATTCAATCACATTATTATTTGGCTTACAAAATGGATATTTCAACAGGTGAACATTTCTCCCTAGTACAGTTGATAAAACTAGAAAATATCTTCAACAGGTAACACCACATTTCTTTGTGCCATTAATGCTTTGCCTCCCTATTTTTCTTCTAAATGTCCTTCCTCGGACCCTCCTCTTTCACACACATTATATCTGGTATTTACATCTATATACTATGTTTCTATATCCTTTAGTCAATTGGTTTCAGTCATAGAGTGCAGACACTTAGTATATATTAAGTGGGGACATACAATGCCTCTCCTTCATAGCCTGGCTTGGCTTCACTCAGCAGTAAATCAAGATGAAATTAAGAAAAAGTAATCATTAGTTTCCAACTTCATAGTAGAATTTAATCCTCTCAGTGTACACAAGCATCTTACCAAATAGTTTCATGGCCTTTAGCTACAGACATCTTTTCCTTGAAGTCATCCCACCTGAAGATCTACAACTTGTGTAAACTTCAGCTGCATGACATTATTAAACCAGCATTGTTAATGTATAGTATTATTGATCCATTTCTAAAACGGTGATTTCTGTGGGGTCTCATTGGATCAGTAAAAATGACGGTTAACTGAAATATTTCAGGAAGTAGTTCTGTATACTATACTCTGTCAAATCGTCTCTCAACACTCGCACTCAGCAAAGATAATGTGACTTCCTTTGGTGAGACACTGAACTCTTCTGATGAGAGAGAGAAAACTCACTCTCATCCTGCACTCCCACTGCAACTTTTTCTCCCTCCCAAACCACCATTTGCCATAAGAGTTTACTGTTCAACCTCATCTCAAACCAGTGACACATCTACTACTCCTGTAAGACTACATTTCACTAATACTGACTTCTGTTGTTTCATCATTTTTCTTCCAAGGTGACTTCTTGTCAAAGTACACACAAGCTAAGTTCTCTTCTATTGTAGAAAATTTCATTCTTAACCACATTGATATTTTTTGACACTTATTAATTTATTATTCAGTCATACATTCTGAAAGAATAGTCTATATTTTACAATTAAAAAATTAATTCATTTTCATCTAAACCTGTTTCCTGTTCTTTGAGGTGTTCAGAGACATTATAATGGAAAAATTTAAGTCTTTTCTTGAGGATTTTTCACAAAACTTCCTCAAAAGAAAATTATTTCGTGACTCACTTATTCACTATAGACTATCTGCTCTTCCATTGTTCACAGCATATTATATTTAGCATTGACTAAAATTAAATTTTAAAACTTTTCTACTCTTTTTCTTTCTCATTTCTTGACCCTTTTTCTAATGAACTTAAATATAACATGATAATTCACATATATTTTAGACAATCCTTTGCTCACATTTTGCTTTGATACAAGTACAAAATAATTTTCTTTAGACTTATTGAGAAGTGAGTCCAATTCTCAAATCATAGTCAAGTATTTCTACCTTCACATGACAGGATCAGGCTCATTACAGCATTGCAACATTGTACATCTGTTTATTTGTTCTTTTTCCTTCTTTTTAATTTGCATTTCATCACTGTACATCTTTGCAGCATACAAAAGGAATCTTCCCAGCATGAATTCACTACATGTTAGTCTGGTTAAAGATATTACCATACACATCATCCTTAACACATAATGTTAAATTTTTGTGTATGTTAAATGTTTTTCTTTTATTTTTCCCCCCTGATTTCCTCCCTCCTTCCCGTTGTTCACCCTTCTCCCACACTGTCTCTAGTATCCATAGTTGTTCTACATGCTTTTATGTCTTCTAATCTTTTAGTTTCTGTCATAGAGTGCAAACATTCACTATAGATCAAGTAGGGACATACAATGCTTATCACTCATTGTCTGGCTTGCTTTACTCAGCATTAAATCTTTTATATTCATCCACTTTCTATCAAATGCCAGTGTCTTATTGTTTTGTACAGGAGAATAGTATTCCCTTGTGTATAAGTGCCACTTTTTCAATTTATTGTTCTTAGACATTTGGGTTGATCCCATGTGTTAGCAATAGTGCATAATGCTGCAATAAATATGAATGTGCAAATGTTTTTCCTACTGGGTATATCCCTATCCTTTGGGTAGACAACCAGGAGTAAAATTGCAAGACAGTATGGTAGTTCTATTTGTAGGTTTTTAAGGAACCTCTATATTGTTTTATTCAGTGACTGTACTAATTTACATTCCCACTAAAAGTGTAGGATAATTCCCTTTTCACCACAGCCTCACCAGCATTTGTTGTTCTTCATTTGTTTAATCTTAGCCATTTTGACAGGGGTTAGGTGGCATCCAGTTGTGGTTTTGCTTTACATCTCCCTTATGATAAGAGATGCTGAGCTATTATTCATATGTTTTTTAAGTGTTGATGTGTCTTCTTTGGAGAGTTGACTGCTCAGCCTATTTGCCCATCTTTTAACTGGATTGATTTGTTTGTTTTGTGGGTGATATGCTTGAGATCTCTGTATAGTCTGGTTTTCAGTCCCTTATGTGAGGCATAGTTTGCAAATGTATTCTCCCATTCTGAGGGCTGTTTCTTCATTCTAATTATTGTTTCTTTTGCTGTGTAGGAACTTTTTAACTTAATGTAACCCCACTTGTCTATTTTTGGGAATATTGCCAGTGCTTTGGGGATCTTATTTAAGAAGTCTTTGCCTATCTACTCTCTGATGTCTCCAAGAGTTTCCCCTGTGTTTCTGTGTTTTTCACAAGTGGATGTATAGCTTAATTTCTTCCTTTTTTTCTCTTTTTTTAGAGAGAGATTTTTGCTATAGGGCATGGGCGGTTGACATAGAGACAGAGAGAAAGTGAGAAATCACCCCCCAGGGGATGACCAGGCCACAGTACCTTCTCTTGGGATTTTGGGCACACATGCACATGCCCCCAGCATGAGTTTCAAGCCACTAGGTATAGGACTTGAACTACTGTCAACCATGTGGGAGCCTTACCAACTACACCACTTGCTAGCCCCTATAGTTTGAGTGTTTTTGTTCAGATATTTGATCCACTTTCAGTTGAGTTTTTTAATAGTGAGAGATAGGAGTCCAATTTCATTTCTCTGCAGGTAGAAATAGATGACTAAACCTTTGGGATCAATTAATTACTGTAATGGATTATTAATTTTAAATGATGAAAAAAACAAATATTCATGAAATTAAAAAAATAAAATTTGAATGAAATATGGACTTCAGTTAGTATTAGTGCATCAATACTAGTTTATTAGTTATGACAAAATAGACACCTAAGTAAAATGCTGGTAGTAGGGGAATCTGAGTGTACAATATACAGAGGCTCTAAAATATTTTGCAACATTTTTGTAAACTGAAAAATATTTCCAGATAAAAAGTTTATTTAAAAAAGAAAGCAAAAGCATTACCACATCATAACTGTCTCCTCATTGATTTACTTCCTTTGATGCTCCATGGACTTTGTCTCTTTTGTTAGCTGCTTGATCTCCAGATTCTAGAACTACACCTTGTACGTATCAGGTGACCAATATCACTGGAATAATGGAATAAAAACAGACTTATTTTCCTACCAGTCTATTCTCCCTCCTAGCTTAATGTAAAACCTTCAAAACTTTAAAAAGCAGTCTCAGCTACTCTCCCTCATTCTATTATAGTTTGACTTTCAGGTTTCTTTTTTATTCCCTCTTAGCTTAATATAAGCCTTCAAAACTTTCAAAAGCAGTTTCAACTAGCTATGCCTCACTCTATTACAGTTTCACTTTTAGATTTTTCTTTCAATCAGGTTGATTTGACATTCATTCTCATTTACGTTTCTGGTTGCTTTGTAATTTTCTAGGGGGGGTTGTTTCACAGAAATAGAGTGAACATTCAACTTCCCAAGAGTATTTCTTAGGTTATAAGAACCCAATCTTTATCACCATTGACTATATTTTCTTTTGCTGAAGAATTTAGGTATTGAGGCTAAAAGCTACATAAATAATTAATGCAATGGAGACACTTAGATGCATAATTCAATTGTATTAGGCAAATAGATCAGATATGCTAGAGCCATTGCACTAGCAATAGATGGGTGACTTCTTCAGCACTACTAAAATACAGGGCTGAGAGAGTTACTGGTGTTACAACTAGGATGAATTACTGCGACCAGCCGAGATATAATAACAGTATGAATTATTGAATTGGCATCTTCCTGAGACAGCTTTGGTCACAGCCTTGCTATGTTCTGGAGATGATAGAAGGAGATTTGTGTGATGTAAATTTATAATCAAAGGGTGTTCAGGATGAAAGATGACCTCCAAGGTTATGAACCTGAGCAGGAGACTGCATCATCACATGAAAAAGGAACTGTAAAATATGAAGCATTCTTCAGTGAGTAGTTGGAAGCCAAAGAAACTTCACTCTTTTACAGATTTAACTCCAGAAAAGTTTCAGATAGGCAGCAATATAATATAAGATACCAATATTACCATGCTTTGGGCAGCTCTGGTGAGAAATGTAGATCTGTGCAATATCAGCCTAAACATATTTTCTAAAATTATGTCCAGTTTAGGATTCGTAACTAATTACAACATTGGAGTTTCGAGGAGCTCAGATACCTAAGGGCATGTGCATGTGTGAGTGTACACACATGCACCACACACTCGCACCACAACCATCTGGAAAATACTTAAGTCATTCGGATCCCATATACATTGAGAGGCAGGATATGTTGTTTATGCACTGATTTTTTTTACTAAATCTAAACAAAGAAGATATTATTTTGGAAAGTGATATGAACAAATATGCCTATATAGCTGCCAAACAGAATGCTCCCTTTTCTTCTGAGCTCAACTAGCTGTGCAAGAGGAGTGCAGAAACATGGGTCCTTTGCCACCACCATTTGACACGCTGAGTGATGGAGATGGACTGGGAGGCAGCATCTCCTTCCTGAAAACAAAGTAGCCTTTAAAAAGGGCTATTAAACTGCTGTCTCGTGTTTGATTATTCTGTCCTCAGTAAAGTCCTTTATTTTTTACTACTAAATGGTCATTTTTATGAATGGCGTTATTTTAGTCCAATGACTGCTTCAAGAAACGATAGGTCAAAAGTAGCAAACTATAGACCAGAGCTGAACCTATGGAGGGAATTATCCCAAATAATAGGCCATGGTCAGTTGAATCTAAGAGAGTGTCCTCTAGGAAATTGTGTCAGACACAGACAGAATTTAGGGAAATCTCTTATAGACATGGTTTTAATTTAATGTAATGAAATAGTAATACATAGATTTATAACATGCAGGGAGACATTTTTATGTCTATACATAATTTCAAATTACATATGAAAAATACAGTAACTCACATTAATGCATTTCTAACATATGATCAATTGCATTGCATTTCCTGGCTGTTAAAAATTGTGTTTTATAGCATCAATAACAAATGTAATAAAATGTATTTCCTTATTAGGTTCCTGATTTTTTTTTTCTTTTAAGAAAGGCAATAACCTAAAATTGTTATCTTCAATGTAACTTTCTTTTTAAAAATGGCTTAATTGTTCTTATATTGTGTAATAAAGAGAACAGACGGTATAGACAAAATTAATTCAGAAACAAAAAAAGATACCAAACAATTCTGCTCCTTTATTTTCCTCTAAGACAACAAAGATACATCAAAGGGAACTGAAAAATGGTCCTAGAAAAGAGAATTATTATTACTTATAAAGTGTCAGAATCAATAAAATATAATCTGTTCAGTTTATTGGCTTGAAGGTACTTAAATTACTGCTCTTTTATTTGTAAATAATTAATTGTTTTCAGAATTTTATTTACTTAAGTAGAAATTGTTTAAAACTTGTACTCAAAATAACAAGTATTTAGCTTGTCTGTTTTCTTTCATCTGCAATGTAGATTATGCTTTCTTTTCTATAGATGCATATAAGCTTCCAGGGGTCCCCTCCCAATCCTCTGCTCTATTATTCTTTACCCTATTAAAAAAATAATCTTACTTATTCAGGAATAGGGGAGATCATTCAATAAAATAACTTGTAGAGGGTTTTAAAATGTTCTCTTCCCCCCTACTGGGGAATGGATTTTGCTTAGACTGAGAATAACACTATTTTCTGAATTCTTAAACAATTGACACTCTGAATGCCTATTCTATCCAACCCAACCCATTATCACATCTTGTAGTGGAATACATGACTGTAGTAAGTAAGCATCTCAATAGCTTCTTTACTCAAAGGATCTTGGGGAAAAAACACATATGTCAAAATACATAGATAAAGTACTTTATTTTATACTTCTCTAAACTTTTTTCCTTAATATGGTAGCTGGCACTTGTGATGGCCAGTGAAAAACAGTGACAGAGTTAAAAGAGGAAAAAGTCCTTGCCTCCCCAACGTCTCCCCACGTTTCCCCAGAGTTTTCCACCAGTAGTTTTATAGTTTGAGGTCTGAGATTTACATCTTTGTTCCATTTTGAGTTGATTTTTGTTCATGGAGAAAGATGGGGATCCAGTTTCATTCTTCTACAGGTGGATACCAGGATTTTCCAGCACCATTTGCTAAAGAGATTTTCTTTTCCCTCTAGATTGACTAGTATCCTTTGTCAAAAATCAGTTGGCTCTATGTTTGGGTCTTCTATTCTGTTTCATGGGTCCACCTGTCTGTTTTTGTGCCAACACCATACTGTTTTTATTATCAAAGCTTTATCATATACTTTGGGACCAGGGAGTGAGATGCCATCCACTCCATTCTTGTTTTCACACGATGGCTTTGGCAATACAGGGTCTTTTATGATTCCAGGAAAATTCTATGATTGTCTTTTCTAGATCTCTGAAGACTGTCTCTGGTAATTAGATTGGAATTGCATTAAATATGTAGATTAATTTGGGTAGAATTGCCATTTTGATTATATTAACTCTTTCAATCCAGAAACATGGAATGTCCTTCCACTTTTTTTTTTTGTCATTTTCAATATCTTTTTAAAGATTTTCTTTGACTTCCTTTGTTAGATTTATCCCTATATATCTTACACATTTTGTGGCTATGGTAAAGAGATTTCTTTCTTTAGCACTACTTCATTCAACTTGTTGTTAGTATATAGAAATGCTATATAGTTCTGGACGTTGATTTTGTATCCTGACACTTTACTATATTCAGTTGTTTCTTTGAGAAGTTTTTTCATAGATACCTTTGTGTCTTCTGTGTATACAATCATGTCATAAGCAAATAAAGATATTTTCAACTCTTCTTTTTCTGTCTGAATGCCTTTTATATTATTCTCTTATCTGATAGAATTGGCTAGGACTTCCAGCACTATATTGAAAAGGAGTGAAGAAAATGGGAAGCCTTGTCTACTACCAGTTTTTAGTGGAAAAGCTTTCAGTTTTTCCCCATTCAGTATAATGTAAACTATAGGTTTTTCATATATGGCTTTTATTGTGTTGAGAAATAACCCTCCTATGACAATTTTGCTTAGTCTTAATCATAAAGGGATGTTTTATTTTGTTGAATACTTTTTCTGCATAGATTAAAATGATCATATGGCTTCTACTTTCTTTCTGTTAATATGGTGTATTACGTTTATGCTTTTGCATATGTTGAACCACCCTTGAATCCCTGGAGTAAATCCTACCTGGTCTTGATGAATAATCTTTTTTATATGTCGTTGAATATGATTTGCAAGTATTTTGTTGAGAATTTTCACATCTATATTAATCAGAGATATTGGTCTGTAGTTTTCCTTTTTTCTCATTTCTTAGTTTTAGGAATAAGGACAATGGAGGCTTCATAAAATAAGTTTGGGAGAATTCTTTCCTTTTGAATCTTTAGAACTAGTTTGAGTAGAATGAGGATTAAATCTTTAAAATTTTTGTGGAATGCAGAATTGAAGCCATCAGGACATGGGCTTTTCTCTGTTGGGAGGCCATTTATTACTGATTCAATCTCATGACATTTTATGGGTCTATTCAGGCTTTCTATATTCTCCTGATTCAATCTGGGTAGATTATATGTGTCCAGAAATGTGTCCATCTCCTCCAGGTTAACTTGTTTGCTGCTGTATAGGTGCTCATAGTATCCTCTAATGATGTTTTGTATTTCTAATGTGTCTGTTGTAATACTGATTGTTTCATTGCAATTGGATTAATCTGATTCCTTTCCGTCTTCTTAATCAGCCTAGCTAATCGTGTGTCAGTCTTGTTAATATTTTCAAAGGTTTAGCTTTCTTTTTTTTTTCTGTATAGTATGGTCATTTGTTATTTCATGTATTTCTGCTCAAATCTTTATTATTTATTTTCTCTTAGTATTTTTTTTATTTTGCTGCTGTTATTTTTCCAATTCCCTGAGGCATGATGTTAAGTTGTTTGTCACCTTTCTATCTTCTCATGCACACTAACTGCTATGAATTTCCCTTTAATGGCTGTTTTCTGGTGTCCCATGTATTATGAAAATGTGTATACTCATTATCATTTCCTTCCATCAATCTTTTCATTTTAGTCTTAATTTCTTTGGTATCTATGAAGTCATTCAGAAGTAGGTTGTTTAATTTCCATGTGTTTGTGTATTTTTGAGAATTTTTCCTTATATTATTATCAAATTTAATTTGATGAAGTTCAGAGAAGATGTTAGATACAGTTTCTATGCCTTTGAATCTAGAAAGGCTTAGTTTGTGCCCTATCATATGTTCAATCTATGAAAAGGATTCATGTGAGAAAAATGTTCATTTTGTGGTTTTAGGGTAGAAAGTTCTATAGAACTGTCAAATCCATTTGATTTATGGTATTGTTTAGGTCCTGTATCTCTTTGCTATTTTTTGTCTAGAAGATCTATATAAAGGAGATAACAAGGTGTTGAGATCCCCAATGATTATACTGTTGTAACCTATCTCTCCTTTCAGATCTAGCAGTCTTTCCTTTACGTATTGGGTGCTACTGAATTGGGTGCTTAGATACTTATAACCATCTTTCCATCTTGATGAATTAGCCCTTTTGCTACTATATAATCCCCTTCTTTGTCTCTTCTTACGGTTTTTGTCTTAAAGCCTAAAAATCTGAAATCAGTATCACAAATCCAGCCCTTTTTTATTTCTGTTTGCATGGAATATCTTTTTTCAGTCTTTCACCTTTAGTCAATGTATATCTTTATCCATGTGGTTCATTTCTTGTAGGCAACAGAATGTGTTTATGTTTTATATATATATATATATATATATAATATATATATACTTAGCCAGTCTGTCCATTAACATTCAACATTATTATCAATATTTCTGGACTTGTTCCTACCGTTATGTTAGCCATTGTCTTGGTTGTTTTTGTGTCTATATGACTTTAGTTTTCTTGATACAGCACTTCCTTCAGAACTTCTTGAAGTGCAGGTCTGGAGTTGGTAATTCTTTCAGATTTTGTTTATCTGATAATATCTTTATTTTTTCTTCCCTTATGAAGGATAATCTGACTGGGTATAGTAATCTTGGCTGAAATTGTTTTTCATTTAGCACTTTGAATTTATTTTCCCATTCTTTCCTTGCCTGCATTGTTTCTGATGAGAGGTCCAATGTTAACCTAAGGGGATAATCTTTGTAACTGACTTGACTTTTCTCTCTTGCTAATTTTGGTATCTTCTTTTTATCTGTGGTTTTGACCAATCTGGCTATGATGTGCCTTGGAGACAATCTTCCTAGATTGATTCTATTTCATGTCTACTGTATTTCTTGGGTCTTGATTTTTTCCTCTCAAGGTTTGGAAATATTTCTTTCAGGATTTCGTGGAATAGATTATCAATGCCCTTATTAATTTCTTCACCTTCTGGGATACCAGTTATCTGGATGTTTCTGCACTTAATGGCTTCTAGTATTTCTCATATATTGTCCTCATTCTTCTTGATTATTTTCTCAGTCTTTCGTTAATATTTTCTAGGTCAGAAGTTTGTTATCTACATTTGAGATTCCATCTTCTGTGTGATCTAATCTCTTTTTAATATTTTTGGGAACCAGCAGTTAGCGTAATGGCTATGTCGCTGGACTCCCACGTAGTCGACCGTGGTTCGCGTTCCGGACCCGGGCGCGTGTGCGTGCGTGCTCAAGATCCCAAGAGGAGAATGGAGGAGAAGGGATTGCGGCATGACCATCCCCTCTGGGAGGTGATTTCTCGCTTTCTGTCTCTATGTCTCTCTCTGTCTGTCTGGCGAGCGCACGCTCCCTATAGTGAAAAATCTCT
>NW_006160212.1:1164030-1167445 GCF_000334495.1 Tupaia belangeri chinensis
TAGGTTGCATGCACTCACCAGAAAGACAGAAAGAGACAGAGAGACAGAAAGTGAGAAATCACCCCCCAGTAGGAATGGCCACACCACAATCCCTTCTCCTCCATTCTCCTCTTGGGATCTTGGGCATGCATGCACATACACCTAGAGTGATTTTAAGCCACCGGGTCTGGGACTCAAACTGCGGTCAACTACATGGGAGTCCAGGGATATAGCCATTACACCAACTGCTGGTCCCTTATTTGATCCTTTTTATGGTGTCTGTTTCTTCTTTCAAGTCATGGATGGGCTTCCTCATCTCCTGGAGCTAATTGTCTCTTTTCTCTTCCATCTTCTGGATTTCATTCTTTCTTTGCTCTTGCTTCTCATTTAGTTTTGTCACTATAAATTTTCGGAATTGTTTATATGACATTTCTACAAGTTCCATATTATTGTCTGTGGATGATGAGGAATTGATTGATGTTTTTTTCCTTGGGGGAGAGATATTTTCTTGGTTTCTCATATTTCTTGTGCCTCTGTGATGGTTTCTAGTCATCAGGTGAATTAGTATTTCTCCACTCCATGGGAATCTGTGGCATACATACACATGAGTTGTCATGATTTACAAGCCTACAGGTCCAGGATTTAATCACATGGTCAACTATATGAAATCCAACTCATTTAACAACCAAACCATGTGTCTATCTCAATTTTTTCAAGTTTATTTATTCATTTATTTTTTTGACTGAGAGAGACAGGCAGAGACAGAGAAAGAAAGAGATATGGTACTCCTAATAAGCTCTTAATGTTGTAATCCACCCTCAGCCTCAGCCAGCCTGCATCATGGGCATGTGCATACCTGGTGTAGTAAGTGTGTGTGTGTGTGTGTGTGTGTGTGTGTGTTTATGTGTGTAGGGGGACAGGGAGGCCTCCAAACCTGAACCCATAATGTCCAGATTTGCAGACCACATGTTTTATCACTACTCCACCATCTGTCTCTGATACTTCAGTTTTATACATTTCTTAAAAGAATACCTTTAAAGTTAGCTAAATTTTTCTCTTAATGACATTTCCTGGCCTAACCTAACATTAGGGTTTACTCCCATTATAATTGTTGATGAGTATATGCACTATACCCCGCCAGAACAATCTCCAGTGCTATATGCTGAACACCCTGCTTTGTGGAATATAAAATTAATTTAGGGGAAAACATCTTATACCTGAAAAGATAAATGAGAAGTCATGGTGACAGATGCAACCAACTATGATGAAGATCAAGACAGGATACATCATACACAACGTGTTTTAAACTCTATTCATTAGAAAGTAATTTTCCTTTTATTGTCCCTGATATACACAGAAAAAAATTAGAGACATAACTGGAGTAGATCCCTCTGATTGGTGCATAGTTTTCAATTGCAGCATTGTGTGAGGACATTTTTTTCTTTATGCATTTATTAAGGGTGACTAGCATGCTTGTATTCAAGGAGCAAATATTTTCTAGATTCTCTGGTTTCTCAGAAACTCATGGATGAGCTTGGCAATTGACATCTTTAAATTACTGATGACCTGTAGTATTAATCCTTTCACCTTGCTGAGGCATGTCTGCTCGGCCATGGTAATCAGGCTTTTTTTGCTCATCATAATCCCATTAACAAATTGAAAGATAGAACAAGAATTTTTTTTTACCAATCCCTCTGACAGGAAGCAGTGCAAAGGGGTTATAATTATGGATTATGTCTTTTATTATACATTGGAGCAAGCACACATTAGCCTAATTAAAAACACAGTGTGAATATTCAACTGCATCGAGCTGCAAATGTTTAAGGGCTGTCTGTAACAGCTGAAAATATATTTTGGTCTCATGGCAAACCTCTCGTCAAGTTGTATGGAAAATTGAGTTCAAGAATTGAGGATTGCACATTTCTGTGTTGGCAGATTTACTGAGACCTCATCATGTAAATACTTGCTGATCTAAGACTCAGAGAGACAAAGCATACCTGAATGAACCACAGGATTAAAAAGTGAGGCTGTGCTGAGCTTGACCAATATAGAACCTTTGCTAAATTTCCCAGATGGGCTTGGGTTATCTTCAGAATAAATAACCTATGAAGAACAGAAATCTACCCCAGATCTAGGCTGAAAAATACTACTGAAGTATTCTAAGAAACTAGCTTGTTGTCAACTACAGAGGTATTGGGTTGGAACCATACAACTGGTAGATCTAGATTGGCATGTACAGGCAGTACAGTTCAATTCTATGAAATTGAACAGAAGGTCTAATGAGTTAAAGGATTTTTTTAAAGTCATAAACTGAATTAGAACAGGATAGCCATTAAACACTTGGTCAGGTTGTTCACTGCACAACTCTAAGAGTGGACAGTCATGAGAACTGTGATGAGAAATCTTAAGATCCCCATGCAGTAACCCTGGATTTTTTCTGATCCAGTTCATGACTAAATATTTTCTTAACTTACCTCCTACCACTATGGAATTTTTTTCAGCCTCTTATCAGTATACACTTTCATTTCTGACCTAAATTCTTTTCATTGAAATAGAAAATGCATTCACCTCATTTTATGGATGGTGCTTACCATAGAACACAATACTTTTTAAAATCTACTACTGTGCTATTGACCTCTACTGATAAAAAACTATTTCCTATTTAATATAAGCAGTGATCCCTGGCCTGTAAAATGCAATGTTAGGACTTAACTTTGGTGCACTAATATAAGTATGTTCATCAGTACAACTTATTTCTTATCCCAAGCTAAATATGTTTGCTCACTGAGCAATGATGGTAGAAAAATAACCCTTCCAGGGACCAGGAGGTAGAATAGTAGTTAAGTCTCTGGACTCCCACATAGTTGACTGCAGTTCTAGTCCTAGACTCAGTGGCTTAAATCTCATACCCGGTGTATTTACATGCAAGCCAAAATTCTGAGAGGAAAATGGAGGAGAAAGGATTGCAGCATGGCCATCCCTCATCGTCGGGGGGTGGGGTGGTGTCACTTTCTGTCTCTCTGTCTCTCCAGTACATGCACTTACCCTATAGCAAAAATCTCTTTAGAAAGAAAGAAATAAAGGGAAGAAAGAGGAAAAGAAAGAAAGGAAAAAAGAAAGAAAGAAAGGAAAGAAAGAAGAAACGAAGAGAAAGAAAGAAAGAAAGAAAGAAGAAAGAAAGAAAGAAAGAAAGAAAGAAAGAAAGAAAGAAAGAAAAAAGAAAGAAAGAAAGAAAGAAAGAAAGAAAGAAAGAAAGAAAAAGAAAGAAAGAAGGAAAGAGAAAAATAACCCTCCCTATTTATAAGATTATTATAAGGAGAGCTCAACAAATATGATACTCACTATCATCGATTTGAGTTAGCAACAGGGTCCCTGGATCTGGGTCATAATGTCAAAATCAAGTTGGATCAGTTTCCTAAACATATCAAATTCATTC
>NW_006160212.1:1167476-1177749 GCF_000334495.1 Tupaia belangeri chinensis
TCCTGCTCTATAGCTCTATTCCGAGGTACCAGTCTCTTTCATCAAAATAACTGCAATAGCCTCTGTTTAGATACTCTATTACACAGTTGCTACCTTTAACCCATTTTTTTCACAAAATAGTCATAAAATATTGTTAAAACATAAATCTCATTATATAGACTCTAATATATTTTCTTCCATCTAAACCATTCTGTAAGTGTTCAGCACTGCTAAATTCAGAATCAAAGTGCTCACCATGACTCACAAGATCTCAAGGTCTTTGACCTCCTCCTTTTTCCTGCTGTGCTCTAGGTGCCCCAACAGCCTCCTTTTTGACTCATGCACTAAGATTTTTCCTGTCTCAGCAACTTGAAATCAATTTTCCCTTCCTGATAATTTTTGCTCTTGCTTTTGGAATAATCAACTCTTCTCTCAAGCTTCAACCTAAATGCCATTTTATGAGGAAGTTCTTTCTGTCCCCATGTTGCTACTATGCCCCCTACTCAAGGAAAGGTATTATATAAATTTTTTGAGAGTTTTTTTCTATAGGGCATGTGCACGTGCCAGAAAGACAGAGAGAGACAGAGAGATAGAAAGCAAGAAATCACCCCCACCCCCCAGGGGAATGGCCATGCCGTAATCCCTTCTTCTCTATTCTCCTCTCAGGATTTTGGGCATGCATGCACAAATGCCCACCATGAGTTTAACCAACCGGGTCTAGAACTTGAACAGCAGTCGACTACATGAGAGTCCAGTGACATAGCCATTATGCCAACTGCTGTTCCCCTGTAATCTTATTATTACAGAATTTCTCATAGTTTTATTTTAAACAATTTTCCATGTGACTTAATTTAATACATATCTTTTCCCCTAGATAAAAAGTTCTGTGAAGTCCCAAATCCAGTCTTTAATTTTCATTATCCTGTTTCCAGCATAGAACGTAGTTCTGCATATGGCAGAACACATGGGACCAGTGAATGAATGGGTACTAGATGGTGCCTAATGGCAGCTACACCTATTGGGGTAATTAAGCCAAACCTCTTAGACTATAGGGCTCTAGAAAATCTTATCTATCCATGTGGAATGATCTTTCTTTTTCACTTTAACTTCTGTTAACGCTTAAGAGCCTACTGCAAACAATACTATGATGTTTCATACCCATCGTTCTATATTCATTTATAACATCTATTACAATGATTTTACATTTAATTGTACAAAAGTTTGGTCATTATCTTGTATATACTTAAACTTGAAGAGCATAGTTAACATGTATTTGTTTATTGACCAATATCCTAGGGGCATACCAATATCAAGATGCTCTTGATATTTCATGAAATAAATGAAAGAATGAATATTTAGGAAGCTGTTCTTTTTTTAATAGCATAAATACATTTACTCTAAGAGTTATTAGTACAATACAATAATAGTATGTGTGTTTATCGGTGTTAACACTAAGGCAGTCCTGATCTCAGTAGGATAATTCACTGTCTTACTTAACAAAGACTCTTCAATGAACATATTCAAAAGCACAATCACATTTTCTATGTTTACCTAAGGTCTTATTTATTGACCTAGGTACTCCAGGGTTCTGTGCGAAGGGTAAGTGCTTTTTGTTCAATCACAATTCTCACATTCAGTTGTTCTCTAACTTGTCTCACTTGTTTCACAGAACCAGGGAACACTACAGTTCACAATTAAATGTATCCTACAAATATTCTTACAGCCTCTATAAGAACAATAAACAGAAAGAAAGCTGTCACCAGGATATATTAATGACTTCATTTATACCTGGCCTAAACAAGAAAACTACGAAAAGCCATCTGGCTTAGATACTGAGAAAATGCCTCAGGAGATCACAATAGCCTTTCTTTAATATTCTTTTTTCCAGGCTGATTGACCCAATTCTTCCATGATTTCTTCATAGATTTTATTCTAGAGTAGTGCTTTTCCTGACCATTATTCTGAATTATAGCAATAAGTCATTACCTCCAAGTCCCATGGTTTTTCCACTCTTACCAAAAGGGTATATAAACGCTGGGCTATCAGAGCTTTAAAGATATGTGGAGATTGGGTAAGTGCTATTATTTATTTATTTGTTTTTAGATTTTTGCTATAAGGCATGTGAGATTGCTGGAGAGACAGAAAGACAGAGAGAGACAGAGAGATGGAAAGCAAAGAATACCCCCCAAGGGGTAGGGCCACACCATAATCCCTTTTCCTCCATTCTCCTCTCAGGAGTTTAGGCACACATGCACATGAACCCAGCATGAGATTTAACCTGCTGAGTCTGGAACTCAAACTGTGGTCGGCCATGTGGTAGTCTAGAAATGTAATCATTATGCCTCCTGCTGGTCTCAATCTCTTAATATTTTAATAATGAGGAAACTGAGGCCCAGAAGGTCAGACTTGAAAAAGGTCTACACGATCAGAATAATTATGACCTCTACTTATAAATAGGTACTTATAATTAGGAGTTCTCATTAAGTTTATGTTGCTATGAAAAGAAAAAAAAGACACTTTTGAGCACCACAAAAACCTCTAAATTTCTTACTAATGCTGACTGAGCAATCATATTTCTAATGATATCCGTATCATTCCTTGATGATGGATTGTCTGAACAGTTGACAGTGGCATCAACATATGTCTATAATTCTATTAGATAGCAATTACTCTCCTCAGATACTTATCTTCACTTGTAAATGTGTGCTGAGAAGTTCTGGATAAAAGAAAAATATAAATAGCACAAGGAGGAGACAATTTTAAATGGATAATTTTATGATTTTCAATTTCAGACATTTTAAACATTGATAAGGGATATACTATATATCAATTATTTTCATTATCATTTTTATATTTATGACTCTGTTATCACTCTTAATGATTTTTTTAAATATGGAGCCCAAGAGTTCTGGGATGCTTCAGTGGTGACGGTTCTTCATGTGGCATTGAAGAAGAAAAAGGAAAACATATACATAGAGTCTCGTGAAGAGAGAATTTCTGGGGTTAGCAATCCAGACATAAACACAGGATAATCTGACTCAGGAGTTCCCAGTACTCTTTACAGACAGTGAATTGATACAATATTGCTATGAGATAATTTAGCCAAGAGTTTATCATCAAAACTATGCATGGGACCAGCAGATGGCATAACAGTTACATAGCTGGACTCCCATGTAGTTAACTGTGGTTTGAGTCTTGGACCTAGCAGCTTAAACTCATGCCAGATGTGTGTGCATGTGTGCCCAAAATCAGGAGAGGAGAATGGAGAATGGAGACGGGATGGCCATCCCCACTGGGGGTTGATTTCTTGCTTTCTGTCTCTCTGTCTCTCTGGTGAGCACGTGTGTTCTATAGCAAAAATCTCTCCAAAAACAAACAAAAACCTACGCATATCTGGAGAGCAGCATATGGCATGGTAGTCAAGGAGCTGGATTCCCACATGACTGACTACAATTCAAGTCCCAGAACTGGCAGCTTGAAAATCATGCTAGACATGAGTGTGTGTAAGCCCAAAATCCCAGGAGGAAAATGGAGAAGGGATTGTGACGTGACCATACCCCATGAATGTATGATTTCTCACTTTCCCTCTCTGTCCCTGGCAAGTACATGTGCTATGGCAAAACCTAAAAACCAAACCAAAGCAAAAACTATGCAGATCTTCAGCTCTAAAATTTCTTTGTGGTGAGCATACAATCCTAGTAGTAAAATAATTACTTTTTTAAATATTAAGATGAGTCAGATATGTGGGCACACATTTATTTCTGGTATCATCATGTATTTCTGAAAAGTTTAGGAAAAGGCTAAATACCTCTAAAAAGTATTGATTATATAAATTATAGTATATACACCCTCATTGGTGTGCTATACACACATTAAATCATGATGCAGGTTTATATTTATTGATATGGAGAGATATCTTGAAATTCTACTGAGTGAAAAAACAGATTAAAAAATAGAAATGAGGTAGATTCTCACTTTGAAAAATGGGTGTATTTAATAAGTGCATACATGTAATACTCTCACCTACCTCTCTTTTTAAATTTCAGATATGTTCTAGAGAGTCAAGGGACTAGTTCCATTTTCAAAAATGTTAACAGTGATTATAATAGAAAATAAGACTTTCTGAGTATTTTTCAGTGTTATACTTTTAAATTTTATAGTAAGTTTAAGATACTTCATATTATTATAGAATAACTTTTATTTTGAGACTATTCATGGTATATTTGAGTAGCCTCTTACTCTTTAGATAAATATAAGTAGCCATCCATAAGCTCTACTCAAAAGGGGTAAAGATTATGATTTTGAATTTCTGCATCTTGTTAGCCCACTTGCAGAACTAGCAAGAGCTGAAGAAGGAGACGGCTCTGCTGGGCAGGATGCAGTAAGAGCTTTTGGAGGAGACCGTTAACTGCCGAAGGAACCTGAGCATGCAATGCAGAATTCTTGACTGTATTTGTAAGAGACAGAAAAATAAACTAATTTACCTCCCAAATGTTGAGTTTATCCAGGTTTGTCAATAAATGGCATTTACTGAAATTAAAGTTTCTAAGCCGCTATTATTTTTTTAAAATTTACTTTATACATTCAATCACTCTACACCACTACAGCTTGTAAAGTGAATTTACCCAACATGAATACACTGCACCAGCAATTTTAATTCATTTCTTCTCCTTTCCCTGAAACCCAGTGACTTGAAAGTTTGAGAATTGGCAGAGGTTTTTAGGAACTGGGAGTGGTATGTGAAAAAAGCCTCTTTGGAGGTCCATAGAAAAGTTCTGGAAAGCTACTTGCAGATTTTCATCTCATGGCTAAAAGGTTATTTTTTTAAATAACCTTTAATCACACATTCTGAACCCAAATCCTAAGCTAAAATCAGACAATCATTGATTATTACAGTGTTGCAATTCTAAATCTAACTACACAAGGGAGCATGAAATAGGGAATTTTTCTTTGTTATCCTATTAATATGTTGTCATGACCCACCTAACCTTAAGTAATTACATCCAACAGAATTTGCACTGCACACTAGAATAATACAAATAGTGTGTAATAAGTGTTCAGTGATATGATTTAGTCATCATGAGTAAAAAATATAATAGGATTAAGGGGAAAAGAAAAACTATTCAAAACTTAAATCTTTCAGAAGGTCTATTGCCTCATTGTTTCAAGAAAACAGCACCAACAATCACCCAGAAAATGGCCTGATACTGAGTTCGGGCATCATTGACTCTCTGGCCTGATCCTGAATCCAGGGCATCATCAATGATTCTCTCCCTCTTGCTTAAGTTCCAAGTTTATCAATATCAGCAGAAAGCTCTGTGTCACCCACAGCCTTTACTTGTCTTCAGCACTGCTGCCATTATGGAGTTCAGTTTTCTATTAACTTTTGCTTGAATTACTGAAACGGTGTCTAACTGGTATTCCTACTGCTTTGTCCTCTTCTAGTCAATTTCCCAATGTCATTTTTCTAAAATACATCTCTGACCCTGGCAACCTCCTCCCTAAAATGCTTCAATGACTCCACATTTTCAGCAACATAAAATCCAAACCCATAGGAAGACACACAAATTCTTTGTGGTGGATCCTGTCTGCTCATTCTCTAGCCTCATCTCTGTTGGGTTCCCTGATGATCTGTTGCTTCATCCTGAACTACTGCTCATTCCCACATACCACATAACTCCAAATTATCTGGGGAAATGCACACATTGACTCTCCCTTTCCTATTAGATATTCTCATGTCACCTTTGTTGTCTGATTAGCTTCAATTCATCCTTTAGGATTCAGTTCAGATACCACCTTGTCCCAGGCGTTTTGTGTGACCTCACATATCAGATGTTTATAGCCTTCCATCTCTCCTGTAATACCCCCTCTATTTTAGGGCTGTGTCTACGTCTATAACCATTTATCTGCTTCCCAGGGTACACAACCAGCTCCCTAAGGTCAGGAACCACATCTTATTCATTGTTGTGTCCTAAGATCAACTCTCTTACTATATGTTAAGTATCAGTGCATACCCCAAATTCTGTTAAATTAACAAATGAATAAAGAAGTGGTGAAGAGTGTACTTTATTAATAAAATTAGTGAAATGGCAATGCCATTATGAATGTAGAATTAAATGGCTATATGAAGTAATATTGATTATAAGAAAAATAATACACTTTGAGACCAAAGTTTTTCAAGATTATATTTTATCTAGTTTTCATTCCATATAAATTAATTGTTTAATTTATTAAATATTCCATATAATATATTGTTTATATGTATATTTATCTGTGCATGTGTGTGTGTCTAGGGATAATAATACAATTAGAATATAATGACATGTATAGTATTATCAATTGGTTTGGTCCGAGAAGTATTTCATGATGGGTAAAGTCTTTTTACAAGAAAAATGAGAAACAGTGTTTGACTGTTTTAAAAAAATAATTGGAATAATAATAATAATGATCAGAAAAAAAATGAAAAGATACTGAATGATGAAGTGGGGAGTTTAATGTCTCTGTATTGACTGACGTGCATGGCAATCTCTTTTGAAAAAGCAATGTAATACACTGTAAAGTTATATGAAATTCAATGTTATATAAACAAGATTATGATGATAATAAATAAAAAGTAAATAAAAAAAGAAATATATACATGCATATACATTAGTGTATATGTATAGACTTTAGACACACACATATGTATGTGGGCATGGTGTGTGTATACATCATACCTATATGATACATAACTGATACAAGACAGATATGAAACTGAACTCAAGTAATGGTAGCCCTGCTGAAGATGGAGATATATATATTTTTTTCCTCTCATATTCTCAACGTGAATTAGAGTGGGTCCCTATCAGTGAGTTAACTCAATTTGCCAATCAAATATGAGATGATAAGATAGTCTGCATTGCTCATTGCATGTTTTCCAATGGTATAGGCACTGTTAGTGTCTTAAGGTCAGAACTGGTTGTTATTTTGAATTCTACATGGTGCCAAGCACCGTGTTAAGTACTCAGTAATAATAGTCATATGAGGAAATGGACCGGATTTCATGGGTAAATGGGTAATTTGTTCTTGAAGAGCTGAAGTATGGGAACCAGAAATGCAGAGCAGCCCCAAAGCACCAAACCTTATATTTCGTGAATTTAGAAAAGTTTTTCAAAAAAAGCTTAATGCACAGGAGTTGACGATTTATTAATAATTCCTTTCTTGAGAGACTCAAGCAGCTTGGGCTGTTTTCAGCTCTTTCAAGTCCTCTCTTCTGCTGATGTAGCGAGAAGCAGCAAATTCAAAGTAAAGCTAAAAGAAGCCTGGAAGCTCAGCCTCTGGGCAGTCATTTTCAGTATTTATGAGTGCCTGTAAATGGCTAGTGAGCTGGTGGTAGCACCATTGATTCTATTTTTAACAGTTGACTTCCTCACAATCAATGGGATTGACCAAACCAACTGTCAAGTCAGCAGCTACAAAAGGATGGTCACACTGCAGTCCATTAACGGGGCTTATGGCTCCAGGTGGGCACACACCTTCAATGAAGCCCAAGCCAGGGAACACACTCCCTGGCACCAAGTGTACCCATCCTTTTCTCTCAGTGCCAGCTGACCCCATTACTATGGAAACTGGGTGAACAAAACCCCAGAAGCAAATTATGCAGCTCTTTAGCACCCTCTGGTGTCCTGTCTTCCAAAAACCCAAAATTCTCCTGGGTTTTAACAAACCGGACAAGTGCTCCTGCCCAAAGCAGTGTTTTTCCAATCATGATGTACAGGCATCCAGACTAAAAAACTCTTTCACATGATATTATTATTCATGTTGACTAAAGAGACTACGAAAGGGAAAAAAATTGCCCCTTAAAATGTCATCTAATTCAAGGAACTGGAATCACTTAGTATGTTTTGGCATATAGGTAATATGAAAACTGTATGCTTTGAAATCTGAAATACATTTTGAGTTACACAGATGAAATTTTCTAGAAAACAGTTTGTTTATGTAGAAGCCAAATGAGTTTTGACTTATTTCAATGAGAAGATGGAGGGTGCAAAGGAGTCCTAACTAAAGTAGAATTCAACCGTGGGTAAATCCCATAGAGCAGGCATGCCAGCTGAGCCTTAAGCTTGCCTCCTTCTTCAGGTTGAACCATGACTTTGTGTACATCGAAATCTCTAAGAACCTATTTTTTTTTCAGCTATAAAACAAGAATATAAATATAGGTCATTTTTGCCATCCTGAGGGAGAAATATGGAGATGTGAGATTTTGTGAGGTTGCCAGAGTTTGGGGTTCCATACTACTTGAAGGTGGCTGACGGGTACACGGGGTTATTATCACCTTGTGCATAGGTTTGGCTCTTTTCATAACAAAAAAAAAATTGTTAAGTGACTTGCAGTTGGAATCAATTTTCCATGTTCCCCTGAATATCAAATTAATGAGACTCTACGGCAATCCTGAAAACACAGGAAGAATGGTTGATTCTCATTTTAGATTCTCTCGTGATTATATATTTTAGAATAAGCAGTGGTAGTTCAATAAAATTTCTCTTTTTTGAGAGTGGCCTAAAGCAATGTATGAGAAGAAGTGAATTAGAGAGAAGGATTTCTGCAGAAAAGTGCCAAGCGTTCTTCATATAAGTTTTTATCATAACTGTACTCACTTATTAAGATCCTACTAGGTACCAAGAGTTTTAGATACCTCATTTTATTTAATCCTTCTAACATTCTTGCAAGGTAGATTTTATTATTCTCATTTTGTCGAAAAGGAAACTAAGCCTCAGAGATGCAAAGCAATTTGTCCAAGTTAACATATATCTTGTAGAGCTAATATTCAGACTTAGTTTAAACTGAATCCAAAGCCTGTTTTCTTTCCACAGAACTAGCTTCATTTAATTTAGACAGTAAAGTGGGAAGAGAAAAAATTCCTGAACCCATTATTCTGGCAAAACAGTCCAAGAATTTTTTTTTTTTTTTCTTAAGAAGAGATGCTTCTGGGGCTAGTTGGTGGCATGGTGGTTAAAGCAGCTGGATCCTGCATGGCTGACCACAAGGTCCCAGTCCAGACCCTGGAGGCTTGAGGAGCACACCAGACACATCTGTATACATGCCCAAAATTGCTAGAGGAGAAATGGAGAAGGGATTACAGTGTGACCATTCCCCAGGGATGTGTTTTCTCACTTTATCTCTCTCTCTCTCTCTCTGGAAGTTTACTTGCCCTCTGGCAAATTAAAAAGAGAGAGAGAGAAAGAAGAGATGGTTCTAAGAAGTCCTGGAGGCACTCTTTTGCCACTACAGTCAAGGGAAGCCATTTTTCCCACACTGTCAGGAAGTGAGTTCAGGCTAGAACAAAGTCTGAATGTCTCCATACTAACAAAAATCTGCATAATGATTGTGTCATCATAGTGATGGTCTAAGATCAAAGAAGTCTTATTTTATATGTAATCTCTGTGATTTTGCCTAATAAAAAGAAAATTCAACAGGTACCTGTTACCTTTTATTTCTCTTTGCTTGAACATGGATTTCCCATTCTGATGTTGGAAAGAGTTGTCCTAACATCCCAGATGATGACAAGAAGTCAAAGATATTCTCCTCAGTCTCCTTAACCAGGGCTACTAATGGAAATACCTTTCTGGGCATTTGAAGGAGCTATTTTGTCACCAAGAGAGTGAGAAAGCAAAGATGGCAGGGCAGGGAAAGAAAGAGACAATTTCCTTGGGCAATAGGTTGGAAATTCTTGGCACTGTGGTCTTCAGCATTTTCAGTGTTGGAAACTCTCTTGTAACGTAAAGACCTGGAGATCAGGACAACAGAAGAAAACAAAAGACTACAAGATTAAGAAAAAGAGAGAGAGAGAGAAAGGCAATTTTGCAGGCAGAAACAATCGCTAGTTTAGAATCAAATACATAAATGAAAATAAAAAGACATTCTCCTTCTGCAAAGGTCCAGAAGTGTTGCAAATTTGGGCTTTCATAAAAAGGAGTGTTACATTTTTCAATTTTTTTTACATCCATGTTTTTTTTTAGCTTGTACTAAATCACCCAGTTTTTCCTTCTAATTCTTTATTTCAGGATCACTGGATTCTACTGTGTTTGAGAAAAAAAAATAGGAACCATAAACCTAAATTATAGCCAATCAGATTGTACTCACAGCTCAACTACTAGACAAATTGCAGCTCATGAAATTTGCTATGGGTCAGGAGACTGAGTAATTTTATTTTAATCAGTCTTATTTGAAGCTGGAATGCCGTTGCAGCAAATCCTCTGAACAGGATTTCAGAGGGGGTATGGACTGGTCTTTTTTCCTCTTCTCCCTCATTTTC
>NW_006160212.1:1177966-1216866 GCF_000334495.1 Tupaia belangeri chinensis
TTCCCTACAAAACTGTTCCAGGTCTTTGACAGATAATGAGAAATAAAAGTTTAAATGGTTGAATTTTATTGCCGTTCTGAATAAAAGCATGTCTGAAGCTTACTTTGGCGCCAGTCTTTCTTACAATGCAGGATTAAGCTGTCAGAACCATGTCCCCAACATTCATTTTCATGGTGAAGTCCCAGGAGTAGCTCAGGCCAAGCCCTAAGAGCTCAAGTGCTCAGTTGATCATCGGGCCTTGCAGTGGTTCAGATTTCTGGGACATTGTTCCATGTCACAGGAGGCCCTGCAAGCTGCTCCAAAGGCAGACGAACTGATATCACCATAAAACAGCTGCCTCCTCAGGAAGTAGGAAGCAAATAAGACCCTTTCAGACTCACTGGAGTAAGTGAATAGACATGGCATTAACCCTTCTCAGCAACCCCTCAAATTTGTAATGGGATGTCTGCTGCATCTCAGACTCCAGAATCAAACCTCAAGAGACGGGGAGACAAATGGTCATTTTGTTAGACTAAGAGGCCGGGTAAGCGACTCTTAAACTTTTCTCTCCTCTAACTTTGAAACCCTATTTGTAGGAGAATGTGTACAATGGTTAACCTTGTGATGGGAAAAAGTCTGCTTTCTCATGAAATGAATTAGCAAAGGCCCAACTTTCTTCCAAATGTCAACTGGACCAATGTGGAGACTGGTTTTCAAGAGCTAGTACCTCATGCGTGGCCCACATTCATGAAAATATTTTTGTGGGAGTGGCTGAAGGGCTAGAACAGTCTTTGCCATTTCTCTTCTTTCTAATGTTCTTTATCCTTTATATTTTTCATCTTGAGTTTCCTTGCTTTCCTTTTAAAGTCCAAGAAATTGATATTATTAGTCATATAATCTGTGATAACATAACTCTGGTCAAAGAACAAATATGTAAACACATAAAAGAACAATTTGACAATTTAGGAAGGTTATCAATTTATTCACACATTAACTTAAAAGTATTACGGATCTCCTTTATTATGGATCTCCTTTTTCAGACCAAACACAAAGCTTTGATGGGTGTTTTGTTTTGTTTTAATGAGAAGACATTGTTAGTGACATCAAGCAGCTGAGGGGCACATGTGGCCAGTTTTCTAAGCTCATGGGGCAGACCAGGAGTAGCTACAACTTTCTGCCAAGATGAGACAGAAAATGGCAAGAGACTTAGCTGAAGAGAATCCATTCTACAAGGAGATGATAACAGCCAGTCTATATCAATAAAACCAGCTCTTTAATAACAGTATTTGCTTACACTTATCCAGTACTTACTATTACCAGAAACTGTGTTAAGTGCTTTATACAGGTTATCACATTTAATTCTCAAAACAGTGCTATGAGGTTGTCATTAATGTTGTCCCCATTTTACATGAAAGAAATTGAGTCACAGAGCTTCCATGTCAAACTTCAGCTCGGTCAACTAGTCAGGAGCAGGATCAGGATTCCAGTTAAGATGGTCTATTTGGTAGCACCATTTCTGAGAAATATTGAAACATGATTATCTTTCTTGACTTAAGCCTAAGAAAAGAAACTTTTCCTTTTAATGTTTTTTAGTTATTCACTCATTTATTTTAAATTTGACCAGAGAGAGACAAAGAGGGAAAGTGAGAAAGCAAGCCACCCAGTTTAGAACTCGAACCATGGTCGGCCATGTGGGAGTGTTCAGCACCTTAACCACCATGCCACCTGCTGGTCTCCCTCCTTTTTAACTTTAAAGGTTCTCTGCATGTGACTTAGTCTAGTCCTCAAAGGGAAAGTTCAAATATTTACTTTTTAATGAGTGAATTAGAATATCTATCTCCATATCTGGAAATCATTTTTGTTTTCTTTTTTATTTTTGCTTAATTGAGACACTTCTGCAGTTAATAATTGTGTGTCAGATACGCTGTCATAATTCTCACTTTTGTCCCTTCATATAAATACTTTATAATAAAAAGAAATAAGTAAATGAGGGGGAAATGACCATATACAAAAACCATTTCATTTTATTCATTCAATTTTTAACCAGGAAATGTGTAGTTTGTGTTAGAAAGTAGTTTTTTTTTTTTTTTAAATAATGACATCAAATATAGTTGTTTTTTTTTTTTTTGGAGAGGTTTTTTTTTCTCTAGGGCGCATGCACTCGCCAGACAGACAGAGAGATAGAAAGTGAGAAATCACCCCCCAGGGAGGATGGCCACACCGCAATCCCTTCTCCTCCATTCTCCTCTCAGGATCTTGGGCACTCATGCACATGCGCCCGGCGTGAGTTTAAGCCACTGGGTCCGGGACGCGAACCGTGGTCGACTATGTGGGTGTCCAGCAACATAGCCATTACGCTAACTGCTGGTCCCAACATTTTCAGTATAGTTTTAAAATATTTGATTACCTGATAACTAATTTCACATGTAGTTGAGGGAATATAAGTGATTTTTTTAAAAATTTCCATGTATACTTCTGCAATTATTACAATTTATTGGAGTATGTGACAGACATTTCAAAACATATGATCCTCAGGCCATCCCTGCACTGCAGCAATTGTAGTTATGCAAAGGAGCTGGACCCCACATTGCCAATCACAGTTCAAATTCTGGCCCTGGTGATTTGAAAATCACTTCAACTGAGTGTATATGTGCATACCAAATCCTGAAGACATGGAGAAATGAAGAAAAAAAGGATTGCAACATGACCACACTCCGTTAGAGGGGTGCTCGCTCTCTCGCGCGTGCGCTCTCTCTCACTCTCTTTCTCTCTTTCACAAATGCACATGCCCTCTGGCAATAAATTAAAAACATCCAAGATCTTCAATTTGTATTTCCCTCAGCAACCCCAAACTCTGCCTTTCCTCTAAAACTTTACTCACTGCTCTGACGCGTTTTGTTGACTGAAAACATTCTCTACATAAACTTCGTGGCGTTAGTGTTGAATTTCTGCAGTGAATGCATTTTTCATGATTAAAAGTCACAGCATGCTTCCTGTCTGGGGAGCACAGTTCTGGGAGAGCAGTCATTCTTAGTTATGAGTTCCTAAGTCACAACAGTTTTAAACCTCGATTCGCTTCAAATACATAGACTTAGCAACAAAATCCTGGTACTATGAATTTGAGACAAAGTATTTACATTGCAATTCTACTTTCATTCAACTTTTGCACACAAGTAAGATATTCCGGATTCACCTTGTCAGTCAGGATTCCAGTAAGGAATGTGGGATACAATTTAGGATAATTCCCAGATGATCTAAGTACAAAGGGTGGGCTGGTATAGAAAGACATAGGGTAAGGTAAGTAGGTTAGGAACCTGAGATTAGAAGCACAGGAGCTGTTACCCCTCGGCCTGAAGAACAGAAAAGGGAAGAAGTTACCAGGATCCGGGATAGTGTAGTAAATAGCCCACCTGAGGAAAGCAGTGATGATCTGTCAGAGGACACAGATATTCTAAGAAACCTTACAGGGAGGTGCATGCATGTAATAAATATCCCATCTTCCTTTCTGGCTGCCTCTTTTTTAGTTCCTGGGGCTTCTACCAATTAAACCCAAATAAATGAAGAGTTGCGTGGGATCACTTTAATGCAGTTTATTACAATTGGTTCATTACAGATATGAGAGAAAAATGGAGAAGGTAGAGAAAAGTTTGGGGGCAAAATGAAGATAGCCTATGTAACTTGCAGCACAAGCACTGCGGAAAGTGTCTGAGACACAGAGTTTCAATATTGGCTCTGATACTTGGGTAGGCTAATTTAGGCAAGTTGCATTGTTTTTTCGTCTGTACTATGAATATTCTAATTTGTTTCTTGATGAGATTAGATTAGAGATCCTCAATTCCCAGGCAGCATTGCTGGTCAGTGGCGTGCTGGTGCTGATCAACAGACCAGTGTTCATCCGGGCTGGGTACAAGCAATAATTATGTTTGCAGGTGCCCCCCGCCCACACTTGCACTGTTGCCTGGACTTCACCTACTGTCAGATCGATGGCTGTATTGATTCTCATGGGAGTACAAATCCTATTATTGTGTGATTGTTTCATTGTATATTGCAAAGTGGTAATGGTGCAAATGAGATGCACAGTGGATGTGGTTTGCCTGGGTCATCCTGGGATCAATCCCACTCACCCACTCTTGTCTGTGGAGGGATTATCTTCTATGAGGCTGGTCCATTGTGCCAGGAAGGCTGAGAACTGCTGGATTCCATGAAAGAATATATGCATATCACCAAGCCAAGTTCTTAGAGCAAGGAAAGATCTCATGGAATGTGATCTCAGGCCCTTTCCAAGTGGTTTTCCATAGCTATTTATACTCACTCCCTAGTTTCTCCTTTAACAGTTATCAGATATCCACAGAGGAAATGTCCTGCTTCTTAAGAAAATGTGAAAGTATTTGCTCAAAAATTAAACCAACCCCTTCATCTCCTTTAAAGCAATACCAAACCAAATGATTCAATCAGTGGTGGGAAGGTCCTATGATGATAAATCTCAAACAATTGTATCTAGTCAGTCAGAGTTAACAAATTTGATTTTTTTTAAATAATCATTTTTTTAAAAAAAATAATGGACACAGCATGTTCTTCAGAAATTCCTGCTTAGCGATCAACTGAAGTTCCTAGATTGTGGAACTGGGAGTGCCTTTGTTTGAAGGAGAACTTTGTTTTGCCCCCATAGAGAAAGACAAATCTGGTCTACAAGTGACACATCTCTATTCATCAAAACCTCTCTAAAATATACCTTGGTTGTTTTAATGACAATTTGCAACAATAAATTAAGTCATAACACCTTAAGAGACCATGCAAGAGGCCAGCAGGTGGCATGGTGGTTAAGGTACTGGACACTCCCATATGACTGACCATGGTTTGAGTTTCAGACTTGGTGGCTTGCCTTTGCACTTTCCCATGCTCTCTTTCTTTTTTTTTTTCTGTCTCTCTATGATGAGCCCATGTGCCCTATAGCAAATTGGAAACATAATAATAATAATAAATGAAATGAAATAAATATTATTTAAATGAGACCATGCCAAGAGACAATATTTAGCTGTTAAAAAATGGTAAAGCATGAATAAAATAATTTGAGAAAGCTAGAAAGAAGTCTAAATTCCTCTTAGCCTCATATTTATTAAATTATTATCTCTCACATTTGTTCCCCCTAAATTGCCATTTCTTATAGGGAGTACTAGCTTATTTACTTCACTCCATCACTCCATTAATAATAGCTATAGCTCACATTTCTTAACCACTTTAGCATTTATTCATTCCTTTTTTTTGGAGAGGTTTTTGCTATAGGGCACATGACCCCTTTTGCATGTGATACCTCAGGTAATCTTCAGAACAGCAAAAGCAGGGAAGTGTATATTTATTCCCCTTTATAGATGAGGAAACCAGGGCTCACCTAGATTACAGAGCTATTAGTAACAATACCAATTCTCAGTCAATAAATATGAAGTATAGAAAACCATTTTAATACCACCCAGAACTGGATTAAAAAATTACTATAAAGCAGAGACTGTGCTAGGCCTAGGGATTAAAAAATACAATGAAAAATTATCATCTTCTTCCTCAAGTAGCATGTTCCCAGTCTTTTGCTAAGTACTAGGTGATAATTAAGAGTGATACAGTTTTTAGACTGGATGATGACTGAATTGTACTTGAAGTTGGATTTGTATTTGCTTATATAACATATAATCTGGGGACCAGCAGATGTCATAATGGTTACATTGCTGGACTTTGATGTAGTTGACTGCAGTTGCAGTCTTGAACCAGTGACTTAAAACTCACGCCGGACCGTTTGTGCTTGAATGCCCAAAATCTGAAGAGGAAAACAGAGGAAGTGGGACTGCATCATGGCTATCCCTCCTGCAGAGTGATTTCTTGCTTTCTTTTTTTTTTTTTTTTGAAGAGGTTTTTGCGATATGGCGTGTGTGTGCTCGCCAGACAAACAGAGACAGAGAGACAGAAAGCGAGAAATCACCCCCCAATGGGGATGGCCATGCTGCAGTCCCTTCTCCTCAATTCTCCTCTCAGGATCTTGGGCACGCACGCACATGCGCCCGGCGTGAGTTTAAACCACCAGGTCTGGTATGCAAACCGCGGTCAACTACATGGGAGTCCAGCGACATAACCATTATGCTACCTGCTGGTCCCATGATTTCTCGCTTTCTCTCTGTCTCTCCAGTGAGCATATGTGCCCGATAGCAAAAATTTCTCTCAAAAATAAAAATGTATATCTGATTGATATACCCAATGATTCACACATTTCTGTAGGTGTTTGTCCTGGTCAATAACACAAAGACACATAAGATCTCCAGGTTGAAGTTTACAATGGGCCACACTCTTGAAATCAACCACAAATTGAGAAATTATCAATAGAAGTCTCAGAACAATCACAACTTCCTATAAATTTAACTCTGTCAAGCATAGATTATTTTTTCTTCTTCTATTCACCTTGCATGTTTATATTCTTACTTTTTTCAATATTTTCATATAAAAATATTTAAAGAGCAGTGCCTATTCTCGTATAGATTAACAATCCAGCCTAATCTGAAAATAAAAATATCCATCTATGAGAAAGCTCTAGTAAAAGGAGAAATATGCAATCAACTCAATAGTCATAAAATATATCTGTTCTGAGATGCTCTAGTATAGGATTCTGTGATAGCATAAATAGGAATTTTTTTCCAGGAGAAGGTAATTTGTGTAGATAGAGCAGGAAACCTAAAGAGCTCTCCGAGTGATTAGGAATAACTGATACCTGTTAACAAGGGGAAAGTAGAGACTTTTGAGGCCAGTAGGTGGCATGGTGGTTAAGGGCACTGGACTCTCACATGGCCGGCCGCTGTTCAAATCCTGGACCTGGTGGCTTGCTTTCTCTCTCTCGCTCTCTCTTTCTCTTTCTTCCTCTCTGGTCAAATTAAACATAAATAAATAAATAAAGTAAATAAAAATAATTCTTTATAAAAAAATAAGAAAATAGAGGCTTTCAAGATAGACATGAGAAAAATATTGAAGAGCCTCATGGGCCAGAAAACAGAAACTACTTGATTCACAAGAGAAATAACAGAACTTTTTGTCCATTAGATTAATATCTCTCTGTCTCTCTGTCTTTCATGTTGAAGAAATTCTTCCATTTTTTTAAAGAGAGATTTTTGCTACAGCATGTATGCATTTGCCAGAAAGAGAGAGAGAGAAAGAAACAGAAAGAGAGAAATCACCTTCCAGGGGAATGGCCACTCCCAAATTCCCTTCTCCTCCATTCTCCTTTAGAGACTTTGGGCATGCATCCTCATGCACTAAACATGAGATTAAAGCCACCAAGTCGGAGACTCAAACCATGTTCCACCATGTGGGAGTCCAGTGACAGCTATTATATCATCTGCTGGTCTTCCTTTGTTCTATTTTTAACATAAGGGTCCAGATGGGAATGTCCTTAACTAAAATTTAAAATTTCTGGGTCCTGAGCAGCACTGTTACTAGATTACTACATAATAAGGACTTATTCATGAAGCTGCTGGATCGTGGGGTACTGAGAAAAAAAGGAGATAATAAAGTAGGCATGTGGCTTTGAAGATGTTTTAGATTTATTTTAGATATACACAGGAATACATTCACAATTAAAACATCTGTTTATAACATGAGTACTTTCATCAGAGCAGGAGTGTGACCAATCAAAACAGTTGCTAGAAGTAAGTACATGCTGAAAATCAATCTTGGCTGTGCAGCAGGAAAAAAAAAAAAAAAATCCTCTAATCACTTTGAGTCACTTTTCAAATCCTCCTGCCAGAAGAGTTCTGAGTGTTTAGAAGAAACAAGACAGAATGAAAAAAATCAAACCCTTACTGTTGATATCTAGGTCCTTAATCAATATTCCAACTGATTGATCACACAGCCTTCACTATAAGAGTTCTCTTCCTGAAGCACCAATTTTTAAATGTGACTCAATCCTTTCGAAAATCCTAATTTGTTAGTCCAGCATGAAAAATATCCCTGTAATTTCATCCAATTAGATCATTCAGATCACCTTCAACCTGTTTCCATTAGGCAACCTCTCTGGTCAGATCAAACATGGCCTCTATACCGTCAGTGCTCCTTCAGGGAGATCCAGTTTAGCAGGAAGAACATGCGCTTTGGATCAGCATAACTCCATATAATTCTTGTTTCTAATTCTGTGACTTTAGGCTACTTCATTAACTTCACTGAATCTGTTTCTTCATTTGGAAAACAAGGTGAATGATATTTATCTCACAGGGTTGTTGCATTAGAAACCATGTTATAAGATGTCAAGTGATGTGCCTTGAACATAATAGCTTTTCAGTAAGTGGCAGCTGTTATTGTATTATGATTCCTTTCTCTGGGTTCTTATTTGGCAGCACCCCATCCTCTCTGTACTTCCCAAGGTGTTGTCCCAGTGCCTGCTCTACATTCAGCTGATGTCAATGAATTCCTTCTAAATTCTTACCTGGTGGGAAATCAAGGAGGCTGGCTCTGACTCTGCCTCTGGCACACGTAATAACCTTGAACAAGTCACCTGCATTTTCTGTGTTTCTGTTTGCATTGCAGTAAAGTGAGATGTTTGATTAGATCATTTCCAGTGCTGCTGCTTTCCCTAGAATTATAGATTCTATGGTAGTCACTGGTTGAGAAAGCAACCCTACTCTACTGCTTCTCAGTTTCGTGGGCTCAAATCATTTCCCATAGTTCATTGCATCCTAAACATTCTCTATGTGGATGTTTAATCAGTTAATCCGGACTAATTAATTGATCCCTTTGGTGGTCATTTACTGTAACCAATGATTCAGTCCATGAGCTTTACCTGAGGTCATGTTGACAAGTAATAGAAATGGCCACATGATGCCTTTGCATTTGTTTTTTACATATAGTTCCAAAATCACTGTCGAAGCCACAGTGAGCATATGTATATGCAACCAAGGAAATAAAAAGAAAGAAAGGAGCTGTGTTTTCTGATCTCAATTTGTCATAGATAGAAAAGAAAAGACCCTGACAAATACACAGATTGTAGTTATTAGGTACTACGTTGGGATATGATAATGTGATCATTTCTGGAAGAAACTCATATGTGTGACTATTTAACAAATGGCCACAGACTAGAATATTTAAGGGGCCAGCAGGTGGTATCATGGTTAAGGCACTGGACTCTCACATAACCAATCATAATCTGAGGCCCAGAGACCTAGTGGCTTGCTTTTCCACTTTCTCTTTCTCTCTCTCTCTCTTTCTCTCTCTCTGTCTCTTTCTGATGAGTACATGTGACCTATAGCACATTTTTAAAATACTAATAATAATACTAAATAAAATCAAATATTATTTTAAAGTAGAATAATTATAAAATAGAAACAATTATGTCTATCAACTGGATTGGAAATTAAGATAAAAGGAAAATTATTTCCAATGTCAAAGGAAAATGATTTCCAATGTCAAAATGGCCTATGATCAAAGAGTAGGATACACCATCTGAAATGAAGACAATGGTCTTGATAGGCTTACTCCTTATATCACTGTTCCTCATTCTCAAATAGGGCTCTTCTAGATTCCTAAACTCCAGGCCATTGTCAGTTGTCCAGAGCTAGTAAAAGTAGATTTTTTTTTTTTTCTGGCATGGAACTCTTTTTGTTTTTTGGTTTTTTTGTTTGTTTTTGTTTTGTTTTGTTTTGTTTTTAATGGAATCCAATCACCTCTAGTCAACCTTCTCACTGTGTTCAAAGTCACCAAAAATTATATAATTTTTTACTTTCCTTAAATGCTTGAATTGTTTACAGCAAATTTTTTTCCTTAGTGAATGTAAATCAGAGACTTTTTGAAGTTAATGCATTGTATATATGAGATATTTTGTAAAAGTTTAGTTCTATCATAAGCTTCTTCATCATCATCTTGAGACTATAGAAACAAAATATTATTAGCTCACTCAGAATATTTAACTCCTTTTCTCCTCCTCCTCCTTCTTCTCTTCTTCTTTTTATATCCTAGAGAATGAGTTAAACTGATTACATATCGGGAAAGTAAACCAGAAAAGTCCCCACTTTCTTTGAGAGTTTGATCTTGTAGGAAAAATAGAAAACAAAAAGGCACATAAAACAAATGATTACAAGAAAGATGCTATGAAGAAAATAAGTGGGTTGTTAAAGAGTAGACTAATGAGGATAGATAATGTTTTAGATAAGGGTCCCAGGAGGGCCTCATTGATAAGGTGACATTCAATTTGAGATCTTACATCTGAAAAGTACCTAGGCTTTTAGCATACTGAAAAGCTGCATAACTAAGTTCATTGGGTAGAGTCTTGTGCCAAGAGTGAGCAATAACAAAGGTGTAAGTATAGATTTCTGTTCTCAGATACTTCACCACATAAATAGGGAGACTGGACATGAGTGAGTTAATAAATGTTAGACTTATGAAGTTTGTTTGATACTCCACTCCATCAGATAGGATGGGAGATGTGAGCAAAGAGAGCTGGGCATGCACTAGAACAGCAGAGCCCAGTCAGAGAAATTCTGAATCTCAGTCAGTAGAAGAATCAACTCTCAAAAGATGATTGGTCATTAGGGCTCTGATTTTGAGTTAGCATAGAGTGTGTGTGTGTGTGTGTGTGCGTGTGTGTGTGTGTGTGATCTCCACCTGCAACATCCCTCTTCCATTTCAACCTCAGAACAAGGGGAGGAACGTTTGTTTACTTATTTATTGTTATTGCTTTGTCTATAAATTCAATTTCCAGTGGAGTGCCCTTTTCACAGTGGGCATTCAATAAAGGTTTTCATTTGCTCACCCAAAGAGTTTAAAACAAAGATGCAGGGTCTAATCACTCATGTTCGTTGTGATTAATAAAATAAACTGTGTCAAAGACAAAATATTGAACAGGTAAGTTCAACCCAGGACAGGACTCTAAAGAAGCCAAAGCTTTCTTATGGAGACCTGCCTTGCATGGCAGGGGGTCCAAATAACAACAGATGAGTCTATGGGTAGTCGCAGCTTAACTGCTTTATTTTATTGAAACACTCCATATACAAAGTATATCATTCAAGAGACCTCTATTAATGTGGCCTCAGAATGAGAGAACGCAGGCTTCTGACCTTTCCGTACTGAAATCAAACATAGGTTGTACGAAAACTGTGTCACCAGCTGTGCAGGAAGACACATCCTCGCTGTGCTAACCCGTTTTCTTTAAAGTCAAGACCAAAAATGAGAGGGCCATGAATTTCCTGTGCTGACTTACAACCCTACAAAAGTTCCTTGACTACTTGAGGAGGGAGTGGCCAGGTTTGTGCATCAAAGTCCCTGAGCTCACAGGCTATAAGGGACTGTCTCATGACCAAAGCAGGCCCTGAGAGTAATTTTTTAACTATAAAACATTTCTGGGCTTAGGAATCTTTCAAGTGCAGTTAGGATGGAGTTATAATGGAACTACAAGTAACACTGTGCAGTGGACTACAGAATTGAGGACCACACAGAGGTACTCCAGAGCATCAAAATTCTCTTCATTATGTAGGCACTCAACAGCTAAACTATTCCCTAACATCCACATATCTTATCACATTGCCGGTAAGTTCTTTGATTTTTTGTGAATTTATTTCTATTTTTTTTAACTTCTGAATACCATGACTAATTATGAAAGAAGGAACATTATATTTACTAAATAATAATAAAAAACAATTATTTTAATATAAGAGAGCACCCCAGGGCTAAAAAATGGTATAGCAATTACGTAGCTAGACTCCTGCATGGCTGACTGTGGTTCGCGTCCCAGACCTGGTGGCTTGAAAATCACAGGTGTGCATACCCAAGATCCAAGGAGGAGAAGGGTGAAAAGAGATCATGATGTGGCCATGCTCCCTGGGTGTGATTTATCAATTTCACCCTCACTGTCTCTGTCTCTCTTCCCAGTGAGCACACATGCCCTAAGGCAAAAAACCTCTTTAAAAAAAAGGATCACCCCTTGATTACAGCAGATGGAGTTTGTTAAAGGACATTATACATTGCTTTATAATTTTACGGATACTTACACTTTGATTTGGTGACCATCAGTTTGACTGATCAAAACAGTTGTCTCCTCCACTCCATAGCACTGGAAAGTGACGGTGCCATTTGGTATTTATTTCAATGTGCTAACTCAGCCTCTTACAGTTTACTTATATATACAGTCTCATTGAGATCTAAGATTCCAGCTCATGCTTAACGACCAGCTTATTTCCAGGTGATTAATCAGATCTTATACAATAACATGTAGCTGAGAGTCAGAATTTGGGCTGAAATACTGGATCTGGGGAGAGGGGAAGAGAAGTTGTTTTACCGGTATGTAGCCATAGCAAAGCATATCTGAGTAAGAAACTGAATAAGGAAACTGAGTGAGGAATTGAACAAAGAAAAGTAGTTGGGAACTTGAGGTGTAGGTGGAGAACATGGGGATGGGTGAAAGGACACAAATACTAATGTCAAAATGTGCAGAAGGTTTTGCCACCTCATCAATCCCTGATCTAATTCTCCCTTCCCTACTTCCCAACAAGAGGAAATCTGAGGCTTTCTTTGCCCTTGCTAAAACCCCTGAGGCCTTTGGCCTTTTTGCCCTCCGACCTTCAGTTCATATATACACCTGCTCCTATTTTAGTATCCAAGGAACGCTCAACCAATATGAAAAATATTTCAAAATAAATGTCAGATCATTCAAAATACAAAGTGCCACAGAAGAAAATACTATTCTGAATGATAATCTTGCCCCAGAATATGCAACAGTCTAGGTGGACAAGAATAAAATATGTGATCTGTACTGTACTATCTCTATTCAAGTGCTCACATAGACCTAAAAAGCATTTATATCTGCAAATGGGCATTCAAGAAGAATTCCGAGAGTACATGGACTCTCTCCCCTACAAGTACTTCTCTACCCAATTTTAAAGCGATAGGTCAATCCTGCTATCCTATGTCATCAGAGATGCCACATGTAAAATTTCTGTATGCTTCTACACTTTCCCAGAAATGGGCAGTCTGTTTAACCACCTGAGAAAGAAGCATGAGCCAGATGCAGCCACATGCCAGCAAGAACCCAGGAATACCATGGCAGGCTGCTGGAATTACAGACTTCAAATCTGCAAAGGAAAGCAGTTAGTCCATCCAGCTGTGCTGACAACAACGTTAGTGAAATTCCCTTTATACAATGGTTTTGCTGAGGTCAGGTGATTACCTCACTAGGCCCCTGCTTTTGAAATTGCATCGGTCAGGAAAATGTGGGGTGGCTGTAAGCTCATCAGCTAGATAGCTGGGGAAACCAGTTCAGAAAGCTGTCAGTTGAGAGATGTTTTTAACATATCAGCGGTATGATGTCCAGATAGCAGATTGCATAACAACTAGTGCAGCAAATAGATTGATTTTTTTCCCCCAGAGGAAAATGTTTGACACAAGCATATGACCCATGGCTTGAACAGACTTTCTCCAAGAGGGTCCTGCTGGACTTAACACACTTGAATGCCAAGCAGAAGGCAGCATCCAAAAGTGCCAAGCAGTCTCATTTTTAACTGGGAATCCAGCACCAGCCCTGGAACATAAAAAAGTATTTCTCCACAACTCCTCCTTGAGAGAAGTCAATTATCTAACATCTTTAGGAATAAACATAAAGCATAACTTCTTAAAATAAAATACTTGTTATATATGTTTCCATGTACACGTAGCTTGAAGATCTACTTTTCTCTCTCTTAATTTTCTAATTTCACCTCATTTTTCCTTTTCCAGGTGAGAGCTTAATAATATCAAGCCTGGAATAATGACATCCTTAATTCTCTTTAAAGCTACTTTTCATTGTGTAGTTCTTTATGAGAGTTCTGGTGCAGTAGAGTTGACAGAATTCTAAGAAATTAATTAATCAAATTAATCAAACTGCCAGCTGCTTAAATGTAAAATACTGTAAATTAGATATTGTGTTTGACAGTCACCAAAATAGAGTGCAATGATCAAATGAAAAATATGTTAGTGATTTTCCTTCCCCACTTTGTTATTTTATTTTATTTTTTTGTATTTCAGTGTATAACTTGAGACTTAGTTAGGCCAAGATTCGATTATTGAAATAGTCACTTTCTGCCAAGAAGACTATGATGATAAAATGCCAGCTGTATTTCTTTGGTTGGGTTGACGAAACCTGAGTCAGCAATGTTCTTCAAAGACACTTAAAGTCACGTGTTTTGAAACTTTAAGCAATTTCAGGGCTTCTTCTAGTTCAACGTGCTGCTTTCAGGAAGTTAAAATAATATTTCCATTTTATTGTACCTGAGTTTCAGTAAGATTAGATAAGCTCCTTTAGGTCATAAAACTGCTCGAGAGATCTAAAATTCTTCGGTCTCAAAATACAGTGTCTTTTTCTATTCCGATGTGACAAATACATATCATGTATGTGATCATTTCCTTGCATGGCAGACACTGTTAATTAGTGGTGACCTGCTTTTTCACCAACAATCCAAGCCGTATCAGAAAACACTGCATTTCAGCCAAACTTTATTCATTTGGCAGATGGAATAAAACTCATTTCCTGTTTCTGTGTTTGACCATGCAACCTTAAAGCATAGCTTCAAGAGGATCAGAGTCAAGACTGTGGCAGGATTTGGCTTCTAAATCAAAAACATCAGCTGATTGACTTATTCCCGTTATTGGTCTTTATAGGTAATAGCCATTACTAAGCAACTGTGATAGACAACTCAGCCATAACTTTCATTATCTAATGGATGTATTTTGCAAATATGTCTTGAACAAAAGGTCTAAATATATACCTTCAAATTAAACCAGTTTTCAATATGTATCCATGGTGCAAGTACTATTTTCCTGATAATGAGATAATTACCATGGCATAAAAGTTGTTGTCAAAATATTTTTTTCTCTTTTATTTTGCATAAAATTAGCCAATTTAAGTTATGGATTATGAAAGGCAATATTCTTCAAGTGTGTGCTCTATGAGTCAAGGGTAAATAGATCCCACAGGAAAAGTTTAAGAAACTCGTGTCGTTTAGCTTGGCAAAGAGGAGACTAAAGGGCACTCTGAGAATTGTGTTTGAAATATGATAATCTATTAAATGGAGGACAGGAACCAGCTGTTCTTCATCTCCAGTGAGGAAAGAGAAGGAAATTGACTCCATTGAAGAATTGGATTTGGGCATAATAGGCCTTCCCTAATTAACCCCACTTCTTTTCTGACCATTACTTCATCATTCTTTCATCAGAGCCGTGGGTATTAGCATGTAGCATAAGATTCTGTATATAATAATATTCTTAATGTGTTAATCAGACATTTTAATTTTTATTTATCAAAAAATATATCAGATTTCTGCTATTAGCTAAATTAGTACATGGGATTTACTCCCAATTTTTCTATAAGCAACACAATGGCATGAACATTTTTTCTCAGAAATGGTTTAATAAGTTCTGTTGGTTTATTTGGTGTCCTGAAATTTCTGAGTATGAAAAACATACTAATCTTATTCAAAATCTCCATGAGAGGAAATATTAAGAATATCTTTCAAACTACCCTACCATAATCATCATATAATCATGGTATAGGGAATTCTTGCTTATTTTCTGAATCTTAGCATATCAGCCATGCACCATATTGTACATAAAGTAAAATTATTTCCATAAGATAGAAGAGAAAACCTGGATATTGTGTCACATTTTTCTGGAAAATTAATACACCTGAATACATCATTGAAAAAATATATAGAAAACCTGTTAGGCAATATAAATACAAAGCACAAAATGCATACAATATAAACACAATGGAGACCTGATCCTTCATCTTTAAAGGCAAACTTTCCAAGAGGAATAAAGAAATGCTGAGATGTGAATATCCCAATTTGAGACAGAGGCAGAGTATACACTGAAGATTTTCTAAAAACCTCACTGGAAACAAAGTGGACCTTCAAAAATAAGGGGCTCAGACCAGCCTGTGGCCTGATGGTAAGGATGACTTTTTAATGAACTCAGAGTTGAAATTCTGTCTGTCTTACAATGGGCCTTCTTTAAAGTTGAAAAATGATGTTATAATCAGGAATGTCTAATATGAATAGGAACATCATCAACCAATAGCAATAGATTGCTGATGTTGTTAAATTAATTTAATTACTTTTAAAACAAATGAATTTCTTTCATGGGTTTGTTAGGTTTGATTTGGGAGCGGCCACGGAGTCAGAGGAGGTAAGAATGAAAATACCAGAGTCAGGCCATGGGGTTTTATTAAAAATAGAATTTATTTTGAAAAAGGCTCTTGGGTGAGGTCCCTCAGTCTGGTGAGAGGCCGAGGAAGTCATGTCCAGGGTGGGAGCTGCTCGTTCTTAAAGGGCTGTTGTCCAATAGGTGATCATCACGGGTCCTTTTCTGACCAATGAAGTTCTCTGTTTCTGTTCAACTTTGGCAGGCACGCCAAATGCTGAAGGGTGGGAAAGTCCGTTGGTGATGGTGAGCCAGATGCAGAAAGCAGGAAAGCAGGAAAGTTCCTGCTGTTTCCACCATGTTTTTTTAATTTTTTTTTATTTATTTTTATTTATTTTTTTATTTTTCCCTTCCCCCAGCCCTTACAGGGTTCTCTAATAGAATTGAAAACTAGTACTTTTTTTTTCTACTTTGGCTTTTTTCTTTATCAACTCAGAGCATTAAAAGCAGATAGTTGATTTACTATTAAATACATGATATCAAGTACGAGGAACTTTCTAATCCTGATTCTTATCTAGAAACTACACACACATATACACACACACACTTACACAATTACACACAAATGCAGGACACAAAAAAGTTATGGTTTCGAGTTCATAATAAAAGGCTGAAATCACTTTTTATTTCTGAAATTAGAATCACCTTCTCCCAGAGCATGATGGAAATTGTGACCAACATATTTGTTACTATCTAGACATTAAAAAAATTTATTTTAGAAATTCTACATCTTAAATATTTTCTTTGGCCAAATCATTTGATTTCGACTCAAATTACATATCCCCTGAAAGAGTTAAGCTGGATTAACTATATCAAGTGTGTTTTATCTATGTACATTGACATTTGACAGATTAAACTTTCCTTCTTTACTTTAACTTTAAGCAGAGTCTTTTAAAATTACGTTTTGTATTTTTTTCATTATTATTATGAGATTGTAGTATGTGAGTCAATAGCTGAGTTCAAGTGCATTCTGGGATCCCCTTCCAGCTCCCCCAGGGTCCCTGAGCAAGATCTTGTTAGCACCTGAAAAGTTTGGCACACACTAATGCAATTAGCTTCCTTTCACACCTAAATTTACCTTCACCCCATGCAAACTTGCAGCTGTTCTCTTGCATTTGTTACTCAAATGATCTCCCTGGCAAACACTGAATCATGAGGCTGAGGCAACATAACCTTACTGGCCTCCTAGGGCCCTGGTACTATTTCCTTACAACATTCCCTTCACTGCCCTCATTTGGGGAGTCATTTTCCACTTTTAGCTTTAGGAACATTGAGTGTTTGCTATAATGCCTTTTGATTTAATAGGCAGAAAACAAATGTAACCCTTTGAACTATCTACTTTTATTCTTTTCTTTTTTTTTTAATTTTCTACATTGAATCACTATTCAGCACCACAATTTGTAAAATGAATTTTCCCAGCAAAAATACACTACACACCAGTCAGTTAAAGATATTATTATACACATTATAATCAACAGACAATCCTCCATGTTTGTGTCCCTTAAATGTCTTGTCTCTATGTGTATTTAATGCTAGAATTTCTACTGGCATTTAACTGGGTTTTCACTGGTTTGTAAAGGGTGATTTGCAAGTATTTTTTTTAATGTACTTATTTGTTTAATAGTAGATGTGGTAGTATTTACTGTGTGAAAAATACAGTATTATTGACTATGGGATTTAAAAATTAATTGAAACTTTCTTTTTTCTTTTTTAAATAATTATATTTTATTTTAAATTTATTTACTGGTTTTAATTTGACCAGAGAGGGACAGAACAAGAGAGAGAGAGAGAGAGAGAGAGAAAGTAAGAAAGCAAGCCGCCGGGTCCAGAATTCAGACCATGGTTGGCCAGGTGGAAGTCCAGTGCCCTTAAATACCATGCTACCTGCTGGCCCTTTGAAACTTTACTTGTAAATTTTAGATAACTAGCTATACACAAACCATACCTAGGCACAATATAAATAGGATCATAATTTCATTGCGATAGTAGTGCTATAAAGTACATAAAAGATACTGAAAATTCCAAATGAAAAGTATTTTTGAGAATTAATAAAGGTTGGTCAAAAAGGAAACATGGAAAAGGAAAGATCTGTGCTGGACCTTGAAACATCATGTTTTCCCATTCTTTAGAGGTTGAAATTTATCTTCCCTTAGTCAGGTGTCTATATCCCATGAGTTAAATGAAAAAAAAAAAGTGGGGTTGGCTTGAGGGTGAAGAAAGCTGGCTCTGGCATGGCTGATTGAAGTTCAAATCCTGGTGGATTGAGAAACACACTGAGTTTGTGTTTGTGTGGGTACCCAAAATCCTGACCAGAAGGAGAGATGGAGTTAGAATTGTGATATGACCTTGCCCCATGAAGGATGCTCATTCTCTCTTTCTTTTCTTTCTCTTTCTCTGGCAAATGGATGCATCCTCTAGCAATTAAAAACAATGTAGAAAAATTTGATATTCTAAGGGAGAGATCTGTCTGAGTAGATTAATTTAGGTGAAAATCTAGACTAATATAATACTAAGGGTACTAGTCTTGATAGGGAATATCACTAATCCTTCGCACAAAAAAAAGAATTTCCTACTGGTGAATGGTCTGGGGAAAGTACATCACTCAGAGCATTTTAAAGTGGTAGTAATGCATATGGAAATCTGAAATAGAAAGCTTTGGTTATTCAAGACAGGCATGCAGGACCCTGAATACTTTAAGAAGGAACCACAGGAGCTAAATGCTCCATGGAATCTTAGTAAGTCATAAACTGCAGAATCAGAGATTAAATGTTGCTATCCCTGAGAAATCACCACCTAAGCTGGGTCAAATGTGTTAAATTTTGTCTTTGAGGTTCATGAAGACCATTAGCCAAGTGTAGTGTGTCAGAGTAGATGAAAAAAGAAAAATTCTACTTCTTAATTTTCTGTATGAAGTAAGAAAATTTAATTATGGCTGATTAACAAAGCTTATAGGTACAAATATTGGGGTGAACCAGTTACAGAATAAGGAAGGATTTTGGAGTATATAGGCACTGAATCTAAAAGACAATGTTCTAAGTGGGTACATGATAATTCAAACTCTGCAAGCAGTTTTTGATTAACTGAAATGCGAGGATTCAGAAGTTTTAACTTTGTGGTCATAACTCTGCAAAGGTGAGCATTCTTCTTTTTCTTTTTTTTTTAATTCTTCTCTTGCTTGCCAGAGAGAGAGAAGAGAGAGAGAGAGAGAGGGAGAGAGAGAGAGAAACTACTGGCCACACCACAATCTCTTCTACTCCATTCTCTTTTCAGGATTGTGGACATACATCATATTCACCTAGTGTCTTTTTCAAACTGCCAAGTCCAGGACTCAAACTGCACATTTGGCCTTGTAGGATCCAACCTCCTTAACCACCAGACCATGGATTGGCCCTAAAGGTTGTAAGTTAAATGTGTGATAATGTTCATAACATGAAAGAAGGCATTTCTATTTCTTTGGTTTTTGGTTCTTATCCCAGAAGGATGTGCACTAGACCCACTAGACCCACAGGAGAGAGAGAAGAAACACATTCCAATGGGGACTGGTCACACCACAACATTTGTTCCCTTCAGCTCTCCATCCTGTCAGAATCCTGGGCACAAGTGAACCTGGTCTGTTTTTTAAGCCATGCGTCCTGGGACTGAAACTTATTCAGTCATGTAGGATTCAGCTTCCTCCATGTACCACTTAACTGCTGTGCGAGGCCAACACTCTATTTCTTTTTTACATTAGTTTTATGTGAACCATTTCATATTCCCATGAACTCAAAGTAACTGCATGGCATAGTGTTTCATAAACAATTGCATTTTATATATTCTCAGAGGAAAAGTTTTTATTATCATGAGCTTATCTTCTTTTCCTCCCTTATTTCTATCTTTTTTCTTATCTTCCTTCATTATTTCTTTTTTTCCTTTCTTCTTACCTACCTTCTTTTCTTTTCTTTTTTTTTTTGCTTTTTTTTCCCTAGTGCTTGAAATACACAAAATTCTTGTTTTCATTCTCTTCTTTTAAAAATAAGCCAGTATAAAAAAATAATAAGCCAGTATACATAGTAAGGATTTAAAAAGTTTATTTAAGACTTGTAATAAAACCAGAGCTCCTTGGCAATGCTGAACTTTTTGTAAACACTTCTATGTCATCCTTCCATATTCTTACTACATTTCTAGCAGCTCAGAGTGTCTTCTTGAAAAGTATAGAAAGAAGAGAAAAACACTCTAAATCTGCAGAAGTTAGCCTAAAGTCAAATCTAGTGGCATTTCTTTTTATGTTAAAATAACAAAACAAAATGAATTTAAAAATTCATCATCAGCTCTGTATCATTGAGCTATGGTTCTTTATTGAACGTATTAATACAATTTAATTATAGCAAATCTTCTCACTTCTCTCATTTAGAAAATGGGCTTATTAATTTTCTCTTCTTAGTACAAACTTACCCCAAATTTAGCAGTTTAAATAATGTACAGGAATGATCTTATTGTCTCAGTGGGTTTCAATTCTTCGCATGACCCTTTGGGTCCTTTGCTGAGGTTTCTCAAAGTTTTACTCAAGATATATTTTGATCAGGTTGCAGTCTCATCAGGAGGCTCATCTGGGGAAAAAAATACTTCTAAGTTCATCAGTTATTGGCAGAATTCATTTCCTTAATTGTGGCTACATGACTGAGAGTCCCAGCCTCTTGGTGGTTGCCACCTAGAGGCTGTCCCTCCACCTGAGCTTCCTGCTATGTAGTTGTATGCATAGACAGTTCATAACATAGTAACTTCCTTCTTTAGTCTAGCAGAAGAAGAAAAAAAACAAGTTCACTAGCAAGACAGAGAATATGTAACAACACCTAATCATGAGAGTGATATCTTTTCTTCTTTATCACATTCTACTGGTTAGACGAAAGTTATGAATTGCATTCACATTCATGGGGAGAAGAATATATAAGATCCTGAATACTAGGAGGTGGGGAGTCACAGGGCCACCTTAAAGTCATCTGCCACAGAAGGGTGTAATTTAACATTCAGAGTCCTCAATCTTGGAAAACAGGCAATCAGCATGGTTTCATCCATCACAGCCCAGCTGATCATCCCATCCATTTTACAAAGATCCCCAGAGGTAAGAAATATAGTGCTATAAAATAAAGATGATATTGGAGGGCAACCTGTTAGGTGACTGGTGAGTGATGAAGTTGCTGTTCTTCTCACTATTATTTGTGGTATAAGCTCCTGATTTCTAATCTTAGCTATGATTCAGGGTCTATTAATGATGACAGGCCTAATTCCTCTTTAACTTCTTTCTCAACTTTCAAAATATAGATGATGATATACATCAATCTTAGAAGGGTTTAGCATGTAAAGAATTCAACCCAATTTGTATAGAAATACATTTGAGTCAGAATTCAACAAAAAGCAGCATAAATCTTTAAATAACTGGCATAAAACAGAGCTAGGGAAGGGGTGTAGTTCTAATTTAGAAAAATAAAGGTTAAGGAGTGAGTTAATTGCAATCTACAAATATAAGGGAAAACATTATAAGAAACAAATTACTTTGAATATTCAATGAAACCCAAATTAGATTAAATTTTAAAAATAAGGGATTTTGTTAAGCCAACTTTTTTTTTAACACTTCGAAAAGATTTTACAATCTTTTCTAGGTGGTCTTTAAAGCTAAAATTAGCTTGTTTTTTCAGATGAATTGGAAATACTCGACTTTTTTTTCCCCCTTTGGATCCTATTTATTAAATATATACCACCTAAAAGGGTAAACTTACTTCCAAAATAAAGTATAAAAAATATTTCAGTGGGACCCACAGATGATTACATTGCTGCAGTCACATAAGCTACCACTGTTCAAGTCCTATACCCAGAAGCTTAAAACATACCAGGTGTGTGTGCGTGCATGCCCAAAATCCCAAGAGAATGGAGGAGAAGGGATTGTGGCATGGCCATCCACCCTGGGAAGTGATTTCTTGCTTTCTGTCTCTCTGTCTCTGTTTTTCCAGTGGTGAGCACACACTCCCTATAGCAAAAAAAATCTCTCTCTCTCTCAAAAAAAGAAATATTTTAGTTCCATCTTTAGGAAAAATATGAGTCAAACAGTTCTGAATTTTGTCAATATAAGCCAGTTGGTTTGAACAGTAGAATCATACTAGTCATGAAATGTAGCTGGCTAGCTTTAGAGGAGTACAATGGCACACTTTAGTAGCCAAATATGATGAGAATTTTGTTTTCTCTAGGAGAGTATTTGAAGCTGTTATTATGCCTACTGTAAGAGGATAAATAATTATCATTTTAGGGGACCAGCAGTTAGCATAATGATTATGTCGCTGGACTCTCACGTGGTCAACCATGGTTCACGTTCCGGACCTGGCAGGTTAAACTCATGCCGGGTGTATGGGCATGCGTGCCCAAGATCCCGAGAGGAGAATGGAGGAGAAGGGATTGCGGCGTGGTCATCCCCCCTTGGAGGTGATTTCTCGCTTTCTGTCTCTGTCTTTCTGGGGAGCACACGCACCCTATAGCAAAAACGTCTCCAAAAAAATTATTATTTTAAAAGTTTTATTTTTAGTTAAAAACAAATTCATCAGACACAGAAGGAAATAAATAAAGGAGGGAAGAGATAAAGGAAAAAGAAAGAAGGAGGAAAACAACCATAGAGGTTATTTCTTTCACCAGAGTAGTTGGTTGGTAAGTGGTAGGACTGCTCAATGTCAGAATGCTTAATACTATAGAGAAAAGGAATTTTCTCTCCCTTTGTAAAAACTCACTGAAAATCAATTAGCAATGGGCAGGTTAATAAGAGAAAAAAATACAAATTTTATTTAACATATACATGTGTATGTGGGAGTCATACAAAATATGAATTTAAGAAAAGAAAAGATGATTGAGGTTTTTTTTTTTTTCAAGAGATTTTTGCTATAGGGTGCGTGCATTCACCGGAGATACAGAGAGATAGACAGAGAGACCAAAAAATGAGAAATCAACCCTCCCAGGGGACATGGCCATGCCACAATCCCTTCTTCTCCACTCTCCCCTCAAGATTTCGGGAACACACATATATGCACCAATGTGAGTTTTAAGCTGCCAGGTCCAGGACTCAAACTGTGGGTTGACTATGTAGGAGTCCACCAACATAATCACTATACCATCTGGTCCCCAATGACTGAGGTTTAAATGTTTCTCTTTATAGAGAAGAGGAAAATGGGAGGCTTAGGGATTTTAGAGTATCTTTTAAAGGTCAAAGATGAGTCCAATATTTAGACATTGGTAGGAAATTGTCTTTAGGCTTAGGAAATAAACAACAGCTGTGACAAAATCTATCCAGGTTTAGTGACATTCTTCAGTCTTCCTTGATGTAATATCAGTTTAGTCAAAGGAAAGCTCAAAGATGAGGCTGAAGGCAATATTCTTCTTTGGTGGGTCCAGTCTCTAGGCAAGTGATAGAAAATTAGAGAATCTCTTTCTTTACGCACTTAGGATGATTGAGAAATAAGAAGGCAGGAGGACGTCAGGGAAAGAACTGGACTTGCGATGAATTTCTTTAGTTCAGCTTATCAAAGTCCCCAGTAAGAATTACCACCATGCATTCTTCTTACTGGGAAGGTTACCTAGTCCAGTCTCAAAAAGAAATTTATAATCTATGTCAATATCTCTGATAGATCTCCACCTAGATTCCTCTGGAGTCATTCCATTGTCTAAAAATTTCTACTCCTCAGTTCACTTGGTTCATTGCTGCATGCTGAGAAGTTTCCTCCTTAGTTTGTGCCTCATTCTTTTCCACAGTACTGTTGGAACAGAAGTTGTCCAGGGAATAGTGACTTTATTTCTCACTTTAGCATAGATAACCCTTTACATATATGAAAATAGCCAACCAGGATTTTTCTTTAGTCAGTATTTAATTTTCTTCACATATAATATATTAAGTTGCCTCAAATTCTTCTCAAAGCCTCCCCCTCACTCCCATTATGGATACAGTAGAGAAGAGACAAGATTGTAATCGGCTATAGTCCTTAGCTTGGTATGGATGGAATGTTGACTTGCCTATGAATTTAACTTCAAAACCAGTTGCTTAATCACTTCATCACAAAGACACAGTGTGGCTCATAAAACAACAGATGAGTGAACACACAATAAAATCTAAGCTGTAAAGGCCATTAAACATTAAAGATATATTGTAGAGTGGAACTTGCTTGGGTAAGAACTTCCTACCCAATGCCCCACCATGATGATTAATGCATGCATATGAGAACTTTATGAAAAAGATAATGAATTGATTGTGTTCTTAAATGATGCCTTTTAGACCTGTTTGGCTTCCTTTCCTCTCTTGGGAATCAGCTGACCACACTCTGTTAGTTTAAACAAATGAACATTTAATGTTAGCCATTCTGCCAACGAAGTTGGGGAAAATAGAATCATTTATCAAAGAAAAACAAAGTAAATAATGAAGGATCTTTCTGTGCTGGAAAGAAGGTGAAAAACTAGTAGTTAGCAATAAAGAGAGGTTTCTATGGCTTCTGATTAAAGAGAAAACAGAGGTGAATCTTAGATGTGTTTTTAAACTATGGTTTCTACCCATTCTGGTATCGAGGAGTAAACTTTAAAGGTATCGTGAATTCTTCTCTCTTGTTTTTCAGAGACAATCTAATTTTGGGCAACTTTTATTTTAAAGCTAACCCCTTTGAATACATCAGCTGCTTCTCTATGTCTATCCAGTGTATTGTAAAATAATTAGGGAATTATAAGTAGAAAATAAAATATAAAATATAATTATGTCAATAGACCAAGGGGGACCTTAGTCACTTATTCAATATTTAACATCAATAAACTAATATTCATTGTACTTTGTTCTGTTCTAATAACTGAGGAGAGTACAAGGGAAATACGTCACAACTTTTATTCTCAAGAACTTATCAATTTTTAAGGGACCAGCAGTTAGCGTAATGGCTATGTCGCTGGACTCCCACGTAGTCAACCGAGGTTCGAGTCCTGGACCCGGTGGCTTAAACTCACGCTGGGAGCATGTGCGTGCGTGCCCAAGATCCTGAGAAGATCCTGAGAGGAGAATGGAGGAGAAGGGATTGCGGTGTGGCCATTCCTCCTGGGGAGTGATTTCCTGCTTTCTGTCTCTCTGTCTCATGTGCCCTATAGCAAAAACTTCTCCAAAAAAAAAAAAAAAAGAACTTATCGATTTTTTAAGAGAAAATATGTGCCTAATAATATATTTGCATATGTAATCATATAATAATCATTTTAATGTATAATTCTATATTGTCACTATCATAAGATAGTACTTTTCATTTCTTGCATTCTTAGCTCTTTGATTCGTTTCAGTTTGTCAGACATAGAGTGGGCCTCTATGACAAGTCTAGAGAGATGAGTAAGACATTTTCCTTGACAATTAGGAGAACACTATCAAACAAAGTGTACTAGAAGTAGTTTAAAAGGTGGAAAAGGAGTAGTTTGAAAGAACCAGTACTGTTTTCTCTTTGGGATTTTATTATCTATGCTCATGTTTGCTTAAAACTAGTATGAATGTGTGTGTGTGTGTGTGTGTACACTTATGTAATACATACTGATGAATAATCACCAATCTTTCCAGCATTACGATGTACTCTTAGAGGTTTACATTCTACTTCAGCCATTGTGCTCACACTCAGAAGAATAAAGAGGACTAAGTGACTGTCTGTGGAGAGGAATCCTGAGGATGAAAACAACTTGAAGACTTTTTTCACGGGCAATACATAATGTTCAGCTGAGTAAAAATGTGAGGTACAGAATTCTTCTGGAAACCTTTGTAAGGTCTAATATGAAGTGAGTACTTATCATGCGCCATTTCCTGGGAAGAATAAGACAGTTTTATATTGCCCTACTGTAGCTTGCTGTAGGAAGGCGGGAACTAAAGTCTGGAGTAAACCCAGAGAAGGTTTTTTTCTGGGAATTCACATGTATAAAATTCCAAAGAGAAAAGTTTTAAGTATTTTTCAGAGAGAAACTTTAATGGAGTAGTAGGAATAAATCTTTAATTTTAATTTAGTGAAGTCAAGAGAACCTGAACTTGGAGAAAGAAAGGGATAAAACCAAAAGAGAAAACCAGCAAAACCCTTTTAAGAGTGAGTTATAAAAACACAAAATAAATCCTACTGGGTAAGAAGAGAACTCTATCTAAGCCAGCCTAGAAGGTTCTCTCATCTTTCTTTTATGAGCAACCACCAGTTCTTACTGAAATTGTGACATATTTTTAGAGAAAACTAAATAAAGCAAGATGGATTTTGTACCTGTTTATCCATAGAAAAGGAAATATGTTATTATCTGCTTATCTTTGATAATCACTCTCATATCAATTGAGTGTAACGATACAATGCAAGGGAAAAATATTAAGAAGATGGTGAGTACAACTATATATATAATTGTGTATATATATATATATATATTTAATTTTTGCCAAGGGCATGTGTGCTCACCAGAGAGATGAAGAGAGATAGAGAGAGAGGGAGAGAGAAAAAGCAGTCCATAATGGGACATGATCACATTTTAATCCCTTATGTTATATTTCTCCATAATGTCAGGATTTTAGAAACACATGCAAATGTGCCAGGCATGTTTTCAAGTCTCCTGATCTGGGAATTGAACCCTGTAGTAAGCCATGTGAGATCCAGTTCTCTTAACCGCTAGGCCACTGGGCTGGTTCACAACTATATTTATACTAAGAAAAATCTGGAAATGTGTTTATATATATTCCACAGAAAAATAAAAGCTATGAAAAGGTTCATATAATCCTTCAATGCAAATCTCAAGATTGATACATATGAAGTCTCTGTTACTATATGAAAGATATTTTCATTTATTAAAAACAATTGTTTTACAGAATTCTTATTATAAATTAGTATTTTCTTACTATACAAAATTTTAAATTTCTTATTTTCAAGGATAGCATCTTACTAATGTTTCTATTTTTGTCAGCGGGCCCATTCTTTGATGAACTAAATACAATTTAAGAATTAAGATCACAAGAAATGAAAAAAAATGTTAGTAGTGATATGTTTTCACTCCTAAATTTTATCTTATTTGAATTATATGCTATTAACCTATAGAACTATTTGTTTTTGCTGGTATCTCTACTTGTCCTCACACCAGTAATCGGAGATATAACCAAACTTTTATTCGTCTGTACAAAAGAGAGGTGTTTAAAGCTTCTTCTTTTGTTCCTTTAGTAGACCATTTGATTATCATTTTCATTTTGTTTTGGTATTTTTTTGAGAGGTTTTTGCTATAGGGTGTGTGCACTCACCAGAGAGACAGAGAGACAGAAAACGAGAAATCACCAACCCCCAGGGGGGGATGGCCATGCCACAATCCCTTCTCCATTCTCCTCTTGGGATCCTGGGCACACATGCACAAGCGCCCGACGTTGAGTTTAAGCCACTGGGTCAGAACTTGAACCACAGTTGACTACATGGGAGTCCAGCGACATAGCCATTACACTAACTGCTGGTCCCTTGATTATCACTTTCTAAGCCATGCTCCTGAGATAGAGTGTTAGAAAAGAAGAGATAGAAAATAAGAACCAAAATACTGGAAAGATTTTTTTTTTTTTTAACTGGACATGTAGAGAATTGAAAACCGACAAAGTTACTTATAATTCTTATCTGAAGGTGTACATCTATGGGTAACGTATCTAGATCTAGTGGTTGTTCCAGGCTTTCCCAGAACTAACTTGTTAAGCCTCTCTTCAGGTCTGCTGCTCACCTCAGATATTTTGTGTCTGCCAGACCCAAGTTACCCACCCTACAAAATTATAGTTTTCCAGGAGCTACTTCTCCTTTTCTGGGTTCAAGGATTACCCTGACTATCAATACCAGGACTGTTTCCACTTCCTACTTTTATTCTGGTTTCTCAAGTAATTTAAAAGATTTCAAATGCAAAATTTTATCATTTTACTTTTACATCCAAGTAGACTTTAAATAAACAATACCAATACTTATTCCTATATCTTTCAAGAAAAAAAAAAAAATGGTTGTTCCCACACAGAGGTTACTGAGGCAACTCCCACCACACTGTACTGTCATATTAGATAATCATTTAATCACTGACTAAATCTGAGACACTGAGATCAGAGGATTCGAGAACTCTGGGAGACTTTAAAAAACCTTTCCAAATTAAGCATTTATTGTTACTTCATTGCTCCCTTGCTACTTAATTTTCCTGAATCTCATTTTAGGAGAAATTTGCTCCTTTAGCTTTGCACACTTCATCTCAATCAATACGCTATTCTCCCTAGAGGTCTCAAATTATTCTTTTCAAATGTCTTTTTTATCTACCCTTGGAAACAACACAAGCAAATGGAGTTTGACTTCCAGCTGTCAAATCAAGTGTTGAGGCAAACCCTATGAGTGCGTATCACTCGATCTTGCCTTGTTCAATCTGGGTAATGTGGCACAGTCCCAAGAATCCTCCCCTACCACCAAACAGAAAGAAAGGAATTAAAAAAAAAAAAAATGAGTGGTACAATTTCACAAAGTTGCAAATTTTATTTCATAAAAAATTATACAGTATTCACTCACATTCAAACAAGTTGTTAAATGATAAATCTTTATTTATGCTCTGTGAACTTTTTTGGCAAATCAGGGTGAATATTTGATATTTTTAGTGTACCAACCTGTTATTGCAGTTAAGAATTTAACTTGGACCTCTGTAATTTCTGCCCTGGAAATATTAGGTTACCAGGAAAGTCATGTTGTGTTTTTCTGTATCTATATTTATGTTTTTCTATACAAAATATGCAACATAACTTGCCCAATAATCCAATCTATGTCCTGGAAAATATAGTAACAATTTTTCTCTGTTTCTTTCAGACTAAAAATGCCTAGTTGTGATAGGTTAATTTCCATAGTGTAATCTATTGGCCACATTGTTGACGATGAGCTAAAGAGTCCTATTTTTAAGGAATGTTAATGAAATATTTGAAAATCTTGAGAATCATTATAAATGTGTTATAAAATTTTAAATTCAATTAAGAAACATTGCCAATTAATCAACATAATAAAATTTATGGCACTGGGAATGGGTTTTAGTTTATATGTTGTTTATATGTTGATTGATATACTGTCTCAAAATAAAATTGTATTTCCTTCTGGGTCCCAAAGTTTCCCTCTCTTTCTGCACATACACACACAGACACACACACACACACGCAACACACTGGTGTCATTTTTCTGTAGTTGAGTCTTATACATTTTACTTTATTTGCCTTGAAGGTCCAATTCTACCTGTGCAGCTTCCAGAGAATCTTATGCCATATGAGATGCAAAACAAACTCCTTAAGTTTTTTTTTTTTTTCCAGATGATTGCCTTTGCAGTAGGAGTGATCATTTTTTTGGAAAATTTTAAAACTAAAATACCTAACTAGGTTCAGAGACATTATTGAGAGACATTAATGAGATATGCTTTGTGTACTTGTCATGGTTTATTCAATTTTCTTCTAACAAGATGGTGAAACAGGGATAGCAATTCTTTATTTTCCATTCTCCACTGTCCCAAACCCTCAGACTCTATCAAAGCATACCTTGAACTCCACCTCCCACATTGTGCTCCCCACTGGTGCCAATCTTCCAGCTCACTCCATTTCCCCTTTGTAAACGCTCCATGTGCTGACCTATTTAAAAATATAACTCAGGTGCCTGGCGAACCATGATGCCTGCCAGCTCTTCAGATAAAGAGGATCCACTTATTAATCTGCTCTGTCTCCATCTGCCTGCTCAATTGGGATTGACTGCTTGCTGTCCAGACTGATACCAGGGAAATCTGATTGAGGACAAGAATCTCTTTGTATGTCTCACCACTGATATGACACAACAGGTCTGTTGCAGCCAGGGAGTTAAGCTGATGTGACATGATGTCAGATGGCCTGCCATGGTACGTCAGAAATTAAAAAGAAAATATTCTTTCAAACTGGAATTCCTTATGTGATTTTTATTTCCTTGGGCTTTGAGCAGATTGAGTATTGAATTGCTTGACTGGAGCCCATGGATAATTTAATACCTGCAACATTCGTCCCCGGGTGAATTTCAGCCACATTTGACTTGTTCAGCATGGTGTCTCAGTTCTAACCATTTCGTGAAGATCTTGTAAATATTGATTGATGAAATCCCAAAGAAATGCTTTTTCTAATTCTGATTCTGAAATGCTCTAGAAGGAAAGATGTGATCTCTGTATCCATCCTCCCCATTCTACATCCAGTTGTGCATAAAGCAAATTAAAAATTTCCAACTGTCCTTTATCCTTCTCCAGTTAAAGTCATTTTCTACTATTTAAAAATATATATAGAAAGTGAAATGAATTGTTCGTGAAGAAAAGTACAAATAAAAATAAATTATTTGATTTTTCACTAAACTAGACTTGAATAAAAAACAACAAATAAGCTCAAACAAGATAAGTAGAACCAAAATATTATTGATTATTTCTTGGGAAGCTTTTTGAGTTTTCTAATTTAAGATATGGACCATATAATGTTAACTATCCAGAAAAATATGAACTTAGTTTGTACAAATGGTTTTCATTTGCCAAATTGTGAGCATGCCTTTCGTATGATATTCATATTCAGTGTTTAGTATGATGTGCTTTTATTGAAATGACAGGTAAAACTAGCCTTGGATATATTTAGGTTCAAAACTGAATAACAGATCAAATTCTTAGACTATATTTATTAATATAAAATCAAGAGAGGAAAAGTAGACACCAAGATAACAATGAAAGATCTTAATACAACTCAAGTTCAGTAACAAGAAATAACATATTATCATCTTCTTAATGTTCAACTTTTACTCTTTAGTCAAGGCTACTTAAATAAAATGTGTGGCTATCCTTATTTTTTAATGTGAATTAAATAGCACAAAATATACATGCTATTGGAAAATAAAATCACATTACTTCAATGTAAATAAAACTGAATAATAAATTGATTGGCCTTTCCTTGATATTAACTTGGTATGAGAGTATATGTTGTATTTATATGTGGATCAGTATGTTTCTGTTTTATGTGATCACATAAGATATTCAAAGCACTGGAGAGAAAAAGAGCTTGGTTCAACAAATGTAGCTAGTACTTAGCAGCAACAAAAGTGACACAATCTAATGGCATATTGTTTTCAAATATCAAAAAAATTACATGAACAAGCAATAATTGTATTTTAGAATGTTTATTTTTTATTTTTTTGAAGAGGTCTTTTTTTTTTTTTTTTTTTTTTTTTTTTTTTTTTGCTATAGAGCGTGTGCGCTCACCAGACAGACAGAGAGAGACAGAGAGACAGAAAGCGAGAAATCACCCCCCAGGGGGGATAGTGATGCCACAATCCCTTCTCCTCCATTCTCCTCTCGGGATCTTTGGCACGTGTGCACACGCGCCCGGCGTGAGTTTTAAGCCACTGGGTCCAGGACGCAAACCACAGTTGACTACATGGGAGTCCAGCGACATAGCCATTATGCTAACTGCTGGTCTCAGAATGTTTCCTTACCATAAAAAAGAGAAATTTCTTTGTGAGAATATTAGACTAAAATATAAGGAGAAAAACAAATCCACAAAATGATTAATGAGGAAAAGCAATTCTGTTTTGATTTTCTTATATTGGTATAATGTTTTTGTGGAAAGGAGTCCTTCATGAGCCCATTTCTGTTTTCCTCAAATCTAGAGTGAAAGGGATAGTCTCTTCAAATTATATTGTTTGTATTTGACAGGGATTTGGGCCTGCTTACGTAGATCTTTTCCAAATGAAATGAGCTTACCAGTGAAAATCTGAAAGAAAATTATCATTAGTGTCTCCCCTAAAATAACATACTCAAACTCTCTTGCAAACATGCAGTTTCTTTTTAAAAAATTTACTTCTGAGAGCTGAGTCAAAAAAGAAACCCTATTGGGAACCAGCAGTTAGCATAACGGCTATGTCGCTGGACTCTCACGTAGTCGACCACGGTTTGCGTCCCGGACCCAGTGGCTTAAAACTCACGCCGGGCGCGTGTGCTTGTGTGCCCAAGATCTCGAGAGGAGAATGGAGGAGAAGGGATTGCGGCCTGGGGGGGGGATTTCTCACTTTCTGTCTCTATGTCTTTGTCTGTCTGGCGAGTGCACCTGCCCTATAGTGAAAAAAACCTCTCCAAAAAAAAGAAACCCTATTAAACATAACCTCAGCCCCTGAGTAAGAGAAAAAAGATAAAATTAAGGACAGATCAATGTGTTCTCATCGGACCATTAAACTCTACAAGTTCTTCAGAAAGCAAAGACTTCCATGACCAAATAGGAGCATTCAACATTATATTGGACAAGTCTTCACACTACAAGCTTCAAAAAGTCACAAAAACCTGCAAAACACACAAAAATATTGCTTGTATGTTGTCGGATCAATTTTAGATATGATACCTCGTTAACTGTAACATCCCAAAGTAAAAAGTCTTATTCCTTATGTATACTACACAAAATTACATACCTTGATATTCAATAAATACCAAAGAATGTCAAGAAGAACTCAAAGTGGCAAGTTTCTTTTTGAAGGCAGGGATATACCAATCGAAGCCAGTGAAATAAAATGTGATTTTGTAAGTAGATCTACAGAGAAAATTATTTCACAGACTCCTGAGGAATGAAACCGCTGAGAGCAAGCAAATATTATTTCCTGGAGAGAGGATGGAAGAGAGAGAAATGAGAAAATAAAGGTTGCTCATTATTAATTTGTCATCTGGTTCGAAGGAAATGTTTGCAGGCGAAGTTGTCTATATCTTAAACTGAATATTTATCTTATCCAGACGATATCATTCTAATAGCATTTCTTTTTTTTTTAAATCATAGTTCCTTCTTATCAAAATGCTTATTTGGAGCCAATCAAGGTGGGAGGCCAGAAGACTGATAAAGAGGTTGTTATAACAACTCAAATGGAAGATATAACATAATCCATTTTAAAGGGCAGTGACTATTTTCTATCGATATTACAATGTGATACATTATTTCACAGTTCTGCTTCCCCTTGCACTCTCTTCCTATCCTTGTAATGCTCTATCATAGAAAACTTTGACCTTGCTGAGAGAAATAACAACACAACGTATCTGCACCATCCCTGTGATTAATACCGCCCTCTGAAAGAAGCACCTCGCCTGGCAAAATACAACTAACATGCATGAACACACAGAGGAACTCTTTGCCTTGTTCACCTTCTTTCTAAATAATTCATCAGTTTAATGATAATGACATTCAAATATCATAATTATAGCCGACTCTTTAAAAAACATCAATTCCGGGACCAAAAATGGAACAACCAGCCCCCACTCCTTTTCCCCCCATTAGCTGTTAATGCCAAAATATGATCTTTATTCATTTCACTGACATAATATAAAACCAATGTAGATCTCCCATTTTTCATAAAATTTTCATCTGCACTATTAGTTTCACTGATAGCAGACTGCAAAATGTTGTTAAGCTACAAGATGGAAGACACTGCAAAAACCTCAGCATGTTAAGAAGCCATAAAATTTTATTCAGTTCATTTACTGCTACAGTCCAGTAACCCTATAGTAAGAGTGTGCTATTTTTATTGTGTATTTATTTAAAGGTTGAATATTCTGTTCCCTGGACCAGACACCTATGGGAGTGCATCTGGATTTCAAATATACTGAGTTGTATTCTACTTTGAGGTTTCTCATTTCCTTGAAAGTGTTTTCGTATTTTGCTTTTTGTGGAAGGGATGGTGCCAGAATACTGCGAACAAAAGCTTGGCTGTGGATAGGTAGTCTATTTGTGCTCAGAATTCAACTGTAGGCTTGGCATCCTGCTAAAGGGAATGACTCCATTTTCCCTCCTCTTCCTCCATCTCATGTCTTTTTAGAAGCAAATCCCATGCATGTGTCATGAGACCCATGTAAGATATCTTGCATTGAATAGCGTAGCTCCTGGCCGGAGGTGCTTGGCTGCTCACACACTCCTGCAGAAGTCAGCCACATTTTTCATGTATCCCTTTGTCAGTATGTCTTAGCAGTTTGACACAAATACAAAGAATCTTTTCTGATTAACGTAAAGCAGAATAGGCTCAGGTCTACTAATGAAACCATGACTATCTAAAGCTATATTTTCTATGTTTATACCAAGGTATATTATATATTTTATTCCATTGTCTAAAACCTGCAACATGAGGACAAAGGACAGAAAAAGGGTGCTATGGCCAAGTTTTGCCAACATACGAGATGTATCTAAATATCTCACGGGACCTCCTTCACAGACTTTCTAGACCACAGAACACTGGCCATGATTTTCAGTACTGAGTATACCATGTAAAAAAACAAAAAGAAAAATTGTCAAGTCAAAAATGTACAGAGAAGGACAGTAGCTGGGCTGTTGTTCTGGTATCTGGGTTTTTTCCCCGCCACAACTGAAGCTTGGTTGTATTAGGTTTAGCAGCCTCCCAGGGAATGTATTGTTGTGTATATTTACTTAGGCCTCAGGAGTAGCAGTTTCCTTGCTCAGTTCCAATTAAAGGCCACATGGAAACTGCAGGTGCAGTAAATAGATAAACTAGCAACAAAAACTACAGTAACAAACAGGCCAGACAAATGATCTACAACATCCATAATACATTCCTCCTGTGCCTGCAACTTGTTAAAAACCTAGAAGACAAGCCTATCCTGACTTGGTCCCCTCATCTGTAATACTGACTGATAAAAGAACCTATGCCAGTTGCAGTGTTTTCTCTTGAAAGTTCAAAATATGGGATTGATAAAAGCAAAGTGTGCATTTTTAAAAGCACATGAGAGAGAGATTTAAATCACTCGAGATAGTCTGTATTTATTCATTCCAAAGAGGTACAAAGGCTCTGTCTGGGTAGCATTAAAGAGTAAAGGTTCAAAAGGAATATGTGAGAGTTCCCAGGAGACTAGAAACATAAGAATGCATTAAAATGAGATGGTGAATGTGTCCCAAAATAGCCAAATAATGACTATTCGTAGTTACTATCTTGTTAGCATTGATTGTGGAATATTTGAGGGCCTGGGAGAATCAATGTATATGGTAAACAATCACCTCCTAAACTGAAATGTCAGAGATACGATACAGAATAATGAATATAAAATCTAGACAAAACTAATGACCAAACAAGATAAACAAATTAAAACAGATAAGCCATGAAGGGTGAGTGACTAACGATTGAGTTAGGCATAATCCCAGTGAAAACCTGTCCATTTGAACAGCCTTTGCTATGTGGTGTCAACACAGGCTGACAGCTGAGCCCTGCACGCCTCCCCAGAGCTTGTGTGATATAAAATCTGGGTTGTAGATGCTGAGATGCAGGAGCCAGGTATTCAGGCAGTGGTGGGGAAAACCATTTCCAGATTTTACAATTTCATGACCATCAATTCATCATTCCCAGGTTATGTCTTCCTCTTATTGTGCACCTGGTACAGGGGTCTCACACCCAGAGACACCCCTGAAAAATGATTTCCAAACAATTTTATCTTCTTTCTTTTCGTTTGCTTTAATTTTTTTTATTATTATTAAATAGGGTGCTAGAAGTTTTATATCCCATCTCTTTCAGTTCTCTTTTATTTTGTGCACCTTCCCTGTTTTTCTACATTGAATTGATTTGTGAACCACTTTTGGTGGCTAAATGAGTCAGCAGAGATGGGATGTTGATGGATCTCATTGGACTTGGGTCAACATTGTTCTGAAATAAAAGGAGCCAGTAGGGTTTAATGGTCCACTCCATCACAGAAAGAGCTCTGCTTCTGGGCTCGAATCATTTAGCAAGTCCTTACATTTTAAAAGGGTATTATTAGGCAATCCTGGGATTTCTGCACAATATGATCTCTACAATGTCTCTTTTTTGCCCTGGGGTCACTTGTTGCCTTGTGTTCTTACACCACAACTTTCCCTGGCATCTTTTCTAATCAAACCTTACTGCATTTCATGTGTCACTCTATTAGACCTTTGACTGTATTCTGCGCCCTTCAAAACTGACCTATTTGGGTCTCATTTCATAAGAAGCTGTAATCACTTTCTTCCAGTCTTACAGCCAATAAGATCTTGGACACTTACATGTAAGTCCTATGCATTTGGGGCTGACCACACCAGGATTTAAATCACAGTTGCCATGTGGATCCAGTTTTTCTTGAGCAGTGTTTTACTACCGCACTACAAACCTGGACCAGAACTGTCACAATGAAAAACATATTAATTGAAAGTGTATGGACTAGTTCTGCAGCACAGTGATTGAGGGAGCTTCATCCCACATGGTCAGCCCTGGTTCAAATTCTAGCCCTGGTGACTTGAAAAATATACCAAGCATGTATGCATGCCTAAAATTGTTACAGAATGGAGAAATGGAACATAATGTATTGTGGCATTACTACACCCTTTTGGGGGATGTTTTCTCTCTCTCTCTCTCTCCCTCAATCTCTCTATCTCTCTCTCTGGAGAGTGAACACATCTGCTAACAATTCAAAAACAAAAAAAAATACATGGGTAACGAATTTGCCTGAGGTCATTTCTCTTCCTAGGGATAAATTTGTCTTGAACAGGAACTTCCTCCTTTTATTGAAAAATAATTCTTATCTAATGGTGGGTATTTCAGCCAGAATGATAACCACACAGGAATTTCAGAGTTGCTTAGCTGCATACCATGCTGGGGAACTACCACTCTGCCTGCAGGTAAGCCATGAAAATTCTTTCCCACTTTTTTCTTACGTTTATTTATTTCTTCTGGCGGGGGGGGGTGGTACAGAGAAAATGAGACAGGTATCACAACAAGGTCCTCAGGCCATGATCCACTCCCAGTTTCAGTCAATACTGATCACAGGCATGCTCAGAGAGGTACTGAGACAAAAAAATCTCAGAATGTTGCCATCCTATATCCAGTTGCCTTATCACTCTGGCCTCTCCTTTCTATTTTCTCTTTTAAACAAAGGGGAGACTGGGCTAAACATTTTACTCTGCAGTGTAAGCAGAAGGAAACTTTATAACATGTAGACTGAAAATTCCATATATAGTGTATAATGCTTTAATTTGGCATTGTTCTAGCAATTTTATGAGCAAATATGGTTTTGAAATCTATCGTATGTGGTTATAAAATTATTTCTAATTGGTAGTAAGATAACTATTTTTCTATCTTGTTATTTATAGGTACCTGCTAGATGCTCTTACTATAAAGGGGGTCATTCAACTAGAAAAGTGGTGCAAAAATTGCCCCTGACCTTACCTGAAGTGATCAATGACATCAGGTTGGGCCTAGAAGGCATTCAGGTCAGCCTCAACTTTCTGACTATTATTGTGACTAATAGAAATGCCATCCACTCCCTCCTTGCTGGCCAAGGTAAAATCTATGCAATTATTAAACATCCTGCCATGTCTGCCTTAATAACCCCTATCAAGAGGAAAGGTCAATTCTGAAATTTAAGGGAAAAGTCACCTGGTTTTCTGGGATGAACCCTAATGTTTTATGATCTTTGTTTGGTTGGTGGAGAACAAAAACCTGGAATCATTGTTGAGGCCAAATATTACAGGTTGACTCGACCCTACTCTTTGCAATTCTGTTGATTACAGTCATTATTAAATGTTGTAGGAGATAAATTGAACAGATTTGGCCCCAGCCTCTCTTGGTCAAATTAATCAAAGCAGTTGATAGAGTCACTTACTCATGGGAAAATTCTCCGGAAGCCAGATGGTATAAAAACAATAGATACCTATTTTTGGAACACAATTCTCCATGGGTCTTTTATATTTCTGCATTTGTTATGACCAAACATACTGACTGTTCTTGTTCTGGATTATCTATTCAAAGATATTTGTACAATGAACTGCTTTAGAAAATGGAGAAGGTGTCTCCCTCCAGAAAGAGCATGTTTGATTACTGACTTGAGAGAGAGATAGTGTCTCCCTCTAGAGCACAGAACAGTCAATGCTTCTTCCTGCCTAGTGAAATAAAGGTAATGTATCCATTTAGGGGCTTCAAGGTGGGGTGGTGGTTAAGGGCACTGAACTCCCACATGACCAACCAGGGTTTGAGTCCCAGGCCTTGTGGCTTGCTTTCTCACTTTCATACCCCTTCTCTCTCTCACTCTGTCCCTCTCTGGCAAAATTAAAATAAATAAATAAATAAATAAATAAAGTTTAAAACATAATTTTTTTAAAAAATAATGTATCCCTTTGGGGCCAATAGCAAATTTGCTTAATGACATTTAGAAAATATTTGCTTGCCATTACCTAAGGATTCTTCTCCTAAAATGTGGCTTGCCATGTATATAGGAATCACTTGGTCATCATTTCATCAGCCTGTGAGGACTAGGTTTAAGGAACCAGCACAAGAAATGTTAGCATTCTCACTACTCCAACTGTTGTGAGTAATAATGCCCATTGTCTCTGACTCAGTGGTGTCATGACTTCGGGCAGTATCCATGATACCGTGGCAGGCAAACTTGTTAGCTCATAAGTAGGGTAAAATCACAAGCCCCTCTCAGTTCTTGATAGATCTGGACAGAGTAGTACAGGACTGTCTTCCTCCCAACAATTTGAAGAGCCAATTATTAGTATTTCTTATAAGTTGTGGCTTCTATACTTGTAAACTAGGAATATTCAATCTGCGTGCAATCTTACAGAACATTCCTCATTCTACAGATGAGAAAAAATTTAAACTCAGCCTTGCTTACCTAAAATAGAAGGATAGTGGCAGAATTTGTTTTTTTTGTTTTTTTTTTTTTTTTGGAGAGGTTTTCGCTATAGGGCGCGTGTGCTC
>NW_006160212.1:1219559-1229832 GCF_000334495.1 Tupaia belangeri chinensis
CCTCAGGCCATGATCCACTCCCAGTTTCAGTCGATAATGATCACAGGCATGCTCAGAGAGGTACTGAGACAAAAAAATCTCAGAATGTTGCCATCCTATATCCAGTTGCCTTATCACTCTGGCCTCTCCTTTCTATTTTCTCTTTTAAACAAAGGGGAGACTGGGCTAAACATTTTACTCTGCAGTGTAAGCAGAAGGAAACTTTATAACATGTAGACTGAAAATTCCATATATAGTGTATAATGCTTTAATTTGGCATTGTTCTAGCAATTTTATGAGCAAATATGGTTTTGAAATCTATCGTATGTGGTTATAAAATTATTTCTAATTGGTAGTAAGATAACTATTTTTCTATCTTGTTATTTATAGGTACCTGCTAGATGCTCTTACTATAAAGGGGGTCATTCAACTAGAAAAGTGGTGCAAAAATTGCCCCTGACCTTACCTGAAGTGATCAATGACATCAGGTTGGGCCTAGAAGGCATTCAGGTCAGCCTCAACTTTCTGACCATTATTGTGACTAATAGAAATGCCATCCACTCCCTCCTTGCTGGCCAAGGTAAAATCTATGCAATTATTAAACATCCTGCCATGTCTGCCTTAATAACCCCTATCAAGAGGAAAGGTCAATTCTGAAATTTAAGGGAAAAGTCACCTGGTTTTCTGGGATGAACCCTAATGTTTTATGATCTTTGTTTGGTTGGTGGAGAACAAAAACCTGGAATCATTGTTGAGGCCAAATATTACAGGTTGACTCGACCCTACTCTTTGCAATTCTGTTGATTACAGTCATTATTAAATGTTGTAGGAGATAAATTGAACAGATTTGGCCCCAGCCTCTCTTGGTCAAATTAATCAAAGCAGTTGATAGAGTCACTTACTCATGGGAAAATTCTCCGGAAGCCAGATGGTATAAAAACAATAGATACCTATTTTTGGAACACAATTCTCCATGGGTCTTTTATATTTCTGCATTTGTTATGACCAAACATACTGACTGTTCTTGTTCTGGATTATCTATTCAAAGATATTTGTACAATGAACTGCTTTAGAAAATGGAGAAGGTGTCTCCCTCCAGAAAGAGCATGTTTGATTACTGACTTGAAAGAGAGATAGTGTCTCCCTCTAGAGCACAGAACAGTCAATGCTTCTTCCTGCCTAGTGAAATAAAGGTAATGTATCCATTTAGGGGCTTCAAGGTGGGGTGGTGGTTAAGGGCACTGAACTCCCACATGACCAACCAGGGTTTGAGTCCCAGGCCTTGTGGCTTGCTTTCTCACTTTCATACCCCTTCTCTCTCTCACTCTGTCCCTCTCTGGCAAAATTAAAATAAATAAATAAATAAATAAATAAAGTTTAAAACATAATTTTTTTTTAAAATAATGTATCCCTTTGGGGCCAATAGCAAATTTGCTTAATGACATTTAGAAAATATTTGCTTGCCATTACCTAAGGATTCTTCTCCTAAAATGTGGCTTGCCATGTATATAGGAATCACTTGGTCATCATTTCATCAGCCTGTGAGGACTAGGTTTAAGGAACCAGCACAAGAAATGTTAGCATTCTCACTACTCCAACTGTTGTGAGTAATAATGCCCATTGTCTCTGACTCAGTGGTGTCATGACTTCGGGCAGTATCCATGATACCGTGGCAGGCAAACTTGTTAGCTCATAAGGAGGGTAAAATCACAAGCCCCTCTCAGTTCTTGATAGATCTGGACAGAGTAGTACAGGACTGTCTTCCTCCCAACAATTTGAAGAGCCAATTATTAGTATTTCTTATAAGTTGTGGCTTCTATACTTGTAAACTAGGAATATTCAATCTGCGTGCAATCTTACAGAACATTCCTCATTCTACAGATGAGAAAAAATTTAAACTCAGCCTTGCTTACCTAAAATAGAAGGATAGTGGCAGAATTTGTTTTTTTTGTTTTTTTTTTTTTTTTTGGAGAGGTTTTCGCTATAGGGCGCGTGTGCTCGCCAGACAGACAGAGAGAGACATAGAGACAGAAAGCAAGAAATCACCCCCCAGAGGGGATGGTCATGCCGCAATCCCTTCTCCTCCATTCTCTCAGGATCTTGGGCATGCACGCACACGCGCCCGGCGTGAGATTTAAGCCACCGGGTCTGAGACGCGAACCGTGGTCGACTACTTGGGAGTCCAGCGACATAGCCATTACGCTAACTGCTGGTTCCCAGTGGCAGAATTTGAACAGGTAATTTGTTTTTCTTAGTTTTTGTTGGTGCTCTTTCCAGTAGAGTCTACTGGCTATAATAATACAAAATCCCAAAGTCTCTTTTACTCTCAAATAGATATCTGATCGATATAGCTTAATAACTAAATTATAAAAATGGGGAGATAATACTGTTTTTCCCATATTACAAAAGGGCAATAGGTTCATTAACAGCCCAGATTGGTGTAGGTCTCTGGTTGGTTCTAGCAGTGATTTTCAAATCATGGAAGAGAACACTTTATACAAGGCACATTTTCCTCTTGGCTAGCTGCAGCAACATTTGCAAATGTTCTGAAGTCTTTTTTGGATCTTAAACATGTCATGTGCATGGACAACAGGAATTAGCTCTTTCTGCATTCATCCAAAATACAGGATTAGTTTCAGCCATCTTTTACACTCTTGGGGAAATCTTCCTTAAAGTGACAATAATTTAACCTCATTTCTCATTTTCTTTTGAGCCTCTACACTCTTATCTCTGAAAGCCAATAGCTTATTTTATGTTTTCTCCTCTTGGTTACTGTACTCCTCAGAATAGAGTATGTTATATACTGTGTAACAAACAACCTCCAAATCTCAGAGGCTTAAAGTGAATCTTATATTTTGCTACATTTCCACTGCAAGTCTTCTGGAGGCTTCCTCCTGGTTTACACTCATTCTGGGATACAGGCTGAATAAACTCCATACCTTTTTGTTTGTTTGTTTAGAGAGAATTTTTTTTTTAATAAAGACCTGTGAGCTCACCAGAGGGACAGGGAGAGAGAAAGTGAGAAATCATTCCCCAAAGGAGGATGGCTGTGCCACAATCCCTTCCCCATTCCTCTCTTGAGATTTCGGGCATGCATGCACAAATGACCAGCATAAATTTTAAGTCACCTGGTCTGGGACTTGAACCATCATCAGCCATATGGGAGTCCAGTACCTTAACCACTACACCATCTGCTGACCACTAAACTCCATGCCTTTAACTGTATATGTTGTCATGGCATCAGCTCTTGCAGCATTCATCTTGCAATTATGTTGGGGTTACTCATATTTTATCTGCCAAAGCATAGTCACACCCAACTCAAGGAAAGAAAGAAGGGCCATGCAGGTCTGTCATGAGCAATACTAATGACAGTCCTGGTTATACTAAATTTGACTCTAGTATTTGCTTACATTGGGCCAAATGCTCTCTCATTCCATGATTTCACCTCCTATTTGACTAATCTCATTGCTTTTTGTTAATGACCTTTTTATGTTACTCCAAGGCATTTCACTGTATTACAATGAGTAATTATTGCCTGATACTGTGTAAGGGAAGTTTGATTGAAGATTTTTGGGGACCAGCAGTTAGTGTAATGGCTATGTCGCTGGATTCCCATGTAGTCGACCATGGTTGGAGTCCCGGATCCAATGACTTAAACTCATGCTGGGTGCATGTGTGTGTGTGTGTGTGTGTGTGTGTGTGCCCAAGATCCCTAGAGGAGAACAGAGGAGAAGGGATTGCGGCGTGGTCATCCCCTTTAGGGGGTGATTCCTCACTTTTTGTCTCTCTGTCTCTCTCGGTCTTTCTGACGAGTGCATGCACCCTGTGGCAAAAACCTCTCCCCCCCAAAAAAAAAGAAAAGATTTTTTAATAGTGAAGTAAGAATTGGAAGGAAATCTAGAAAAGAGAATGGAAGGAAACCAAGGAAAAGGGTGATTGGTCAAGAAGAAGTGGCAAAAGATATTAAAAGACAATTAGGATGAAAAGAAGAGAGGAAAGAAGTATGAAAAGGTTTGCAATGAGAAATATTGAAAAGAAAGAAGGTCAGTGAGAAATGAACATTCTGAACAAAACTTACACTTTCCAACATGTTTAGAACTCTTTGAGGCAGGAGGAGGGGGAGCTATGAAAACTTATAAGGCATTATTGGAACCAGCAGTTAGTGTAATGGCTATGTTGCTGGACTCCCACATAGTCGACCACGGTTTGAGTCCTGGACCCGGTGGCTTAAACTCATGCTGGGGGCGTGTGCATGTGTGCCCAAGATCCCGAGAGGAGAATGGAGGAGAAGGGATTGTGGCGTGGCCATGCCCCCCCCCGGGGGGGGGGGATTTCTCACTTTCTATCTCTGTCTGTCTGGTGAGCGCACGCGCGCTATAGAAAAAACCTCCCCAAAAAAAAAAAATCTATATCTGTATCTATATCTATATCTATATCTATCTATATATATATAAGGCATTATTTAAATCATATTATGTTGTACCACAGGGTTGAATACCAGTCCTAGGCTCATCAACTCTAGTTCCCAGCTGACTTAAAGAGAAAAAAAAAAAAAATTAAGTGCCAGTAGAACAAAAGTTTTGAATCTCAAAGCAAGTAATGAAAACTCCTCAGTTTCCTCCTCTTCCCTAGGGCTTACTTTTTCTTAGAAGGGAAAAAATGTGATAACCCAGCTGAGATCTGAACTCCCCCCCTCCCCAGTTCAACAAAGGAAGGTCGAACACTGTTTCCCCCAAACTTCAAATACCAGGAGGCCAAAATGACACTTCAGTAAGTGGAAGAAATCTTAAATATATTCTTTAGTTGCCAGGTGTTCTCTAGTCATTTCCTTATCTCTCTGATGGATTGCTTTTTAAGTGTGTATCTGGGTGTGCGAGAGAGAAAAAGATAGAAGGAGACACACAGAGAGAGAGAATGAATTAGAGGTGGGTTAGATCTTGCTCAGAAATTTTCATGCAAACCCATTTAGGCTTTATTAAACTATATGGCATGAGAAGGCCTCTGTGCTCATACTGTATCCACTTGGAAGTCTGCATCCTTAACAAATTGGTGCGTCATAACCAATGACAGCAGTCATGCTTTGGTCAATCCCAGACAGCTCACCCTTCAACTGTGTCCGGACACACAAGCACAAAGCCGTAACCAATCCAGCTGCTCCTGTACCTTATTTCACTCACTTCTGTTTTCTTAGTCAGGTTCCTTTTCTTGTCCATAAAAGTTATTGGACCAAATGGAACCTTGGAGTTCCTAGGAAACCATTCTGGGTGATGCCTAATTCATGAATCACTTTCACTCTGTTAACTCTGCTAAATTAGATTTGTCAGAAGTTTGTTATTTAACAGCCTGTTGAGAGTACATACATACACACCATGGAAATCACAGTGCCACACACAGAGCAGTTTGCTTACTTTTGGTGAGTTCATGACTAACATTTACCAGAGCACCCCAGGGAGTAATAGATTAGGAGACAAGGTTTGGGAGGGGATTGACATGGAGTTGTAGTAATGCAAATCTACAAGACTGGCTCAGTTTGTGCCCAGAGTCTTCCCTGAATACGCCAGGTATGAGTGTGGGTTCCACACCCATGGTTGCTGAAGCTGGTGGTAGATCGCGACATGAAGAATGTTGGAAATACTGTCTCTTTTTTTTGCTCTCTCCCTCTCATTCATGGAAGAAAAACAAAACTTAAAACAAATAGCAGAATGAAAAAGGGAAGCAAGTATATGTGAAGAAAGAGAAAAGAGGGAAAAATATAAGAAGAATAAAAGGGAGCAGATTTAGTTTTGAAAGGTGAAATGTTTGAAATGTCCTAAATTCTAGTTAATAATTGGGACCAGCAGGTGACATGGTGATTAAGGTGCTGAACACTCCCACATGGCCGACCATGGTTCGAGGCCTGGACCTGGGGGCTCTCTTTCTCAGGTTCCTTCTCCCTCTTTCTCTCTCTCTCTCTGTGTCTCTCTGGTCAAATTAAAATAAATGAATAAATAAATAAACTAAAATAAATAATTCTAAAAAATTCTAGTTAATAATTAACAGCCTTCTTTTTATTTTATTTATTTTAGATTTTCATCACAGGGTGTGTGTACTCATCAAAGAGAGAATGTGAGAGAGGAAAATTGATAAATCACCCCCAAGGGAGATGGCCACATTGCAATCCTCTTTCCTCCATTCTTGTCTTGGGATGTCAAGCATGGACGCACACATGCCTGGCATATTTTTCAAGCTGCAGGTCAGGGATTCTAACAGTGTAGTCAGCCATATAGGATCTAATGTCTTAACCACCACACCACCTGCTAGCCCAAAGCTGCCTTTTTTTTTTTTTTATATATAAGTAATGTCTTTTTGTTTTGTTTTTGTCTGGATGATATTAGATCTTTATTAATTTTTTAAATAAGTTATAGGCAGTTGAGGTCTCCACACTGATTCATGTGTTTTCCTGAGAAGCAGCCTTACTCCTCTGCTGGTATCGTAAGCCTGGGAAGATGAAAACCAGGCAGGCAGTGCTACTCTGGATGCCTGCTGCTGGCCTGACTGAGATTAAGAAACAGTTGTCCTCTCACCTGGAAGACACGCAACTGGCCCTCTGATTTCACAAACGCTGGAGTCCAAATTTAGGGATGCTTAGAGTCACCCTCCAATCACCACCCGCAACTATTATTTTGTACGAATTTGATCTCTATATTTAAAATGCAGAATCTCTGACTCATGAACACATTAAACATCCGTATCTAAGTCTGAATGAGCCGTTGATGATTTTATAGATAGGAGGGAAAGACAACTGAAATACTCAAATGCCAAATTTGTTCATTTTATTCTTTCCCCCTAAGTCATGCCGATGCCCTCACTGATAAATAGGAAAAGATAACAAACAGGGAGAAGACACAAGTAAACACACAGGAAGGTATGGATGTTAATACTAGAATTAAATCAGTACTAAGAAAGAACGAATTATAGACTGCTGTGTTATCTTGTTCTGCCTTGTTGTTGTTCACACAGGCTACAGAACTTAGCAAGGCACGGATAGAGCAGGAGAGCCGTCAGAGGATGTGGGTGTGTACCCAAATCTCTCCTTAGCTGTGCTCATTGCAGCTTTACTCCACAGATGAAGACACCTGCCTAACCCGACCCCTGCCCCCGTCCCCAGGAAGAACTCAATAGCAATGAAAAGAAGCCTGGAAATTCCTACAGTACAAGCCTGTTTCTAAGGAGGCCAGATGACTTTCTGGAGTTCTCAAATGCTAAAGTTCACTCCCCATTTTCCAAGAGCAGACTACAGGCATTCCCAGGCCTGGTTCCCAGATGGTCTCTGTGTTCCCTCCTTCAGAGGCGAGCAGAAAGGAGTCTGTAGACTGAGAGCTGATTTTTTCCATCAGAATAAAAGAACCAGCACGTAACGCTATGGATTCACATAAAATAAAAAAATGTATCAAGGCCGAAGAGAGCTGCTCTCAGGTTCTGACTCCTCCCGTACAGAATGAGCCTACACCAAATCTCATTTTCAACCTCGGCATTTTGGGTTTTTATACGATCAAAACTCAGAAAAATTGGTGTGTGACTACTAGAAAGTGTGCGGTTAGAGTCACAACTATTCTGTTGCAGTGTCTTAGAATTACATTGAGGGGACCTTGAAAGTTTCATTCCTGTGCCTCCAGGCGAGGCAGGTGAGCATCAAACCCAAACAAACAAAGGAAAAAGAATAGATTTCATCTCTTCCCCTGCTAACCCATATCAATGTTTAATAGCTTCCATATACGTTTTATATTTTCATGCCTGCTTTCTCCTTATTACAGAAGCGCCGTGTTCATGTACTTTGTCGTCGTTTGGGGAGATGCAGGAACCTGAGCTCTCTCAATGCACAGTGTGTGTGTGTGTGTGTGTGTGTGTGTGTGTGTGTGTGTGTGTTCCAATGAGTGAATTCAAAGCAAGAAGTCACCCATGTGAAGTCTAGCATAATACTGGACACATACAGGCAGTTCACTAGTTAATTACCAACTAAACAACTGATCCTGCTCCTGGCAGGCTACTCCACTTGCTTTGATGGTGTCTTGCTCACTTTGATCTGGGCTGCACCATTTCACATCTCCCTACTCTGTCCAGCTCCCTCGGCATCACCTCCTACCAGTCAGGCACGTATACACCAAGTTACTCACCTTTCTCAATTTCTTCCATGAAAGAGAGAGAGAAAGACACCCTCAATAGGATCTTACCGCTGTAATTTAACCCCAGTCTCAGCCAGCCTGGGTCACAGGTACATGTTGCCCAGCATTTACAGGGAAACCTCTGAACATGAACTGGAGACCTCCCCATCTTCTGCAGCAGAGTGTTGCATCACTGCTGTGCCTCACTGCTGGCCCAGCCTCTCTCAGTCTTAAACATTCCTAAGGCCTTCCTCAGACTGTCCTCAGTAAGGTAGCCCCCACTGTCAGGTAGCCTGTCTTCCTCTGAACTCCTAGGCTATACTCTCTTCTTAGGTCTAATTGGCTATCCATATTCTACTTTGTGCTACAATTTGATGCTGTCTCTGTGTAGGTCTTATTTCCTCATTTATATTATATGAAATTCAGTAACAGGCACCATGGTTTATTTATCTCTGTTCCCTACAGTGCCTAGCATAGGCTTATGTGTAGAGTAGGCTTGTAATGAGTATTTGTTGAAAAAAATGAAAGAAAGAATCAATTCATCACTCAGGCAATAGGGTCTTTAGCTGAGTGACGGTGAGTTAGAATTTCAAAGATATAATAATTGTCTTTCACAAAATCTTTTGTGGAAAGAATATACAATCTCCGTGTGATTAAGGAAGTCTTTCTCTCACTTGATTACCTATTTTAAGTGAAATTTACATTATTTCTTGAGATTTTCTGCTGAGATTAAACCAAATGCAATTGGATCCTTGGTTTGCACACCTATTAGGCTCTTCCTCTGTCACGGGTATGATGTATACAAAGAAAAATGCCAAAGTCTTTGTTCTGAAAGAAATCATGTTGTAATGTGGAGAAGAGGAAAAAAAGAATACTATAATATTATAGAGTTGGTGTTTCAAACAGGCTGTTGAACACAGAAAAAGGACCATAACTTAAGAAGGGTAAGGAAAGGACTTGGAGGAAGGGGAAACCATTCAGATTATATTCTTTACTTACATATAAATGAAATCTTAAAAAAACATATATATTAAATAATTGAGCATATTACTTCATGAAAGAACTAAAATTCTGTTATATTGACTGGTGGTTATCAAAGTTTTATTTTTTCAAAAATGTAGCCCAATGTGTAAAATAATGACAATGAAAATTTTCTGGCTAAGTTTGAAGAAAGGTACTTATTCTTCTCCCTTCCCCTTTTTTACCAAATGCTGGAAAGAGATCTAGAAAGACAATTTAAAACCCATAGTAAAGGGCCATCAGGTAATGTAGTCATTAAGGCACTGTACTCTCCCACATGGTTGACCATGGCTGAAATCCCTGATCTGGCTGCTTGAGACTCATACCTGGTGTGTGTGCCTGAGTGCCCCAAAATCCCAGGAATAGAATGAAGAAGAAGTTATGGCATGGCCATTGAGCACATGAACCCTAAAGCAAAAATGTAAAACACAAAACAAATAAACATGATCAAACAAAAACTTAAGAGTGTACATTTTAAAAATTCCATTAAGTAATAAAGACCGAGTAGTTGAAGTTAGATTGTCTGCACAATCCTGAAGTGCATAATCTGAGGAATAAAGTATCCCCACATCCATTTATTATGATACTAAAATGAAGTTTAAAAGAAATACAATATATGAGAAAATATATTTGGCCATCAGGGTGAATTCTCCAATATTCTAAGAAATAATATTAACATACCAAATATATAATGCATTTAACTACATTAAGGTATTTGCAAATGATAGCATTAAAACGGATCATGAGAAATGTCTCCATACGAACATCCCTCCAAGTGTTTAGAGATTGATGCCAAGATTCAATCATTTCCCAAAACAGGAGTAAGATATTCATCAGATTCATAGCCCAACATGAAATGAAGCATAGGGATAACTTGAGAACCTTTCTTTTTTCTGATTGTTCATGAACTGAGTAATTCCTATGATGACTGGTAGAAGCACTGCTCTGTATAAATATACATTTTTAATCCCAAAGGGAATTTTTTTCTTTGCTTTCATGCTACTATTTCTGCTGTTGTCCAATTACTTATTTCTTCAATGATTAAGAGACAGAAAGAGAGAACCCCCAGCAGAGTCTTAACTCCATGTTCCCCACCAGCCTCAGCCAGTCCCAGATCATGGGTGTGGATATTC
>NW_006160212.1:1229863-1231528 GCF_000334495.1 Tupaia belangeri chinensis
TGCTGTAGTCAGGAAAATCTCCAGAAACAAACCTGGAACCTTCCCACGTGGGTCAGCTTCACTGAGAATCCTGTTTTACTGCTGTACCACCATCTAGATCCTGCTTGCTGTTAGATGAAGATTTTTTTTTCCTGTTCACATTACTGTGACCAGTGTCAATAATAGTGTGAGCAGATCTCAACGTGCGTTCATTTTAGTTCTCATCCTCACAGACTTGCCTGGGTCACAGGTTTTAGATAAAGAAACCAAGTTGGGTTGGGTATGCACACAATTCTTAGGTTTCAGAAGGAATGAGAGTTGACTCTGCCCTTTCCTGAAACTATGAAAGCAGCCATATTCATCAGAAGGAAGTGTGTGCTTGAGATTCGTGTCCCTTTGTGCTGTAATTAATGACTCAAGGAGAAAGGCATCAAGATGTTAGTTTGAAACTGTAAATTACTAGAAACAACTGCCTGTTTTATATTCTGGTGTTTACAAATTGTGCTCAGGGAAAATAATAACAACTTATAAGAAATCTTGGAAAAAAGAAGCAGAGTGACAGAGGAGACTCTTGTTCTCTACATTCCAAAGCATCCAAAAGCTAAGAAAGTAAAAGAACTGTTTTTTTTTTTTTCTTTTTTTCTTTTTTGTTTATTTTTGTGTTTTTCTCTTTGGGCCATCTGCAAGTGAACCAGTCTAAATTGGTTTAATGAATCAACAGGAATTTGCAGTTATGTGCTAAGTACAATGAGAGCCAGTAAAAGACTATAAAATACAAAGAGGTATCCTGTGAAATCGGAATACAAGAGGCAAACTTCTATTGCTACTTTGATCAGTCGCTCAGACACCTCCTAGAGGCTGAATATCAGACATGTTCCCACTTCCCAACAGTTTTCCAATATTGGCTACCAGAGGGGCAAGAGTCATCCCTGGTCAGTAAGTAATATGAGATTGTTAGACTTACAGGGCTAAATGATAATGATCCATAAGTTATCAGTAAGATTTTGAAGCCTTTTTTTTCTATTTAATTTTTCAGATTAGTAAAAGGCTACACACACTTAGTCAAGTGGCAGTTTTCTTTGCCTCGTATAAAATAACAACTCATTGGGGGGAGTTTGTTTGGAGTTACCTGGTGCTGATCAGAAACTTTGTAAACTGCATATTCATGATTAGTAAAAATGTCAGAATGCATATTGTTAAAAAAATTTCATACTTGTGAGTATAAAGGGGAAAAGTGTGTGTGTGTGTGTGTGTGTGTATGTGTGTGTGTGTGTGTATGTGTGTGTGTGTGTGTTTACTGGAAACCAAAACTCTAAGGGTATCCTCCTCCACATGAAACTTCATACCATTATCCTCAACTCTCCAGTTCAGACATGGATTTCATTTACTCCCCTGCCCCCAGTTTCTATTTGTAGAACATATCTCTAGAATTAGTATGACTGATCAACAAATGTCACTCAAACTCACATCACAAGATGATTTGTAAATAGGGCAAATATTAGAATATATCCATCCTTTCATCTGGGAGTCATTATTATCTATAGCAAATATGAATGTTACATTAATATTAACCAACAACATTAAGACTGAAAAATGGGCTTTCGTCTACAACATCTAACACCTCATGTTGAAACATGGTGCACAGGTAACATGGAACAGAATTTTAAATACTGTGAAAGCCAGTCT